>NC_068293.1:35718750-36070250 GCF_025860055.1 Xyrauchen texanus | reverse complement strand
ACTTTAAAGCAACCTTATAAGACTAATAAGTTCAAGTTTTACAAATTCAAACTTTTAGAATTTTAATTAAGTTGAAGTTCTGTTTATGCTTATAGAGTGAGTGTTGCACCTCTTTGAAAGTAAATATGCATACACTTACATCTGACTTTATCTCAGTAACCTCTGTGTTACGGCACACTTTCAAATAGCACATATATACAACAGCCTTTGTAACCAGAAACCATTGCTCGTGTTTGAGCCTACATCCAAAATAACAAGCGCAACACATAACGAGTGCACGTTTAAATATAAGATATAATTTTCTAATCGGTTCTACCTTCTGATATGTGTTCTACAAAAGTTATCACATTGAAGAATTAGCAATTTGTGAACTGTCTAACAGCTAAATACCACAGATTGTGGTACTGCCAGGTAAACTGTTTACCTAAAAAGATCATAATCTGTAAATTGGCATTTTCAGCTTGATTTGTCTGTTCAAACATCCCAGTTTTGATCAATACTGCAATCTTGATTAAGCCTATGCCTTCTAGGTTGCTTGGCTTATACACACTGTGCCAATCAACATTTTTTATGTGCCACTGATTCAATGACCTTGTGTTTGTGCAGAGAGAGAAATGCCCTCTGTATGGGGCTGACACAGGGATATTTCTTGCCCTTGGCCATCCAGAGAGCCATTGGAATCCAGTAATTGTAATTTTGGGATCACTGACTAGTGCATCAGGACACAAAAGATAGAGGAGTCCCCTTAGGCCAATTAATCCTTCTTAGTGTGGTCTTAATCAATGGGACACTGTTTATCTGCACCAAATTTCACCTGTAATTGAGCACATGATTGTAATCAGCACTCACTAGCTGGTCAAACTGAGTGGGTTTTAAAGTCAACATGAAATGTTACCCTTCTGTAATCTGACATATTTTTGAGTGTACCAGGATATTCAACATGAAAACAATTTGTGCATTTACAGATTCAGTGAAATTTAATGGTGACTGAAGCTATTTTTGGTGGACTATTCCTTTAAATTACCTGTTCATAAAGCTGTTGGTGGAATTGCACAATCATTGAAAAATGCCAGTCTGCAGAACAATTATTCTTCCTTAGGGACAGGGCTGGACTGAGAAGAGAAATTGGCCTGGGATTTTACATAGCAACTGGTCCAAAAGGTTCGCTGGCCTTTTCTGCATATTGCGATGCCGTTTTGTGGTCCATTCTGCATAACGCGGCGGCTTATTTTAGCTTATCGTGGCCCATTCGGCCCATTTCGCCCCAAACTGCGTCGGCCCACCGGGAAAATGCCCGGTATGTCAAATTACCAGTCCAGGCCTGCTTAGGGACATTAGAGAGAGTATTCCAAGGTATACTCAAAAGAACACCTTGTAGGCATTTTCATCTTCCCCATGAAATATTCTCACACAGAGCCCAAATCTCAATAGAAGCTATAATAAGAAATAGGCCATTCTTACCATTTTTACAGACGGGGCAGCACTGCTCTGGCTCGTACACTGGGTTGACACACTCTGGTACTGCACAGTCAGCTACCACACAGTGTACCTCGTTATTTTGCTCACAGCGACACCATTCACAGGTCGAGGGCTGGGGAGACAGACAAACACAATACAGCAAGAGCTTGTTACTGGTCTAGCAAAACACACACCACAGTTAAAGTGAACATGAATTTGGCCAATTTTTGGAGGGTTTTAAGGCAAAAACTGTGAAGCTTATCATTTTATGAAAGCACTTACATTCATTCTTCTTATGTTGTTTAAATTATCGTTTTTATGGTCATTTTAGGGTTTGTTGACTACACAGGTATTGTTTATGTCCTGTGTCTATACTTTGTTGTCTATACTTTGTTGTGCATGATTCACTGGTCTACTCTATTCTATATGTGTATACTGTGTATACTGTATATACAGTATATATATATATATATATATATATATATATATATATATATATATATATATATATATATATATATATATATATAAACCAGTAGTACCCAGTAGGACATCAAAATCCTTCCATATTGTTCTAATCTATGCAGCTGTTTTAATTTTCATGTTTCATCTTTTGAAAGATCTGTAGTTAATACATTTCATAGCACTCCTTTAAAATAATGGTCTCTTAACTTTGTAGTTTCTATTCAGAGTACAGACATTGTTTTAATAACATTACAAGTAGTTTTGCTAACTTAACTTAAAACATCACAACAAAATATAACTGAATTTTGAAATGGAGTTTCAGCAGTTAAAAATATGAATATCACAGAGAATCAAAAAAAGTGTATAAGTTAAAGTGTAAACGTGGGTATAAATGTTAAATATATGCAAGGAAATAAGACCAGTCACAATTCAATATGCTAACAGATTTATGAAAGAATATCTACTGCAATTCAATATGCAGATATGGACCGGTCACATTTAAATGCTGAATATTCTATCAAATATAAGTCAATGAGAGGTTTTTAAATGTTATGTTAAATTTAAATAAAAACAAATAAACAAAATGGCACACTTAAGGGTGGAATAATCTTTGGTTCTGGTTAAATTAAACACTGTCACTGAATATCAATAAAGTGCTAAGTGTAATATTGAAAAGCAATACAATGCCACTTTGCAATCACTGTAATGATGGAATTGGTTAAGCGTGAATACTTTTGCTCTGTGAGTCTGTCCAACATAAAGCAAAATTACATAAGCAAATAAACAAGTAATATGCATCAAGTTGTTACCGGTAATGGGCAATTACCATTATGTTTCAATCACCATTGTGTCACATTAGCAGATGCTGATTATTGCAATAAAACTTCAGTCACCTTCATAGATTGGTTGGTATATGCATAAGCGAAGCATCATAGTTACTGCAACAGCAGACAAGCATTGAGCTATCATACTGACATGAACCTAAACGCCAAATTGAAGACTATAAACTGCTTTAAGTCAATATGAAATGCAGTTTGTAATTTACGTCCATAATCTGATGTATTTCTAAGTAAAATGGGATATTCAAAGAAAGAGAAAGAGAGAGAGAGAGAGAGAGAGAGAGAGAGAGAGAGCGATAAATGAAAGACGACACTTGATTTTATTCATTGATTTTATGTTGCTTCATAAAAGCATGTATCACAAAAGTATTGTATTGATAAACACCATACGTTTATACATACCATATACCATACATCTTTCTGGTGAGTTCAGGATGTGACATACAGCAAAAATACAGAAATTCCAGTTGTGCTGTCATGAATGCTGTAACAGTGTGAAACAGGCCTTATATTGTAACACAGACCAAAATCAGTGACATTAACATACAGTATACCAGCATGGATCATTGCTGAAGGTCTCAGGGACAGTCAAAGATTTGGCCGCCCCTGTCCTGGCAATGGTCTTGCCCTTTAGTCTGTGCACACTGTTTTTGTGGCACCGATAATATTAATCCTCTGTTCTCCATTGATATCAGCATCCTGTCTACTGGGACAGAGGCTTGTTAACATGCTCCTCCAAATCATCTGATATTGTGCCAGACTCCTTGTAGGGCAGCTCCACAAGGCAAAACAAATAAATAAATAAAAAAGGATACAATGTGTAAAAGTGGCCACGAGTGTTCTCTTACGAGAGGTTCTCTCGTATTGCGTAAGCTAGCTTACGCTACGGGAAAGATTAATCTTTTCTGAGATATTGAAGCCAAAAAATTATCCTTAATTTTGTATCATTTGTCAACGCAGTGCAGCAACTGCAGACCTTGAGCGGGCTAGCTAGCGAGCTCATTGGTTGCTCTGCGGCAACTGCTGCAGCCTATAGACGAACTTGGGCGAACTCGCGTCCAATGAGAGAGCGTCACGCGCTACTGCATCAAAGCCCGCCAAAATGGGCGTGGCTAGAGTGCATATAAGCGTAGTTCGTAGGCTGGAACCCTGATTTTCATCTCTTCAGCGAAGCTCTTCGCATTTCTGAACTGGAAGCCGCGTCGCCGTTCGAGGGGCATCTAGCAAGCTTGGACAGTGCTCGAAGAAGCCGGCTGTCTTCGCCACCTTCAGCCATCCGCAATAAGAAGCGCCGCTCCCAAAGGCTGCTGGAACCGGTGTTAGAAGCGACTGCCTCGCCGGAGCCTCTCCCTCGAGTCTCGCTTTCACCCTCCCCGTCCCCCCGGGACGCGCAGTTGCCGCCGAGCGGCCGCACTGCTGCCATCTGGGATGACGAGGCGGAGGATAAGGGTTGCTGTTCCATCATGGCTTCGGACAGCGAGGAGTGGTCAGGCTCCCAAGCCTCCTCCTCGGCCCAGGAATCCAGAGGATTCGGTAGCAGCACACCTTTGCCCGCCCTCCGCGAGATGGCGGTCTAAACCGGTGCTCCTGTCTAGGCCTGCAGAACTACTTCCACCTGTGTTGGCCGCGCCTATGCCGCCGCCGGCCAAGCCGCATCTGCTCTGCATTCCATGGCCGTCTTACAGATCCTCCAAGCGGACCTCCTTCGAGAATGGGATGAGAAAGGCGGACACCCAGAGGCTGTTTCAGATCTAAGGAGCGCGACGGACAACGCGCCGCTCTCTCCGTCCGGTCTCTTCGGTTCCGCGGTGAGTGGCATTGTTGACCGTTTCACGGAAGTCCAGAAAGCCACCCAAGCCATGAATCTCTTCCTGCCTCGTCACGCTAGCTCCTCTGCAGGCCGCCCACATGACCAGCCTCCTGCACGAGCCTCTTCACAGCGCCCAGCTCAGCAAAGCCAGACATTTCAGCGTCGACAGGGCGGCCGCCCCAGGTCGCGCTCAGACAGCCGCCGCAGACCGCCGCCCCCCCGCGGGCCTTGGCCTAAGATTGCGTTGAAACCTGAGCAACCGAATTCCTCCTAGCTTTGTTGAGAAAACGACGGCTCAGTCCCGCCGCAGCCGGACAGCCGTCAAAGCTTCGCCCTCTGTCAGTCCCCTTCTCTCAGGCTACTGCAGTGGTGGATTCAGCAGCCAACATGCCGGTGATACTGCCCGCTTGCCTGCACTCAAACGCCGTTTTCACAGCGACCCAAAGAAATCATGTAAAGAGCAAACATGCCTTATGTGTAGAAAATGTGCCCACAATCCAGTGTTCACCCCTACACACAAGCATTACACTTCCCGTGTTCCTATCAGAGCCCACTCACATAAAGCGAACACAGCCCGCTCGAGTGTTAGAGTCAATAAACGTGCTCACGAATACGTGCGCGCGCCCATTCTCTGCCCGCTCTGTCACACGGCCAGCAAACACTTCTCTGTATGTAAGTCCCGTGCCCGTGACTATGCTCGCGCATCACTTAACAGATGTGACTCTTTCCCCATTCACCTCCATCGGGAAGTCACTCACAGAACAGCCTGTCCCTGCTGTCTGCGAGCAGTCATGCATAAGCACAGTAAGCGCGCTCACACATTCTGTTCAGCGCACTGTGTGCGGCAATCAGGGCGATTTGGCCATTCACCCTCTAGCGTTACACTTCAAAGCGTGGGAAGCTATCCCAGGATATCCAAATGGGTGTTAAGCACAATAAAACAGGGCTATTTGCAACAGTTCGATCGCTGCCCTCCCCGCTTCACAGCGCGGCTCGAAACTATTGTGAACACGGAAGCAGCCTGCATGCTTCGTTCAGAAATAGCAAACCTTCTGTGCAAAAGGGCCACAGAGAAAGTGCCGCCTTCGCTGAGCGAGTCGGGGTTTTACAGCCGTTATTTTCTTGTTCCCAAGAAAGACGGCGGCCTCAGACCAATATTAGATCTCAGGGTTTTGAACAAGGTGCTTGCAAAAAGACCGTTCAAAATGCTTACAATCAGGAAACTCGGACTGGTTTATCTCTCTTGATCTGAAAGATGCCTATTTTCAGATTCAGATAAATCCCCGTCACAGGCCATTCTTGAGATTCGCCTTCGACGGGCAGGTTTATCAATACACCGTCCTTCCGTTCGGCCTGTCTTTAGCACCCCGTACTTTCACGAAGTGCATGGATGCGGCGCTCGCAACCCTGCGGAGTCAGGGCTTGCGAATTCTGAACTATTTGGACGACTGGCTGATTATGGCACAGTCACATACGGAGCTTCTGTCTCACAGAACAGTTCTTCTCAGCCATCTGAACAGTTTGGGTCTTGCAGTCAATTGGACCAAGAGCTCACTACAGCCCAGTCAGGCAATTTCCTTCCTTGGAATAGAACTAGACTCCGTGGCAATGACGGCTCGCTTATCTACACAGCGCGCGCCGTGTTCAGCGACTAGCCGCGTCCTTTCAGATGAACAGCCTCACGCCTCTGAAAAAATTTCAGAGAGTGCTAGGTTACATGGCCTCAGCCGCAGCAGTACTTCAGCTGGGTTTACTGCGCATGCGCCCGCTTCAGCATTGGCTAAACACCCGCGCGTCTCGCCGGGCTTGGGCCACAGGCCGCCAGCCGATCAAGGTGACTCAGACCTGTATTTCAGCTCTGCAGCCCTGGACAGTGGCCGAATGGTATCAGCGGGGAGTGACGATGGGAGCTGTATCTCGCCGAAAAGTCATCTCGACAGACGCGTCCAACACGGGTTGGGGCGCGGTCTGCGAGGGCTCTCCGTTTTTTTTGGCCTATGGTCAGTTCAGGAAAAGCTCCACATAAATTGTCTGGAAATGATAGCGGTCGAGTACGCCGCATGCGCTTTCTCCCGGTCATTCAGGGTCACCACGTCCTGGTCCGTTCGGACAACAGATCTGTGGTATCCTACCTAAACCGTCAGGGCGGTGTCAGATCCAGGAACCACTTCCATCTGACGAAACGCATACTGAGTTGGTCCCAGTGCCACCTGCGCTCGCTGAGGGCGACGCACGTGCCAGGCCACCTGAACGACGGCCCAGACAGACTGTCCAGAGACAATATTCCCCCAGGGGAATGGTCCCTGCACGCTCAAACAGTCCAGAAGTTATGGCAGAGCACAGATAGACCTCTTTGCGTCAGAAGAGAACTCTCACTGCCCAATATTTTTCTCGAAAAGCGAGGACGCGCTGGCCCAGGACTGGCCCAACCGCCCGCTTTACGCCTTCCCTCCCGTCTCGCTATTGCCACAGGTAATGCAGAGGATCAGGGAAACGCGTCACTCGGTGCTCCTCATAGCCCCGCGTTGGGAGAATCAGACATGGTTCCCGGAGCTTACGCAGCTGTCACTGACAGCGCCGTGGCCCATCCCAGTGAGAGCAGATCTCCTCTCTCAAGCTCGCGGCACGATCTGGCATCTCCACCCAGAGCGCTGGGCGCTGCACGCGTGGGTGATCAACGACTACCCGTCGCTCTGCCAGAAGGGGTAATAAACACCATCATACACGCTAGAGCCCCTTCCACGAGAAGACTCTGTGTCAAAATGGTCTGTGTTTTCAAAATGGTGCACCGACAGAGACCTGGACCCACGGACATGTGGGGTGTCGTCGCTGCTCGTGTTTTTACAAAGAGCTGCTGGATAAGGGCAGATCCCCATCCACGCTCAAAGTGTATGTGGCGGCCGTCGCGGCGTTCGTTGAACCCCTGCACGGCCAGTCACTGGGAAAAAACGAGCTGGTCATCCGCTTCCTCAGGGGAGCTAGAAGGATGAACCCCCCGCGCCCCCCATCGGTTCCTATCTGGGACCTTTCTATAGTTCTCGAAACTATGAAAGCCCCCCCTTTCGAACCGCTTCAATCCGTGAATTTGAAATACCTTTCACTCAAAACCGTTTTTCTGACTGCCCTGTCATCAGTCAAACGTGTGGGAGACCGGGTGTCTCATTTTTCATTTTAGGTATCGGAAGGGTGCTCACGCATACTTTGTGGTTGATATGTGCCCTCCATGCGCACTTTTGCAGAGCCCACGCTGATGCGAGCTCTACAGCACACGTCTTCTCGACGGTCAAAGCGAGGTTACGTTATTGCCCATCGTGCACAGCGACCCTAAAGGCACGGGGGTAGCGGTGCCAGCAGCGACCCTAAAGGCACGGGGGTGGCGGTGCCACCGGCTTGGGCCCGCCATCGCTGCTTGCAGCTATATTTTTATTTGTTTCCCTGTCTCAACCTTGGGACTCCTATCCTGTGATCACAAGAACCGGCTGGATTCAGTTCTATTCCTGCTTCGTGTTGGACTCCACTGCTACGGGTCACTGTGTGATGATGACTAAAAGCAGCCGGTGCCAGCCAAATATCACTTCAGTCTATTACGATGGATTTGAGAAGATGAACTGAAGCCAACTACAACTATAAGACATGGGATATTTCATATGCCATTGCCTGAAAATTAGATTTAGGATAGACCTCACCTGAAATTACTGGCCAGGTTGAACTGGAATGCACCTCACTGATCTCTGCCTGCATCACCTCGGTCTAATGATGGACTACAGTCTTGAAATGGAATACATAGACTACCAATTAATTGCCAACAAAACCCTACAATCGCATCTATGTGAACTTCTGCAGTTAATCCAGGATGGTCTTCAAAGACATTAGTCATTAATCTTACAGTTCATACAAAATCTTTGTTAAAACACTGACCATTAACACAGTTTAAAACAATGACTTGAACTATTCATACAGTAAGTAATATTGGCATTATATTCATGATGTTAGCCAGAGGGGAACTGGCCCCCACAGTGAGTCTGTTTTTTCCCAAGGTTATTTTTCTCCATTAACCAACATCTTCTGGAGTTTGTGTTCCTTGCCATTCGCTTTCAACTTGCTCACTGGGGTTATAAATACAATTATTATTTAATTATTTTTACACAATTCACAATCATATTTTATCAAACTACATAATGATGACTCTAAGACATTATAGATATTACAGTTTTATCTTCTGTTAATGCCTGATCTTCTGTAAAGCTGCTTTGAAACGATGTGTTGAGAAATACAAATTACTTGACTTGAATACCTGTCCTTTTTTCCCTCCTGAACTCCACAACATGTGGCATATCAAAAAAAAAAAAGAGAAATCATTATGTATATTTCATGTTATTGTATCAGTTGCAACTTCACAGAGACAATGACTCTCAAAGAAAAAATAACTTTAAAGAATTTCATGGTCATAGGAACAAAAATATATTTTTTGATATATAAATAATGCTAAATAAAGTTTCACTGCTGTTACAAAATATTGATGGATTTAAAATGTTGTCAATTCACCACCATAAGTATCTGTAATAAAAAGCAAATTTTGGACCTTGAATTGGCTCATAGGTATTCTGCAACGTGCTTCTTACAAAAATGTAATAACATCTTCTGAAAGTAGAGGCTATTGTCAAAAGATAGAGGTAGATATGATATGCATTACTGACTCATAGTTCTTGAGCACTAATTGTTCAAACACTAACTGTTAAAAAGGTTTAAATTAAGATCACTTCTGAGAACATTATTGTGCTGATTCCAAATGGAGTTTCAGTTTGATGAATTTACTTTGTCTTCTGTCTCTTAAGCAAACATAGAGAGCATATTATGCTTAGCTGATGATCGGGTCCTTGCTCACTGGTGGTAATCATAGAAATACTACAAGCATCCATCTAAATATGTCTATATTTACACTAATTACTGTATAACAGAGGCCACTGGTGCTGAGACAACTAAAAAGAACTATTCAGTTGTCTGCAATGCTCATCAGACTTCATCTAAACAATGAACTTACAAGCTAAAATAAATTACCATTCTCAGTAAATTTACAATATTTAAAAATAAATTAATAAGAAAAGAAAATCAACACTGTAAATGCTGAAATAAATGTGTGATGTGTAGGATCGGAATATTCTGGCTGAAGGAATGTAAGAAAAATTTTAAACAGAATTACACAAAAATGTCCTATATCACCGGAAATTCCTCGAAGCATTAAGAAGCTAAGAAATTCAGACTTTACGGCCGTCGTTATTGTGATCGCTGGACACCGCACATTTATGGCAGGCACGACACTGCAGAGGTGGGCTCCCCACCACTGCGCGCCCAGCTGCGGCACAACACACCCACACACGGGTGGTTATGATGGATTACGAGGATGGTTACCTCCTCCTTTGTCGCTGACTATGCTGACCCACCTATGGTGGGTACACGGAGCCAGGTAAGTGCTGCGATGCCAGTATGTGTGCTATTAGGTCCTATACTGGGGTAGGTGCTCCACATGTGCTGGTTGTCTCTATGTAACCCAGTGTGATGTATCTTCGGCAAGATGGTTTCACCATTGGTAAACTCACGTCTTCCTTGGGCAGAGTCTACTCTGCCACCGGTTGGTGTGTTCCATCCCCTCTGGGTAGGACCTACCATGGGGACTTCTCCACATGCAACACTGCCGACAAGTCTCAGTAAGTATTTCCACAGAATTGCCTCTCCTTCAGGCAGGGTGTGTTCTCCATGGTGTCTTCCCACATGGACACTTGTGGCCCCCAGCTGAACGATTTCCACTCTTTTTGGGGTAAAAAAAAAAAAGAGGCCACGGCTGGGGCGGTCCATCCCCATTTTTTGCAGTCGACTTGTCCCCGAGGTGTGGGGGAACATACGACACTTGTAGGAGCATTGGGGGAGGTTACGTGATGGCTAGCTGCACTGGCTACGAGGCATGCAATGGTTTGCCCCTCTCGCACCGACAGTCCACGTAACACAGTTCAGCTAGTTGTGGCGTATCGTATAGGGACCCCTAGTGTCACTACATTGACAAAACTTCGAGTAAGTGACAGATAGGGAACATCCTGGTTACTTTTGTAACCTCCATTCCCTGGTAGAGGGAACGAGACATTGTGTCCCTCCTGCCACTACACTGAACTACCCGCTGAAATGGCTGTAACCCTGGCTCGGCTCCTCAGCACAAAACCTGAATGAGTAGTTGTGAGCCAGCTCCTTTTATACCATATGTCTGGGGGAGTGGCATGCAACTTCCACTCACCAATTCCCATTGGCCTTTTCTCAAATATCAGAGGTGCATAGGGCTCCCAATGGCGACCCCTAGTGTCACTACATCGACACAATGTCTCGTTCCCTCCGTTAGAGAATGGAGGTTACGAAAGAAACCAGGAGACTATAACCTGTGTTTACCTTTTTAATGGACAAATTAATGATTATAATCTTTAATCAGTTTTTTTTATTCATGTCATATAACTACAATGGTAACGATTCAGGATAAGAGCATCATGTTTGCCATCATTGAGATTCTTCCTGCATTTCAGGAATGTCTATGTTTATGAAATTTTGATATATTCAGTTGTATCCGTGAAATATAAAAGTTCATAATTAAACATTACCCTATTTTGAGTGGGAAACAGGAGTCTTCACTTACAAAGGCAATCAATCACCCCAGGAGGATGAACAGAAAGTTCTGAAAAGACACTTCAGATTGGCTCAGGACACATTTGGGGTGCGGCCAATCTAAACTCAAAACTTTCCAACCAAGGAAGAACTCTAGCTCTCTAGCATCCTCTCTTGCCTTTCCTCTGCAGCTCCTCATCTGCCACGCTCTAGCCCTCATGGCTTGTAGCCTCGCTCCGGTGCCCCTCACTTTCCATACCATGTGGAGTCCAAGAAAGCTTGGGACATGAACTTCCAGGGAAGCCTTTCTCCCTCTCTCACAGGTGATAGGAGTCACGAGTCCACCCTGTGGAAGGCCTTGTTTCAAAGCCCAACTCATCACCCATCGACGCAACAGATACAATGTGCTGGTGTTTTATTTAAATACTTTGGGTAATCTGATTGCAAATCGAGGTACACTGAAAGAAGTATCAAATGTTTCTCAAGGCATTGTCTCTAGACTCCTTAAATTTAATTTTCTCTGTATAGATCATTTGATTCACCTTCTGTTACAATTTACTCAACCTGTTTTTCATGTTTGTATGCGTTGGATTTGTTTTTATGTTTAGAGTAGCAATGCAATCTTGTTTGTATTCAAAGATGAACTGACTCTGGTATGATTTGATAAATAATCTCGTCACTTCATTTTTCAAAGATCTTGTCCTGAAGCTATACCTAAAATATTTGTGATATTTGTTTAAATAAGCCATGTGAATAATATTAATACAATAAGTGAATTAATAATAATTCCCTTATTAAAGCAATTCATTCTTACAATGGTTGTTGAACAACTAATTCTATCATGAATTTCCTTACATAATGATATAGACATGCAGACAATTGTAGCATCTGGACCAATCAGAAACACAATTATCCATTATTTAATGAATAAACCAACAGATGTCTCAAGACTGTAACAAGCAAAGGTCCAAGTAGGCCCAAGCCGACTCTGTTATGTCTGCTCCCCCACTGATCATTATCAAGCCTTTACACTGTCTTTGACTTTTCACTGTCTCTGCCATTGGACCAGCAAAGAGTGGACCCCCAGTGACATTCCAAGCAGGGAAGTTAGCTGCATGCTAGAGAAAAGAATGCAGAAAGATTGATTCACTCCTTTCCCCCATAGGAAATGGACATAAAGCCCAGAACATAGACTTTTCTTCAATCATTTATAAACGAACTATAAATGAACATGTATATCCCCAGGACATTGTGTATAGGATCATTACTGTCTTGTAAAGTGTTTGTTGTTCTGTATACTGTTTTATGCATGACTTATGACAGGACTACCAGCTAAAGTAAAATTATTTAGTATTGTGTTTCCTACCAAATGAATCCTTTTGTGACATCCAGCACAATGGTATATATATAATTCTTACAGCATGCATTGTATTCTTGCTATATTAAAAAAAGAACTTGATGGCCCTCTCAAATGGTCAAATGATTCTTTTCATAACTGCATTTCCCCTATTCTGTTCCGGTTTCATTTTATTTGGACATTTCCCTTTCCCCATGTATGAGTGTTTCGTATGTTTTTGTTTAGATTAGTTATGTGTTCGTATTTTAGTTAAATAAACTTTTGTGTACATTCTTACGAGTTGATTCTGGTCTGCTTGTAAATCAATGTAATTTTAATGATTCAATCTCAGCTCCATGCTAAGAAAGAGTTTTTGTGTGGCGACGAAAAATATCCTTTCTGTGAATTGAAAGACAATCAATACAGAGTATTGATTGTTCGCTGGACAAACAGATAAATTGATTGTAATGTTAATTCAGCTACCTCAAGTTGATTCTGTTAACCGATCTAAATGTTCATAATTAATTATAATTATGTATAAGTTATGATTTATTATTCATGTTTCCCTTTTAAAGATATTTTGACTGTGGCATATTTTGATAAATAATCTCATTCCTGTTTCTAAAAGATTTAGCTTCAAAGCTATACCTATATGTTTAATATTATTGTCAATAAGCCACGAGAATAATATTACTCCAATAAGATAATTAATCTTAATTCTCTTATTAAAGATAATTCCCTATATTAGAAATTGTGAGCTGATACAACGAGATGTTGTATTACGACATCATTGGTGGAGAATTTTCTTCAGACAAATAATCTAATTATTTGTCATTTATCTATCTAAATTATAACGGTTGTCAAACACGACTGATTCAATTATTCATTTCCTTACATAGTAATGTAGAAATAGGACCGTTTCATTTAATTCCTATCTCACACATACTGTTTCCCTTACAAATAATGGTAATATACACAACTCTTTAACCCATGCAGTGTACATTTATCATACAAAATTCGCTACATATATAAGTGTGAGCATTTGGGCAAGTTAACTGATTACTGTTTATTTGTGCATTGTGGAACATGCTGTCGTTCATATGCATCGATGAAACAGTGTTGACCCAGATCACAAATCACTGGTGTTGGTGGCTATGGTGACAAAAGTTCATGGGAAGTCCTAAAGAGACCCTTCCGGGGCAACAACCACACATGCGCAACGTTCAGACACCATATTGTCAACACAGTGCAGCTAATCTAATAGCATAGCACAACACCAATAAATAAACCAGTTAGCGAACTTTCATTGAAACCCCTAAATACGGTACACGGTTTAATTTAATTCCTAACACACATGCTGTTCCTTACATAATGATGGAGGTACACGGCCACTTTATCCCATACCGTGTACATTTATACTACAGAATTTCCTACAGATGCCAGAATTCAACAATCTACAATATGTCTGCTCTATGGCCCAAGCATTCTACACACTGAGGTAGTAATGAAGAAGCAATGTTTTCACATATTACTGTAAATGCTGTTAATCGTGCCCATCAAAGTTTTAATTTTTGGTTGTTTGTTGCAAAGTCCTGCCCATTTGAGAGCCCTACCAATCATCATATAAAAAAGCTGCTCTTCCAGGCGAGGCAAAAATATGTTTATTGAAAATACAATGTCCAGTAATCAGTCAGATAATTTTCCCCGTTTAAATAGCACTCCTTGTCTCCCATTGAAGCACAGCACCAGGCAGGAACAAAATGAAATTTTTTAAAGCCTGTTAGCCTGTGAATATCAGGTGAACATCCTGTGAAAATTAAGTTTTCTGATATTTGACACATTTATATGCAAAAAGGAGAGCGAGTGGGAAACCTTTTTGAAATCAGTCAATATATTTTCTGTTATACAGGTCACCCGCGATAGCAAAATAGTTGGTTTGCAATTTAATCTGAAACACTGCTCATGTGTGAACTGAATCATTTGGAGTGGTTTTTCACATGCTAACAGAATATATTCAAAACACAGAGAACAAAGATAATATTTATTTACAATCAATGGAAACCAAACCTGCAAATGCGTCCTATCGCTTGCCAGTGATGAAGAAGGTCTTTATTAAGTTAAACACGTTAAGTGTGCAGCTTGTGAACGATCACTGAAGGAAAATATATTTTCCAAACAAAAGAGTATCAGAACATTTAGTAACCTAGACTAAAACACACAAAAAGTATCGTGGCATTACCATGTTTTTTGGACGTGTACCATAACCTGAAGCACCATGTACATATAATGGTATATATATGGTAATCTTATATCAAAGTACCATGGTAATACCATGGCATTATTTGAATGACCTTGAAACTTTTTTATATTAATATGGTAATCATATATCTAAGTAGCACCATAGTAATCATATCTCAGTAGCACATGGTCCTCTTTAAAATACTATGAAGCACCATGTAAACACAGAATGTCACATAAGTGAATATGGCAATTGTATATTAAAGCACCATGGTATTACCATCTGATGCATCAGATATCGAAGTGTTATTGCCCAGGTGTGCTCACTGATGGAATTTGGCCTCTGTACAGAACAAATACTTCCAGTATACATACATATACTATACATACACAGTCAGCCAGAAGTTTGGAATAATTTGTATTTGGCACTTTAATTCATTAAAATGGCAATCAACTGATCACAAAGTATAGTCAGGACATTACTGATGTAAAAAAGCAGCACCATCACTCTTTGAAAAATGTAAAGTTTGATAAATTCCAGACAGGCCCCATTTCCAGCAGCCATCCCTCCAACACCTTATCCTTGAGTAGTCATGCTAAATTGCTAAATCTGGAATTAATATTCATGTATAAGTAGCATGAATATTAATTTGCATTTTGTCCTACATGCACATACTTGTTATATTGCGCCATACTTGTAAACTATACTATGCTATATAATACTATACTATAATTTGCAACCATTGAGAACCACAATCTGTAGGCCTACTAAATTACAAACATCTATTCACTAGCAGTGCCACTGATGGAAAAGCATGGCTCAGATGCGCTGACCCTGAGTCATCAGTTCCATTCTGGTCGTGTATACCCCTTTTTCATTGAGTATTCTGGTGTTGGTGTTAGAGCCAGTGCATGGCCATGGGACTTGCAAACATCTCTTGAGGTGTCAAACTATGACATAACTGACATAATAACCCAGAAGCAAACACAGCCCATGATCTTTGTTTATGTGTCTTACTCTTACCCACATAACACGGAACATTCCAACAACTTTGGCTAATGTTATGTAAAGGTTAGGAAATGACTGAATGTCCTTTTGACATTATTTGTATTTGATAAAAGTTTCACACTATGTTAAGATAAATGTTTTTAGTACAACACTGTTCATATGTCAGCTATACAAAAAGTCTTTTTTTAACTTTTAGATTAAAAAATGTAAAACTAATTAAGAAGTTGGCAAATAAAATTTTCATTAAGTTTAGACATTTTCAGGAATGTTGTTCTAACCATTAAATAACGTTCTTGTCACTCTAGGATATTTGCTCGTTCCCACAACCACAATGTAATTTTTAGAAAAAGTTTTCACAAACATAGATTTGTTAGTAGTTTTGATGAAACATTTTTATCACGCAAAGTCATTTAATCCAGCATTTTTATGCCATCATAAACTGGCTTTGATTTAACGGTCAGAAGTTATACAATAATTAAAATATACAGCAGTCGTTTCACGCGTTCATTATTTGACAATGAATATTTTATTATGGACAGGGAAAATGAAATGGCTGTAGTAGCTTTACACCACAACAAAAACAGGAACAGTGTATCCATTCAATAAATAAGTGGTTGCTTTAAGTGTATAAATATCGCTTACAGTACAGTAACAGTATCTAAACATCCTTTTTAAACTTTTTACTTGAGAAACAAAATAATTGTATATATTAAGTCTTACTTTCAGGTAAATATTTTTTTTTTGCCAAATAGATAAAAAAATTCAACCAATTAATTCAACTGGAAAATACTTTGTTTTGAAAAAAGTTGTTTTAACACACACACACACCTCACTTAATATCTTGCATTTTTTTCCCAAGTAAACTTGTCTTGCTATAGTAGATATTGTTACAGTAAAAGAAGACAATTATTGAATAATGATGAACAAATACTGATAATGAAAATGCTTTTTTTGTAGTGCAGATTGGGCACCGTCTGCAGCACCACATCTGGTATTGTGAGATGTAAAAATGTTAGTAGTTTCAGGCATGTCGGTGACTAAAAGGTCATGCATTCATAAAACAATAAAGATTACAAGGGGTAGCAAGGGTTGCATTTCTATGTCACTATGTTGAAACAACACCAGGATTGGGGAATACAAAGCAGAGAGGGTGGGTAAATCAAGACATGGGAACTAAAAGTGACCACAATTTTGACGCAATTGTAATAAGAGATTAAAGTTGCTGAAACCATTTCATATAGTTCCAGTTTCCGCTGGCCTACTTGTTAGATATTAATCAGTGTTTTTAATGAAAACTATGCTTTTCCTTAGGCAGTTGGATCCAAAAAAATCTATTTAAGCAATTCAATTCAGGTGCTTTTTATAGAACTTTCCTCTCACAGGTTTTAGGGTTTGAGAGTACACTCACTAATCACTGCTCAATGTAGCATTTGCAGGTGAGAGGGCATCTTGCTTTTGCATGTACATGTGGATGAGAGAGTGAGAGGTAGAAGTTATGATTCAGTTTTTTTTTTTTAAAGCTAAACAGATTACCATACACATCGCAATAATAAAGTTGCTGTCTCTTGACAGTGACAGAAACTGCTTTGTTTTTTAATTGACAGCAGCCCTTGTTTAAAACTTCAGCTTGAAAAATGTACTTTGTCTGTTTTGCGATGGTGAACAATACTGGCGCACTATTCTTTTGTTAAAACGTTGAGCGATACTCATGATAAAACAATCAAGAACCTTGAGGAATGGAGTGTTATCTGATCATTTACAAAAAATGGTTTTCTCTAAATGCTTGATTCTGCAATACATATCCACAGAAGTTGCCTAGATATGAGTCCATGAGTTTTGGGTAACAATTCCTTAAAGCCATTCCCTCGCAAGCCATTGTTTCAATTAGTTTTGTCACATTTAAATTTTCTCACCCTCTGTCACAGGTATGCCCCTTCCTGGTGATCCCAGGCAAAAAGACAGGATCGTTTGGAGCTAACATTCCTGCCCTTGACTTCCTGCCTGGGATCTGAACTCACCCTATAGCTCTGACCTCTTGCTTGCAGCTGAGCAGTGGCCGGGGGTGTGGTAGTGAAGTGGCACCATTCCACATCTGCTGGGGAACCCTGTAGGTGAAAAACCTACCGTGGGTAAGTTACAGAGGTCTTAGGAAATATAAAACAACAGCAGAAAAGGAACCACTAACTCCAAGCACTCCAACCCACCTCCAACTGCCCTCAAAAATGCCCAATTTGACCACTTAATGTAAATCAGTTCCAATATTGTCAGCCTGATCTCATGAAATTTAAGTGACCATGGCAAAATTTTTGCAAAACCATTTTTGCTTCATTACACACTTCGCTGAAGTTTCGCAGTGAAATTTTCATGGAAGGGCACCAAAAGGGAGTGAAATTGTTTTGTGATCAGACCAGATTTTTAAAGTAAATATTAGATTTTTCCTTTCCCTTTTACCTATTTTCCTTTCCTAAAACTTTAACATAAACCTAACCAATAGTGTCATAAAAGCAAATGAGAGGTGAATAAAGCAGACGTTCTTACCCTAAACCAGGGGTGGGGAACGTCAGGCCTCGGGGCCGTATAAAGTCCGTGAGACCATTTTACCCAGCCCGCGAGACCATTTGAGAAATAATTTGTAAAGCATTAAATGGCCTTGATTCAATTAACTGTAAAAAAATAAATATTAAAATAATTATTAAAAATAATTAACAATTATAACAATGCAAAATATTGCAGAATAAACAGACCTTTCAGTGTTTTTGTTGGTTCGTGAGCATGTAACAGAATGCGTGCACTAATTTTAAGCCACAATCAGAAATTGCAAATAATTGCATGGCCCGCAAATCATTTCGTAAATGATTTTTCGAATGGCCCTTAATGGGAAAAAGGTTCCCCACCCCTGGCCTAAACCAACACCTAAACCTAACTGTGATAATGCCCTAAATGAAAATGTGACATGAAAAACAAATTTTCTGAAGAAACCACATCATCCAATTGTGAAAGTGAATAAAACGCACAGTTATTGTATTGCCTCCCTTACAAGAAATCTGCAAATTTTCTGCAAAATTGCTTTATTTTTACTTGCAAATGAGCTTTGCAACAAACTCTTCATTGGCTTCCTAAAGTTTGCTGCAGGTTCCCCGCTACCAAGGGCATTTCTAGGGTCAGTGGATATTTGAGGCTCAGCCTGGATATGTAAAGTACCATCGATGAAATATAGAAAACAAAGATAAAAAATTGCGTGCTTTTAATGCCATGTATTTTCAAACTTGGTTTAAAACTTTCTGTAGTTCACCACACTTATTATTCAGCTTATTATTAATTTGTCTGGTGTTTTGAACTTAGTTTAGAAGATACGTTGTAAATATGATAAAACATGTGCTTATAAGAACAAATATTTGCTAGATTTTGCAATGTTTGTGAGGTTCAAGGCATTGTATCTCAATAAATGAGTTTAGCAAAAAAAAAAAGAAAATGTCATGGCTCATGAAATTCCAGAGCACACGTGTATTACTCTTTGTTTTAAGGGTTATATATCTAAATATTTGAAACTAACCAGAGTAATATTGACAATGACAGCCAACTGAGTAATATTGATAATACGTTTACATTGCATATTAAAATTGCTTTATCAGAAGAAATAATTGAAATAAATACAGCTTCATTCATGATCAAGGAGGAAGTTTGCTGGAGTTAAATACTGTTTATGCCTCTAGTTTACTGGCTCCAGCTTAAAGCTGCTCTGGAACAACATACGCTAGCTTGCCTGAGCACAAAAATCTACCTGGTCCATCAGCTGCCCAATCCATGAGAGGGTTTTTACTGCTTCTTCATTCTTTTACTCAACTGACGAATTGGCTGTGTCTCGTTTGGGAGGATGTGTCCTCCGGTGGTCGCATTTGTCGGCTGCATACGTCATCGAGGCTGTCTCGTTTCTTTCTTTTTCTTATTTTTTATCTGTCAATGCTTTTCATGTATATTAACTTACATTTATACAATTGTTAACCTTTTTTGCATCCCCAATAAAAAAATAAAAATTTAAAAAATGAAACGAAACAGCCTGGATGACGTATGTGGATGACAAATGCGACCTCCGGAGGATGCATCCTTCTAAACGAAACTTTTAAAACTTCACTATGCGACTTTGTGCTCTCTAGTGACATCTGTGGTTGAAATTTAAAATTGAAAGCCATTTGCGGAGGAATACATTACGTCCTTCGTGTTTCGATACTACTTCTCTGGCGGATGAATCTCATGATATGAGGTTACCTGGACATTGCCTGAGTGATCATGACTGAAGGTATCCAGTGCCTTTATCTTTGATGAAGATAAACAACACTCTTATTTACATATTTTGAACAAATGAATTGTACACTTTTCTGACACTACTCTCTAAAGTGCCTTTACATAAAGACCAGGGTTCACCACCAGTTACAAATATAATTTATATAATTAAATATGATTATTCAAGTGTTTTGTTGACTATTAATGTTTGCATTGTATTGTATTTTATTATAAATTTAAAGGAAAAAAATATATATTTGTTTAAAAAAAAATAAAAAATGTAAACATTTATCTACTCAATCCCGTCTGACTCAGCGGGAATGTGATTGTGGTCGAGCGAAAACTAGAGTGAACATCGGCAGGGCATTTGATTCCTGGAGGAACTTTCATTCAGTTTTGGGGATCAAAATTGACCCTGAATTGGCGTTCTTCTTATTGGACAGGTAAGCTTACATAAATGCAAAGCATGTGAAATATAGTGCCATAAGGATTGATCTGTGTCATTTTAGCTAAATTGATCTTGCCTGCTAATGCTGATGAATTGCAAGCTACCTTGCTTCGTAACTTTCAAATAATTTCAACGATTTCACTTTGTTCTAAAATTCAGGTTAATGTTAATGTTAATGTTAATCTGTATTTATTCAGCAATGTAAACTACAATAACACATGAAATGAATGCTAGACAATGATCATGATAATGCAAAAATCTCCATTCATTAGTGTAATGTAACTTGGTTATACAGGAAAAAATATACATTCTATTATTATAAAACAATAGCACATCGATATATCACAATGACAGTTGTGATGGAAACACATCAATACTGAATTGTGTCAACATATTTATAATGTACAGTCTATTTTATAACCAGCTACTGTCATTATCCAAGAAATTTAGCTAACAGCCATTGATAAAGCTGGCTAGCTAGCTAACACAGACATAGGCTATCATATAAATGCAGTCAGTGTATCATGTTCCAGCACTAGAGAGTCAAATATAATATACAGTTTCAAAGTTTGTATTAAAACAATTATTAATGTGTGATTTTAATTATGCTACCTCATCTGTCAGCATGATGTTGGTGAATCACTTTCAGCCTCTTTGTACATTACGTCATTGTATTGGTCAGTGCTCGCTCGCGTCCCTATGGAGTGTGTGTGCGATCATGAGCAGAGGCTGCAGTTCACATAACGGACACAGGTGTCATTAATAACAAGGGTTTCTGAATCTGACATACAGCAACTTTAAGAGCTGAAACTTGTGATACTGCTGATTCGAGTTCAGTGTAAAACGTAATTATTTTACATTATTAATCTAGTCAACGAAATCTATGATGAAAATATTTGTTGACAAAAGGTTTTTTGATTTCCTCAACAATAACGAAGACGAGAGGGAAAAAGCACATCATGAAGATTATTAAATAATTTTATTACAGCATAGGCCTACTGTTGATGAAAATATGACAATACAAATTATATTGCAAGATATTAAATGTGAAAGATATAAACAGAAGAAGAAACATCTTGATAATCTGTAAATAGAAGATATTAGATATGGATTCATTTAACCATTAATCCAGTGTGTTGAGCTTGCTATCGCCAGCACAATGAACCACTCTTAAGTCTCTTAAGCATGAAGAATTCAGAATACAGGCTAACTTCTAAAAAGGAGCTAATACTTGAGTCTATTCATTATTATTTCAGGAGCTCAGATTTTTCACAACAAGGACAGTAGGCCCATGTACATACTGTATGTTTGACATGTTTACATCAGAACATTTTTATATATTTTTTTTCAAATATTTGAATATTCGATTGTATGTTACAGTTTGACACTTTTTTTTGTCCATTTTGTATGTCGTCAAGTAAACAATATTATTTTCATTGACTAAAGTTGTATGTAGTTTTTGTAAAAACAAAATGGAAATATTGACAAATTTTAAAAGGACATATTTTTCAACAGACAAACTGTGACTAAAATGAAAAAATGAACACAGCAGTTGATAAAGAAAGAAACTGTAGGCCAATTAACACTGTAAACTAAAAACATAAAACAAGCAATAATGGAGTTAAAATATACTTATATATAAAATATACTAAAATTTTTGTACTTGCATAGTAACTTCCCCTGACAACGGATCATGATCAGTAAAAACACGAGTACTGTTCGATTCATAAAAGCATTACCGTGACATATGACAGCCGTCACTTCTTTCCTGTGTTTATGGACATGATGTCATGGTGCAAAGAGGAATAACATGCTGTAAGCCAGCGATTTTGTACCAAATCCGACCCGACAGCTCAGAATACTAATTATTTTTATAGGCTTACCAACATGAATTGGGGTAAGGTAAGGACATTGTTTTGAACATTGATTGATTATGCACATAATCATTAATGGCAATTTGTTCATTTTTAACCAAAGATTCTTACATAGTGCAGCTTTAACACAAAACTGTTGGATATCAATTTCTGATCGCCTTATTTCTCCAATACACTACGATTTTGTCTCTCATTCAAATACGCTAAAGCATATATAATTCAGCCGTATCTACTGTATATATTTCAGAAATATTAATAATATGGTTGTATGCCGCGCACCAGCAACTTTCTGCTCGTTTTAAAATGGGATAGGGCGATGCCACAGCTCCTTGCAACCATTGGAGAAAATAGACCTATAGTACAGGAATGAGGGAGAAATTTCGGGGGTAGAGAAAAAATTATTCGGGGCTATAGCCCCGGAAGCCCAGGGCTATCTACACACCTGCACACTAATGGTTAAAAGCTGCAAACTTCTGGCAAACATTTGCAGCAAATAACAAGCTCATTTGCATGTGAAAGTAACTGGTGGCAAATTTGCAGCAAGTTTGTCAGAACTTTAGATTTTTTTGTAAGGGCTGTAGTGTCAATTTCACCAGGAAACTGCAGCAAAACGTAGAAAGCGGCACGTAATTTCAGTTTGCAAAACTTTTGTTATGGTGGTGTTATGTCTATGACACTAAGCTGACTATTGTTTTTGTATATTTTTAAACTCCCTATATGTTTTTTTCTAAGTACATTGGCCTCAAAAAAGTATTTGGACACTTACGACACACTTAAAATGTAATAAATTCCCTAAAAAATTGCATAACACAAAATCAATCAAAAAAGTGGCATCTGCAAATAAATTATGCTAGACATTTTCTCAGAGCTAAGTTCATATTTCTTAGCCATTTTTGCAGTTACTTTTAACCAACTGGCCTTAAGGTTATTTTAGAGGATTTCCTGTATGGAGTCAGTTACTCTTCAAGTTCAAAGGTGTTCTAGCTGAGTAACCACAGGTGTAGTTCATCACATTAACTATGGACATGTTTCACTAACATCTGACATCAGAAAAGGTCATGGATATTAACACAATCTTAAAAGTCATGGAAAAGTCAATTTATTTTCTTCTAGTTATGCTCTGCACTAAAATAATCACCCAAATAATGCTTTAATTAGAGCTTTTGTTGAGTAGAACTTGCTCGCAAACCATGGTGATGTTCGATTTATGAGCGAAATCCTTATTTTGAGATGGATCTTTGCAGTTATTTGGTTAAACGGTTCACAAATCTGTCTTAATTATTTATTTACAAATCACTCTGGATACATTTTCTTCCTCGATTTCACAAGAGACTGGAAAAGTCATGGAAAAATCATAGAAGTTCATTGGTCAAAAAGGGTGGAACCCCATTTAAAATAAATGTCAACTGGTTCGTTATTTTGATATGAGGTGTTGCTAAATAATTTCTGGAGCCACTTAATCTGATGCTTTTTTATTGCAAACTTGTATTAGTGTATAACAAACTTATGGATGATGGATGATGGATGGATAGACTTGAAATTGAGACTTGACTAAGTAATTTGCTGTTGAACTTTATTCTGTAAGGGTTTCTATTAACAGGATATATGAACATACTCTTCCTGAACTTTCATTGGAACAAAAAATACAATACATGTATTGGATAAGCTATGACCATGCTTAAGACATATGATAAATTATTTTGTGTTGATCTAAATCTTATGGCTATTCACCCTCAGACCAGGGAATATGACATTTAAAAAGCCACAGAACTACCAAAGTTAGGCTGGGTCACACATAGTAGGTCAATGCGCATCACTTTCATCTTACACTTGAAGTCTTTAATTTAGGAATCTCTCACTCGTCTGTCATTTGCAGTGAATAGTAACAATAAACCCGCTCTGTTCCTGCAAGATTCAGATCTTAGCAGGGATCCTTCCACTCCTGCAGAGCCAAGTAAATACAGTCCTCGCAAAAACACCACGGCAGAGACTGAGGAAATGCCAATGTGGCCCACACCAAAGGTTACCCTGTCGGCTTCTCTTAATTGGATTAGCTATCAAGGGCCGCTGTGCCCTTTGATTCCCATTCACAGCTTGACCTCAGTGTTTGCTTTTTAATTCAAAGAGATCTCACTGGACCCTAGTGAGCGATGATGCTTCATTTGCACAAATTCAGAGCAGAAAATAATACAAAATGAATGCCTGGTAGTGAATTGCTTCAGTTTGTTTTTGTGTTTTCAGTAAGGGTTTCCTTTGATTGGTGCATCAGTGTTGGGTAAGTTTCTCAAAACAAAATAATCCAATACATATTACTAATAACTTCTCTAAAATTTTAATCAGATTACTTTATTGATTACTTTTACGTTCATCCATCCATCCATCCATCCATCTTCAACCGCTTATCCGAAGTCGGGTCGCGGGGGCAGCTGCTCCAGCAGGGGGCCCCAAACTTCCCTATCCCAAGCCACATTAACCAGCTCTGACTGGGGGACCCCGAGGCGTTCCCAGGCCAGTTTGGGGATGTAATCTCTCCACCTAATCCTGGGTCTTCCCCAAGGCCTCCTCCCAGCTGGACGTGCCTGAAACACCTCCCTAGGGAGGCGGCCAGGGGGCATCCTTACCAGATGCCCAAACCACCTCAACTGACTCATTTCGACGCAAAGGAGCAGCGTCTCTACTCCAAGCTCCTCACGGATGACTGAGCTCCTCACCCTATCTCTAAGGGAGAAGCCCGCCACCCTTCTGAGCAAGCCCATTTCGGCCGCGTGTACTCGTGACCTAGTTCTTTTGGTCATGACCCAACCTTCATGACCATAGGTGAGGGTAGGAACAAAAATTGACCGGTAGATTGAGAGCTTTGCCTTTCGGCTCTGCTCTCTTTTCGTGACAACGGTGCGATAGAGCGAGTGCAATACCGCCCCTGCTGCCCCGATTCTCTGGCCAACCTCCCGCTCCATTGTCCCCTCACTCGTCAACAAGACCCCGAGGTACTTGAACTCCTTCACTTGGGGCAATACCTCCTTCCATACCTGGAGTACACACTCCATCGGTTTCCTGCTTTTAAGTTACTTAATAAAAACCCTACTAACACTTATTCACAGAAAGGTTTTCAGTGAGTACAACGTGTCTATATTTCCTCCTCGTCCATTGATTTACTTAAGTCATAGACTCAGCACCATGCGTTTACCTCAGAAGAAACGCAAATGCAGTAAATGTATGTTGTTCATGCTTGAAATGCATTCCATGTAAATAATATTATTTTAGTAACATGTGTAAGTAATGTAATTGCAGCTAAATTTTAATAATATATTAATATATTCTGTTAAGTTACTTTTTGACTAAAAAGGTCATTTGATTACAGTAACCATTGAATTTGTAATATCATTACACCCAACACTGGTGGTAATCAACAGCATCAAATAAATGGTTTTAAAAGCAATAAAAGGTTTTAAGATATGTGAGATGTCCTTTTCTGGCAGGGACACTATGGTTGGAGAGAACATGCAGGTGAGATGCTATGATGATGGACTTGATCTTTTTATCAAACATGATTATATGGGCAAATACATCTAGCTGAAACATGTGCTTGCATCAAACACTGCGCTAATCTGCCACCTTGTAATGGAGATAGATTGTGTTAGATTTAAAAGTCACTGCAACCCTAATTATAATAACACGCTTAACTTTGACACTCTTTCCATAATACCAATTATGTAATGCAACCTCATTCTTGTTAACTACCTAAAAGTTTCTGCAGATGCTGGTGCCTTCATTAAATGCTTTTACTTTTTCAGTCTTGATCTTTTTAAGCAGCTTCCTCATGGGTGCCCCACTGACAGTCAGTGTTCCAGCTGTTATACTAAATATCTGTATTTTTAGAACACCAATTATCAAATCAGATTAGAAGACCAGACCGAACTCAAGTATAATCTTCTGTTTATTGGGAGATGTGGCCAACATACAAGCAACATAATTTATCTTAAAACCTCAAGGAAAACACTGTGTATTGCAATAAAATGCTGATTTTGTAATAAATGCAGCTCTGAAGTTGGCCAGTCTCGTGTTGATACAACAGAAGCGATGAGTGATAATATACCAGATGCTGCTGGATTGGAAATTCATCACTCTGTATAAAACTGAATTACACAGACTCTCCGCCCCACTGTAATCCCCTCATATTGAACCATATTCAGGCTTTGATATAATCAAAGATAGCAATCTTTGCAATACATTTAATTGTAGTAGACAGGCTGCCTAAAATTGCCGTAATTTACATTATCTCAAGATTATACTCAATGAATCAGATCAGGAGATAAATACTTGTGATATTTTGTTCTTTGGAGAGAGTCCAAGTAGATTCAAGACATGCAATCCAAATGAATAAAATTCTAAAATACAAACATAGTTGTTAGAATGAACATAATTACCAATGTGACCAGTGCACTATAAAATATCAGTAAGACATTTCTGAGATGTCTTAGTCAAATATGTTACCCCACTCTCCTAAAGCCATATATCCTAGTAATTTTAAATATCTTTTTATAAATAGGATTTTACTCTTTACAAATTAATGGCCATATATAAATGACTGCGACAATGAAATCAATTGATTCAAAAATGCTGAATAGAAGAGAATTTGTACAGAGTTCAGGTTAATCACTGCAGTGTTGCCAAGAGAGATGAAATCCATAAATGGTGGTAACAAGTGCTGAAAACAATCTTGTGCAGTAGAGCCCAAAGACTAATTTTGTGTGTGATGCTTTATTGCTTTGCCCTTTGACGATATACAACTTAAATTTAAGATAGCATTAATTGAATCAGCCCACTAAACCCCAGAAATAAGTGTGAAAATGTAACAGGCCAAATCACCACAACAATGACACGATTGTTGAGGGCATTTGTTGTGATTTCATCAATTATTTTTCTGGTGTTGTATTGGCACATTGTATAGTTAATACAGTGACATTGTATGTTTCGAACAGAACTCAACAATTTGTGTGATTTAGGGAATCCATACTTCATTGAATGGGAGTCTCTCTGTATCAAAATAGGGTGCAAATTAAAGACAAATAGTATTATTTCTGTGCCACAAGTGACACCAAACGGAACTGCAAAAATATATATTTGTTTTCAAACAGGTTTCCCGAATGCTCTTCTTGTCTGTCATCATAAACATATTGCTCTACCCCAAACTCACACAACTGGATAAACAAATGCTTCTACATAATAGTTGGCTGGTCTGACTCTAGAGGCTAAAACAAATAAAGCAATATTTTGAAAGCACCACAGAGCCCCTCTGTTTACAACATACACATTTTAGGCTTATTTATAGTTGTCTATCCACATTAAGCTGGAAAAGGTGAAACGTCGAAGAAATTAAACACTTCAACTCTAAATATGTATGGTAAGACCTGCTATATGCAGACCACCCAGGACATGGATCAGGGCCATATATTATGTTGTTTATAAATTATTCTTAGGGAAAGCTATGTGAGTAATATTCGGTATCTCCAACTATTACGCATGTGGTAAATAAGGACCCTGCTGATAATAGGCAACTTGTTCTTCACTAAAGAGTTTACCAAAACATGTAAGGTCTAACCTGCTAGCTGCCCAATGTTTTTGTTCCATATCATATGAACCTCAAGTTGGCCAGGTAGGATTTCATCCACAATAACACTCATTTTCCTGCCTATGGCTGATGGGTCTTTCAAAAATGCACCATTGCTTTGTTGTATGATTCATTTGTTTGCCTTCTCTCTCCGATCAATATAAATAACCTGAATCTAAAGTCAAGAGAAAATGCACACTGATGCACACTAGTTTTAAATGGATTGCATTGTCAAGTGGATTGTTTCTGTGGCACAGCGCTAATCAAATTACAGTTGATAGTGATGGATTGGGCATATCATGATGAGTTTCTATGTGAAAAAAAGAACAGAACTGAAGTAATCCCACAACATCCTGAATTGCACTCATGCACAGACTCACCTGCCCATGCACAAACTCAAACATTGGTGTGTTAGTCTATACAGTGTGTCCTCTTGAAATCTACTTATGAAGAACTGCCAAAATCAATCTTTTGTGGATTTTGAAATATGATGTAAGAATACGAAAACATAGTCTTATAAACAGTCATAGAACCAGATTCGTTAAACTTGCAGACATGATTAATCAATTCAAACAGTATAAAAGCACAATCCACGCACAAGCATAATGGTAAGAATTTTCCATTTGGACATGAATCTTTGTAAGTTTATAATGAGTACATTTCATCTGAGCAATATAATAATGCTTAATAATTCTGATAATTGGGAGCTGTGATCCTACCTTGAACTCCTCCAGGATTTTGTAAGTCTTCCCTTTATATTCACAGAAGTTTTTGACCTCCTTGCATTCGGGGCAGCAACCGTTGTGTTTCACCTTAGTGCACTTGGGGTGTATTTTAGGGCACTCGGGTTGGTCACAAACAGGTCCATCCTCCGTGCACACGCATGGGCAATTCGAGTGGCCCGGAAAGAAGCGTTCCCCGAGCGTGTACACAAAGCCACTGTCATCCACGCAGCCTTTCCCTCGGTAGTCATCGAAAATGATGTCATTGTTGGCAGTTCTCTCGGCCTCGTCCACGGCGGGATAGTCCTCAGGGCCGACAGAGGCCGGCGAGACAGCGGCGTTCAGGGCGAGCAGCACGACGCAAATCGCAGGGAGAAAAGGGCCCATCCTTCGGCGCGGCTGTTTTGACGCACTCAAGGAGAGCGTCTCAGGTCCCTTAAGTTGTCCGTCTCCATTCTGCAAATATGACACTGAAAGAAATGTAAACAACCCGAAGCTTGATAACTTTACATGCATATTCTTTATTTTAGCAGATATGATTGTAACAATACCTAGTAGTTATACTAGTGTAATTACATAAAGCAAATAGCCTACATGTTGTTACACTTTATTATTGTTAATAGCGTAATATATAGTTCTTGATCATAGCTACATGCTTTGTGTAATGGACACTGTAATGTATTACCATTAAGAGCAAGGTGAGTGTTCTAGTTGTGTCGGTGGAAGGACGTAGTCTTATATTCACATATGCAATTTACACATTTCCTTATGCTGGAAAATTGTATCACTTAATCTATTCAATGAACACATCTTTACACGTATAGCATAATATTTGCATATGTACATTTATTGTTCAGCCAGAGGAGGATAAGCTCTGGTTCCACTCGAGTTTTCTTTTTTTCTCTACTAACTTTACATATTATTACGTTTTTTTTTCCCTTGTCACTGTCGTCTTAACTTGCTCATTGGGGCTTTAAAGATAAAATCATTAAGGTACGTACGAGCTTATCATCCTCTGCCAGTAAAGCTGCTTTGAAACGACGTGTATTGTGCTATACAAATGAAAATGGACTTCTATTTCCACCACCAAATTTACACTATGTGAACATGTCAATCTCTTGTAAAGATCTGTCATCATACTGAATGCATTATCAACTGAAGGTATCTATATGGATGAAGAGTTAACACACAGAAAGGAGGCGTGTTATCCTCCTGTTGCCTTTCATTGTGCGCACTGGACCAGGAGATGGTTAAATATATATTTTTAATGATTGCAGGAATGCCACCAAAAGAATAAAGTAGGCCATAATCAACACAAACAAACACCCAAATAATTACAGGCATCATAAACTGAGCTCAACAAAGTCAGCCAATATAAAGTCTCGCAGAGGGACGTCTAATTTGCTTCCCAAGGGACTGCGCGGATTACATGGACAACAGGTAGCTCCCCGGATTCTTATTAATACCTCAAAGCACTGCATATACTGTAGGTGTGCACTTACCATGTCCGTACATTTCTACGCTGTTAAATTCACCTACGAGAAGAGCCCTAAAGAAACGACACGGTTTCGGTGTCATTAACGAGTGCGTAATGGGCTTTGATCCAAATACCTCTTCACTCGTGAAAGCACGAGAAATGAAGCATTAAACGGCACACTGACCGTGCGAGATTACGCATTTGGAAAAGCAATAGAGGAAAGCACTTTCAAGAAGTGTTTCTTTTTATACGCCGAAAGATAGGCTGCTATTGACAAAATGTCTATAGTAAAATGACTGCCTCAGGCATGCTAAATGCATCTGTGCGGAGCCTACATGCCTTGAATGTGGGATGTATTTTAAGTAATTATTATAAAAAAAAATATTTATTATCGTTATTTAATTTTATTATACTGTACATTTTACAATTAAGTATTGCAATGAACACGAGACATCCATGTTGAGCTCAAGACTAGACTTACCGCATACAAATATCTGGTTCCACTTTGTTGGAATCGTAATCAAGCGATCCAAGTGCACCTCAGTGATTGTAAGTTAAGTAGAAAAAAACATTCCAATTGGAAAATAATTGCTTACTCCAACAGAACGTTTAATCCAGACAGTGTCTTTGCTTTAACATTTACAAATCATGCCTCTTACAGACCATGCCTCTACCCCACTGTTTTGCACCCGACATATCCAGAAATGTAGTTATCCCTCTCCGATCATGAAGTTGCATGGAAAATGAAGGGGAGCCAAAAATCCAAAACATCTGTAAAAACGTACTACTTTCTTGTGTTGTCTGGCCATCTAGTCATCCACGGTATTTACATCAACTCCCAAATACTGCAGGTGAAACAGTAACGCCTTTTGGTCTTCAGCACCTCCGCCGAGAAAACATCAATTTGCCGTCAAGTTAATAAACGATAATGGATTCTTTAGCATTAAGTTTCCCCAGTGAGAAAGTAAATGTATCTACATTGGAGATGCTCGCACCTCACACGCTTCAGTGAATACCGTCGAAGCAGACAGAAAAGCATCGTCAGAGAGCGCACTACTAAGTTGAGTGCGGGGAGGAATGAGAACAGAGGAGGGTTTCATCTTCAATAGGTCGCTTCGATAAGTTCAGCACCACGGGCAGCGCTTGATTCAGCACCATGGACACTACCCTAGAAACTGCTCTGTGCTTCTGTATTCACACTCCGTTGTGCAACATGACAGTTGTCTGAGACCCTGGGGGAATTGCTAATATCTATTTGAACTTGCCTCAATTTTATTTGTTAATAAAAAAAAAAAGTTATCAAATCGAAAAGTCGCTATAACATTGGATTTTATGCATTTCAATTGAACCACAAAAATATGCTAAAATGCTGTGCAGAACACAACCCATAGGGGCCACTGCATTACTATATATAATGGCGAGCTGAGTGCGGGCAAAGCAGGCATTATTAATTATAGACGCCCCCGAACTGAATTAGAATGTAAATACGAATTATTCAAATCGTCCCCTTGGAATTATAAGGTTCTATCTGACATTTTTGTCAAAATTGAGTTATTCACATATTCTTATTCTGTGACAACTTATTTACATTATGTGATGTTTTTTTTTAAAAGTTGTGTACATTCTGGGACTTTTTATTGAAAAAACAAAAAGGTTCTATCTACAAAGTCGAACTCTAACTTGGCTCTATAAGGTTCTATCTGCGTTAGCCAATCAGCACTTCGAATGAACAGAAGAGGACCAATCAGGATCAACTTTATATGTCGTGTCGCCGGCTTTTTCCTTGAATACAGAAAAGATCGCAGAAACAAAATATCTGAGAGGATAATGGCACGCAACGCAAAATTTTTAAGAAACCTCAAGATCGACAATGAAATACTCTACTCCAGGCCACTCCGCAGTGCAGGAGGTAGACAATATGCACAGCCATATTGAAAAGGCAATGGCAGTGTCTGAATTCTATTCACCACTGTCTTTCTTGCGCATTTTACTGAAGGTGAACAGGAACAACCCATATGAAATCATACAGATGAAGAGAATAGATTTCTATGACTTTCAGGCATGTTCCAAGCTGTTTCAGTACAAACAGGTTCCATTTTTTGAAGTGTCACAGCTTGTGTTTGATCAGTGTCCATATACTCTTCATTACACAAAATCACATGCAGAGCCAAGAGTTAAAGTAGACATTTACATCCATTTTACCCAAACCAAGGGTACTCCCCAAACAGAGCATCATCTCAGAGGCGAAGATGAGTGACATTATGTCCATGTTTAAATTCATGGCACTAGCAGATAGAGAGTATTATAAGCCTGTGTTTTAAAAAATGAGTTTGTGATTTTTTGATATAGTCAGTGTATAATTTTTCAATGTATATTAAACTTAATTAATTAATTTGCTGAAGCATGTCTGTTTTCTAGCAGTTTTTAAAGTCTTAAAATGTCGTAATTTTTACAATATTAAGCCTTAAAGGTCAAATAGTCAACAATTGAATTCATGGGGTCTTAATTACAACAATAAACGTTACCATGTTATTTCAGCCATACTGATGTCTAGAGAGAAAGCCATTTTACCTGGCCCACTTTAGGTGGAATAAAGTCCTGCTCAGACGTATTACAGTAGCTGCTTTCTGTCTAAACAAAAGAAAAATTAAAGTAACAATTTCTGCAATAATGTGTTTAATTACCCACCAAATTGGTACCAAAAATTAACTGCTCTGGACAAAATATTTAGACCTACCTTGTTTAATTTGAAATGTCCTAAATGCATGAAAGTGCTAAAAATATGAAATAAATGTCATTATAAAGGATAACATTTTACTTTCTAACACATATTGAGACATTGTTACAACATTAATTTTATATTTAATGTTCAAATAATGTTTTGGCAGATAGAACCTTATAATTCTAAGCGAAAAGTGTTTTTTTTAGAATTATAAGGTTCTATCTGCATTTGACCCATTCCAAAAATCCCCATTTACAAATTTGAGAGGATTTTGATATTGTATATTTAGAATACAGATACAGGGTCCCTCTTATTTTCATGTTTGAAAGAAACTTGTTCCCCATATAAATTTTCCTATATGTAATGCAAAATCTTTAAAGCTCAATATCTCAAAACTGCTCAGAACGCAGATAGAACCTTATAATTCCAAGGGGACGAAATGGATTTTTTTACACATAACTGCATAATACAAGCTCTCCACTTTAGTTTGCACTTGTAGGCTACTACTGTTCACACTCTCTCATCATTACATTAATGGTCTCCACGATCAAAACAATTACAGCTTCCATATTATTATTGTTCTCATGGTAACACAGCAAAATTAGATGTAGCTTCAAGTGTTGACACGCTCAATTCTTCTTAAATAACAACCAGTTCTCATTACCTAAGCATCCATGTCCCATGGCATCCTCTTGCTGACGAGGTGAGAAACCCTATTATTTTCCACGAGAAAATTTTGTCATCAGCAATCAATCTTTTAATATTATTTTATGTGTTAAACCTGAATGTTTTATTGTACTTATAAATATATTAGTGTGATATAAAATAGGGGCAAGAACTTACTTTTCGATACAAAAACAGGGAGGGGATCTCTCAGATGGAAGCGACCAATGAGCCATATGTCTGAGACAGAATGCATAATGATAAAACAAAATATTTGTTTAGCCTAACCCACCTTTATCAATTGGCCTATGCAACTAATTGAAATGTAATCTGGGACGTTTACCATTCCAAATGAAGGACTTTGCTATACTGTCAAATTGCATGAAATAAGAGAGGGGGACATCTACAGGTAGAGACAGTAGCTGGTAGTTGATTTTTGGAATACAATTCATTGTAATAACATTAAACTTCCCAATCACAGATAAATGTAATGAAGCCCACCTGCCCACATCACTCGAAAACCTTTTTAATAAGAGGTCAAAATGAACTAAATCACACAGATTTTCTGGGAATAAAATGCTCAAATACTTAATGCCCTGTTTGGGCCACTTGAAAAGCAGTTACTGGGCAGTACTCTGTCAGAGCCAAAGCTTCAGATTTAGACCAACTGATTCTGTATCCTGAGAAATTAGAAAATGAATTAATAATTCCTAGGAGGCAAGGCATAGATCGAGTAGGGTCAGAGACAAATAATAAAATATAATCTGCATAAAGCAAAAATTTATATGCTAGACCTCCCACAATCACTACTGGAAAATCATCCTCCTTTCTTATTGCGGCTGCTAATGGTTCCAGGGCAAGACAGAACAATAGTGGGGAAAAAGGGCAACCCTGCTGGGTGCCCCTATCCAGAGTAAAATAAACTGAAATTAATCAATTTGTTTGTACCACCACTACCATAACTTAATCCATTCAATGAAAATTTTCCCTAACCCATATATTTCCAAAATCTTAAAAAGATAATCCCATTCTACCATATCAAACCTTTTTGGCATCAAGTGAGATGGCAGCGACTGGAGTCTGATCATTCGCCACTGACCACATGATATTAATTAGACGCCTAGTGTTATAAGGCGAGCTATGGCCCTGAATAAACCCCACCTGATATATATGTATAAGAGATGTCATAACTTTACGTAAACCAGAATTTTTGACAAAAGCTTATCTCAGAATCAAGTGATTTATTTTGCTCAGGCATCAATGTAGGGAGTTCTAATTGTTCCACAAAGTTTCTAATACATTCATCAGTCAATGAAGACGTGGAACTATAAATATCAAGATAGAATTCTTTAAAAGCATTATTAATATCAATGGCTGAGGTAAATATTTCACCACCAGCAGATTTCACAATATCATATATCATACGTTTAAGAAAAGAAATAAACTAACCTTCTTTTTATAGGGTGAACCAAACCATTCACATTTCATGTGGAGCGAGACAATCCTCTCATATTAACATTTGACATTTTGATATAATAGAAAAAATAAATTGTGTCAAAAACAAAATTATAAAGAAAACATGTCAGCATTAGTGCAACAATAAAACCCCAAACTTCCCTCCGAACAAAGCAAACAGAAAAAATAAAAATGTGCGCATTAACCCTGCGCACGACATTGCCAACCGACATCGATCCCTCGAAACTCAAAGAGTCTGTGCTATCCTACGAGTACCCCCGCAACAACTTTGCCGTCGGATTGCTCAAGCCCGGTGCTTCTATACAAATTTTGTGAGGCAAAATGACATAATAGAAAATAATTTGTAAAACAAACTCCAGCCAATATAAGGCATAAGCACAAAGAACAAGCAGATTCATCCACAGCGGTTCCGAAGGTATGATCCTCCACAAAGCAAACTAGGTGGAACCAGCACAAAAAGAAACAAAACAGGCGTCCTGGTTCCTCGGACGGTCAAGTGTGGCCACAAAAGAAACACACCATGATTTTCTCAGTCCATCAACTCTATAAAAGACATCACTTGCTGTAGGCATGTAGATATTTTGTGGTCGTCCTTATCACTGGCCGGGAACTTCAGTGTAAAAGCGATCTTCCATCAATGCAAAATGTCTTGAAGGAGTGTTATTCCATAAAACAAACTCCAGCCGCTAGGCAGAACCAACACAAAAAGAAACAAAACTGGCGCCCAGCTTCCTCAGACAGCCATGAGTAAGTACAGCAAGTCAATCCACTAACATGAGAAACAACAAATGTTTTTTATGAAGGATAGTGCTTGCTTGGGGCATAAAAATACTTTGCGGCCATCCTTAGTATTTATACTCAATTTGGCTGGGAACATCAGTGCAAAAGCAATCTTCTGTTGATGTAAGTTTCTTGCATTCCTTGAATTTATCACGTTTCTCTCTTGTCAAATGCTTAAAGTCTGGAAACAATAAAATGTTGTGATTCTTCCAAGAAAGATTTCCTTTGGTCCTTGCCTCGTGTAACACAAGGTCTTTATCGGATGATCTCAGGAATTTGGCCAGGATTGATTGGGGCCTGTCTCCCTCAGCCGATCTACGAGCCGGAACCCTGGGAGCTCACCGATTTCAAGCTTATGGCCTGTTTTGTCGCGCAGACTCGGGAAGAGCTCATCTAGGAATTTCACCATTTCTCTGCCCTCCTCATGCGCAGGAATTCCAACTATTCAGATGTTGTTCCTGCAGCTCCTATTATCTAAGTTTTTCAATGAATGTGTTCCAAATCAACTTTGGTTGTGAGCAGATTATCATATAATTCCTTCTCCGATTAGTCCAGATAATCGATCCACTTCTCAAAATCAGCCTCCCTTGTAACCAACTCAGAGAACTGTTTTCCATTACCGTACTCGGTCGACGTTTCAAACAGATAAAGTTCAGTCACAATCATTTATTTTTTTTAAATGTACTATAACACTCAGAATATTATTCTTTTATATAGCACAAGGCTTGTGTTTGGGAGTACATGTTCAGTACTTTTTATACAGATTTTATTATCCCTATAAATCTATTAAACTTAATGACCGTATGACCTAGAGACATGAAACCAACAGTGAAACACTCAGAAATTATTCTGCACTAAAAGCAATCTAAATGCAGCGGAACGACTGAAACGGAATGTTTTTGAGTGAAACAGCATTTTTGAGACCTGAAGTTCTTTTTAACTTTTGACACTTTGTCTAAAAATATGCCGGTCCTGTGAGACACTGAAGAAACAGTGAGACACAGTGCAGCAGGCAAGGACATTCGTCCACCGCATTTACATAGGTAAACAATAGAAAAGCAGACGCAGTCTAAAAACATGTTCGGTATGAACGGCCCCTAACTCATCCATTCGCTACTAAAGAAACTAAAAGTCCTACTTGAAAAACTAACCCAATCTGGTGGACCTCTAACAGGAAAAGCTCTGAGAGAGTTGACAACAGCGTGTTTGCTCGGGACAGCAGAAAAACATGTGACATGCCATCCCTCAAGTGGTTTTATTCCTACTGGGTGAGAACTACTGGTGAGAACGTGTTGCAAATAAACATATTCTGAAAGTTCTAAGGACCAAATTTTGCTTTTAAACTGAATTTGTTGCAAAGCACTACCCTAGGCCTGCACTGTAAAAAAGTGGTAACCTTAAACTGTTAACCCAAGGAGCTATTTCTACTTGATCTAACTATGAGTTTTGTTAGTGCAACCTAATGCATTCAGGTTAACTTTGTGATTTACATTTACATTTATGCATTTGGCAGATATTTTATCCACCATCCAGTGATGTTAAATAGTATTTTTGACTTGATTTACCAAAGCATATTTTTAGGCTTACATTTTTTCAGTATCCACAATCACCTAATTTTCTTCATGAACGGAAAATGTAATGTAATTTCCCAGGCTAATAAAATGGGCCCAAACCAAACAAACAATAATATGGGAGAATTAGCCATTGACATAACCTCAGCAACTGACAAAACTATACGAGTGCTTTATGTAACATCTTGAAGCGCAAATGACCCATGAATCTTTTGTAGATCAACTGGTGTATGTGCACAGGTTGGGTTCCATAGGTTCCACTTTTATTGTGTGCAGTTATCTCCCCTTTTATCCCCAATTTAGAATGCCCAATAGGCTTTAAGTCCTCATGGTGGCATAGTGACTCTCCTCAATCTGGGTAGCAGAGGATGAATCTCAGTTGCCAATCTTATCACGTGGCTTGCTTAGCACGTTACCGTGGAGACATAGCATGTGTGTAGGCTTCACGCTGTTCTCCGTGGCATCCACGCACAAAATCACCACACACCCCACCGAGAGCGAGAACCACATTATAGTGACCACGAGGAGGTCATCCCATTTGACTCTACCCTCCCTAGCAACCGGACCAATTTAGTTGCTTAGGGGACCTGGCTGGAGTCACTCAGCAAGCCCTGGATTCGAATTGGTGACTCCATGGGTGGTTGTCAGCGTCTTTACTCGCTGAGCTACCCAGACCCCACCATAGGTTCCACTCTTGAATGCAGTGATATAACTGCAAATGTCTCCACTAAACCACTGATGGCAAACCTTCTTAGACACATGCCGTTCACATAGCTGAGCAAATCAATAGAGTGGTATCTAAAGGCAAGGTTGCAGGCTTTGTTTTTAAATGTGAGATCTCAGTTCTAGGTTATCTGCCCCTGAAGATACTTTAGGCCTGTTTCAGGGGGGTGTGTATGGGCAAAGCCAAACATGAGAAACTAGTGTCTTCATCCCAGTGTGACTCTAATCGAATAAGCATAGCCTACCTCAGAGGGAGATGGAGAATAGTGTGCCTTTAGCTTAACCTTCACTATCTTCTTTTCTAAAGCTCTCTATAGAAATAGTACAAGTGGGCTACACTGATGTGCTGTTGAACAATGGGGAATACACTTTGTGGCCAAAAGCAAACATGTGGACACTAAAACACCACATACAAATACTGTATGTCTGTCTTGAACAGTACATGTTTTTAACAGTTTAATTGAATTCAGTTGTATTTATTTAGTGCTTTCCCACCAAATCATACACTGCAAAACAACACAAAAATTATAGATAAGAACATTATTTTTGCAGTATTGTTTCCTCTTTCCCTTAATTTGGATAACAAAACATATTTTTAAACAGGTTTTTGTAGTGTGATGGCCATTTGGTCCATCTTTTGTACAGTAGTTTTAACAGCTTCCACTCTTCTGGGAAGGCTTTCCACAAGATGTTAGAACATAGCTACGGACATTTTCCCCCATTCAGACACAAGTGTATCAGCAAGGTCATGTCTCACAATCTATGCTTCAATTTATTCTGAAGGTGTTTCGTGAGGTTCAAGTCTGAGCTTTGTGCAGGCCAGTCAAGTTCTACCACACTAGACTCTGTAAACTATTTCTTTATAGATCTTTATAGAACATAAAAAGTATGCCATCTAAAAATGTTTGTCTGAGGAGATTTCATGGTTGAATGCTTGATTTTATGCACCAAAACAGCAAACCTATTATTCAGAAAGGGGTGTCCACATCCTTTTAATATATGTTATCCATATCTAAAAGTGAAATGTATCTGTTTTCTATATGCAAATCACCAGTCAAAGCCATAGAAGAATTTATTTTGTCATGAAGCTTATGCCTCCTCCCCATCCTAATCTTCATGTTTGGTCACAGATGCACATTTGTTACAGAAGCTGACACTGAATCTTATACATAAGCACTGGGCCTCTCAGCGAATCTGTCACATAATTTAAAAATCAACTGTGTCTGACCGCGGGTGATGACATCACCACCCAGTAATTGGGGCACGTTTTCTCACTTTCTCGTTCAGAGGGTGTCATCCCCTGTAAATGATCCCACCATAATTGGCTTGAACCACTCCTGTGTTATGAAGGGTTCACAGACAGGGTCAGATCAGTGTCACATCTCTGATTATGGAAATCATAATACCAGTGAATGAGTTCTTATTAAACAGTCTCTTGTTATTTCAATACAACATTTTATTAAATACATCATACCACTAGCACAAGTGATGTATGAGTAACCAAGTGAGAGAATCTAATATCTTCAAGCTTCAATGGCGAGCATAAAGGAACCAGGTTTTCTCAATTACTCTCTCAGTGGAGTTTTTATAAGTTCATAGTTTATTAAAGAGCAGATTCATGCAGACTTTGAAATGCAATTCACCAAGAGGAAATCTCTTAAGGAATATCTGAAGATGTTTGCATGAATCAAAAACCATAATGTCTCTGTGAATTTGATATTTCTGAAAAATTACAGTAAGGCACAGAACTTGAAAACAGGTTGATATGGCAGTGCCTAAGTACACTAGAAGGCAAATAGCACGTGGACAACCACTTTTAATTAACATGTTTCGTCATTTCAGCTGCACCTATTATTTTATGTGCATAAAATTAAGCATAAAGCCATGCAATCTACTGAGAAAGACATTTCTAGAAGAAAGGGACTTACCTTTTCTGTTCCAGCATTACAATAGACCCTGTGCACAAAGAGGAAGAACTTGAGTGGCCTACGCAAAACCCAGACCCGAATGTCACTGAACACCTTTGGAATGAATTGAAATGCTGACTGTGAGCCAGACCCCATCGCCAAAGTTTAGTGCCTAACCTAACTGATGCCTCTGAAATGATGCCTCCAAATGGGAGCAAATCCCCTCCATGTTCCAATATCTTGTGAAAAGTTTTCCCAGTAGAGTGGAAGCTGCCACAACATCAAAGGGAGGACCCACTCCCAAATAAAGAGATAGTGCATCTAAAATGGAAATTCTTTTACACACCATTGTGTTGTTTCAAACTCATATGACTTTCTGCCAGTCACCATTTACTTTCATGCCAGTCACCATTTACTTTTCCATGTTCATTGTAACAGATTAACAAAAAGTTTCAAAATGAGAGCAGGAAATAAGGACATTAAATATTTAGTGAAATATTACAGGCCTTTCTATGGTTCTCCAGCCACAATTCTGACATCACAGCCATTTCACTTAACCACGAGCTTCTATGACACAGACTGAACCATTAGTTCCACAACTTTTCCTGACTGATCCATTAGCTTTGCTTTAACTAACCTAAAAACAAGTAATTGGTGTATTAACGGAGCAATAAACACTAAAAACACAAAAAGGTATATAATCCATTAAGCTGTTTTCACAATAACTTTCATGTGTATATCTGAGGCTCAGGAAAGTTTATCTACTCTCTTCTTGTTTGCTATCCTCAGAGCGCTAAACAGAGACTATTTGAGTCTGATCAAATCGCTGGTAAAAGCATCAGGGAGCATCCAAAGAAACCATTCACATTCAATTATGCTAATGGAGGAGCAGCGTATTTCCTAAAGCCCTTTTTTGCCTTGGCAATGCATTTCACAGTGAGAATTTCAACATCGTTATAATGGTTTAGCCATTAGGGTTCCATTAATAGACTACTCACAACTTCTCAGCATTATATTTGGTTAAGGTAGTTCATAATTCCACAATATAAACGGCACAGCAAGACATGCACAGCAAAAAAATCTGCCCTTGCAAAACTAGCTATGCATTTTTTTTATTTGTATATAGGCAAATTGTCACACTTTGTACTCCAGTGAATATTTCTCAGGGTACATGCATTTTTGAAAATCAATCTCTATAGACACACACCTTAAAGTGTCGGCTACAAAAAAGTTATTGAACATTTCCACCATTTTTGCTCAGGAAAAAAGATATACAGTGGATCTGGAAAGTATTCACAGGGCTTCACTTTTTCCACATTTTGTTATGTTACAGCCTTATTTCAAAAAGGGATTAATTTCATGAATTTTCCTCAAAATTCTACATACAATACCCCATAAAGACAAAGTGCAAGAAATTTGTTTGAATTCTTTGCAAATGTATTAATAAAAAATTAAAGAAATCACATGTACACAAGTATTCACAGCCTTTGCTCAATACTTTTTTGAAGCACCTTTGGTACCAATTACAGCCTCAAGTCTTTTTGTGTATGATGCTACAGCTTGGCTCACCTATTTTTGGGCAATTTCTCCCATTCTTCTTTGCAGGACCTCTAAAGCTCCATCAGGTTGGATGGAGAGCGTCGGTGCACAGCCATTTTCAGATCTCTCCAGAGATGTTGAATCGGGTTCAAGTCTGGGCTCTGGCTGGGCCACTCAAGGACATTCACAGATTTGTCCCGTAGCCACTCCTTTGTTATCTTGGCTGTGTGCTTAAGGTCATTGTCCTGTTGGAAGATGAACCTTCACCCCAGTCTGAGGTCCAGAGCGTTCTGGAGCAGGTTTTCATCAAGGATGTCTCTGTACATTGCTGCATTCATCTTTCGCTCGATCCTGACTAGTCTCCCAGTTCCTGATGCTGCCACCACAATGCTTCACTGTAGGGATGGTATTGGCCAGGTGATGAGTGGTGCCTGGTTTCTTCCAGATATGACACTTGCCATTCAGGCCAAAAAGTTCAATCTTTGTTTCATCAGACCAGAGAAATTTGTTTCTCATGGTCTGAGAGTCCTTCAGTTGCCTTTTGGCAAACTCCAGGCAGGCTGTCATGTGCCTTTTACTGAGGAGTGGCTTCCGTCTGGCCACTCTACCATACAGGCCTGATTGGTGGAGCGCTGCAGAGATGTTTGTTCTTCTGGAAGTTTCTCCTCTCTCCACAGAGAAATATTGGAGCTCTGTCAGAGTGACCATCAGGTTCTTGGTCACCTCCCTAACTAAGGCCCTTCTCCCCCGATCACTCAGTTTGGCCGGGCGGTCCAAAGAGTCCTGGTGGTTCTAAACTTCTTTCATGTATGGATGATGGCGGCCGCTGTGCGCATTGGGACCTTCAATGCTGCAGAAATGTTTCTGTATCCTTCCCCAGATCTGTGCCTTGATACAATCCTGTCTCGGAGGTCTACAGACAATTCCTTGGACTTTATGGCTTGGTTTGTGCTCTGACATGCACTGTAAACTGTGGGACCTTATATAGACAGGTGTGTGCCTTTCCAAATCATGTCCAATCAACTGAATTTACCACAGATGGACTCCAATCAAGTTGTAGAAACATCTCAAGGATGATCAGTGGAAACAGGATGCATCTGAGCTCAATTTTGAGTGTCATGGCAAAGGCTGTGAATACTTATGAACATTAGTTAACATATGAACATTTGTTTTTATTTTTAATAAGTTTGCACAGATTTCAAACAAACTTCTTTCAAGTTGTCATTATGGGGTATTGTTTGTAGAATTTTGAGGAAAATAATGAATTTAATCAATTTTGGAATAAGGCTGTAACATAACAAAATGTGGAAAAAGTGAAGCGCTGTGAATAATTTCCGGATGCACTTTAGTTCAATGAACACGCATTGACCAATAGCAGGGCATGTTGTCACACTATTTATGAAGTCTGGAGGATAGATTTCAAAATTATTCTCCAAACATATTCTTATTTAAAGGAATATTTTGGGTTTAATACAAATGAAGCTCATTTGACAGCATTTGTGGCATAATGTTGATAACCATTAAAAAATGTATTTTTTATTTTATTTAAAAAAAGAGAAAGAAGCAATGTTACAGAGGCAATATTTGGAGGATTTAAAGGCAGAAATGTGTAGCATATATTTTATAAAACACATACATATTTTTTTCTGTTAAAATGTGTGCATTATTTGAGCTGTTTTTGAGCAAATTTGTTTAAAACATAATATTTGCTGTCATTTTAGGGTTTTAGGGTTTATTGACTACATCGTCACGACAACAGTGCAGTGAAATTGGCTATAACTTTACACAGAAAAGGTTATTAAGTGACTTTATCACACTAAAATCATGTTAACACATATATTGTTCATGTCTTGTGACAATACTTTTGAGAAAGTGAGTATTTTAATGTTTATGGATTGGCCCCATTCACTTCCATTTTAAATGCCACATTCTAACAAAAGGAGGGGCAAGTAAAAATTAATAAGTCTGGTAATCAATATTATGCCACAAATGCTGTCAAATGAGCTTAACTTGTATTGAACTATTGGAATATTTCTTTAAGAGTGTTTTCAACCAGGTCTTTGAAACCAATATTCAAAACCACTGCTAAGAGAGAGAGAAGGAAAAAAAAACACATTTGGGTAACTGGGCCTTTTGACTCAAACTCTTATATTACTATAATATAACCCATGTCACAACTTCCCCCTGTGACAACTATCCCCAGTCTCTCCATGTGGTTATTGTCTTGCATGCCTCGCATGACATGGCGGTAGCTCCAACTGCTGTGAAATAATCTAATCAAATAATGTAGAAGGAAGCTCATTGTAGAAAGAAAAATATAAAATCTCCAAAAATGTCACAGTCCCATGTCTAACTAAATTCAATCTTGCTTCAGAGGTGTGGACTCCCCTGGAGAGGAATAAAAGGAATATATCACTCTCTCCATTATTCACCAGTTTCACCTTATGCTCCACTGTTCTACACTTCATCTCAGATGTCCAGAGAATTTGGAAGTGCTTCTGGACAGTGTTAATGTAGGGCTTCTGCTTTGCATATTAAAGTCTTAACTTGCATCTGTGGATGTAGCTGCATGTGTTGACTGACAAGGGTTTCCTGAAGTATTCTCAAGCCCATGTTATGATACACAAGATGGTTTTTAAGACAGTGATGAGCATTCAGAAGAGGTTTTCCAACAAGACAACAGCAATCGTCTTCAATTGAGAATGCGTGGCATATTATGGAACGCAAAATATAGCAACGAAGTCCTGTACAATTGTGCAGCTGAAGACCTGCAAAATAGATGAATGGGGGGAAAATTCTGCCTGCTAAATTGAACAAACTTGTTTCTTCAGTGCTCAAAGTGTTTTTAGAAGAAATGGTGATTTTACACAGTGGTAAACACTCGACTGTCACAACTTTTTTGGAGCGTGTTGCAATCTGATTTAATATGAGAGTAAAAAAACGTTCACAAAGTAAAAGATCAAATAATGTGTTATTGTAGTGCTTTCAATATAGCACAGGGTGAATATAATTAACATATCAATCTTTATATTTGTATTTGTATTTACCATACTGTCTCACCTTTTTTTGTAATTGGGGTTGAACAATAATTATAATAATATGTAATATGTGCAATACGGACACTGAAATGTGCAAAGTGTTAATTCTATTTATAATTTATATTTTTAGTGTCCCTAGTGCCGCAGACTTCACATTTGAAAACTGTATTGGACTAGACAGCAAACCTGAGAAAGTACAGCAAAACACAGATTTTACCATTTTATTTACGAAGAGTTTGTTTACTTAGATGTCTTAAAGGCACAAGAGCAAATATTATATGGGTCAAAGAGGGAATGGAAAATTATCATGAAAATGTAGTTATGACTGGAGAGAAAAAACATTATAAGTGGATGTTTCAGATTGTATTTTTAAAGACTGATATGATGTATATAAAAAACCTACATACCCTGTGCCTTTTCATACAGACAGCATGCTGCCATGTCTGGCTACAGATAAAGGCAGATGAAGAGCTTCCTTCCATTTGTAAGGACACATACACATACACATGTTTCTGCAGCTTCCAGAGATGCTGCTAACCTTCTGATGTGTGTGAAGAGCAAATCCAATGGTTGAGCTCTGCATGATATCAGAGGCTTCCTCCAATTTGTCATGTTGATTCTATTGGTTCATGTTTATTTCATGTCTTTCATTTTTAAGTTTAGTTCCTTTTCCTGTCATGTGATTTCCTGTTCCCTTGTGTGATCTTGGCATGCATTTCCCCTGTTCATGTGTCTTGATTTTTCTTTGGTTCATTGTTTGATTACTTTGTTATTAGTATTGTCTTTTCATTGGTTATAGTTCATTTAGTCTTGTTATCTTGTTTATAGTTTAGTCTTGTGATTGGTTGTCTTGTTTACTTGATACCTATTTCCTTTTATTTAAGCCCAGTGCCAGCCTTCTCCGTCCCAGAGCCAACGTTGCCAGCCTCGTCTGTCCAAGAGCCGGAGGAGGAAAAAGGCTTTTGTTTCCAAGTCTCTGCCCATGTACACGACCACGGAGTTTGTTTCCAAGTCTCTGCCCATGTTCACGACAACGGAGAGCGTTTCCAAGTCTCTGCCCATGTTCACGACCACAGAGGTCGTCCCTGAGTCTCTGCCCATGTACACATCCATGGAGGTCGTTTCCGAGTCTCTGTCCATGCCCACGACCACAGAGGTCGTTCCCGAGTCTCTTTCCATGCCCACGATCACAGAGGTCATTCCCGCATCTCTGTTTATGTCCACGACCCCAAAGGTCGTTCCTGAGACTCAGTCCATGTACACAACCACAGATGTCGCTCCCAAGACTGTCCTCATGTTCATGACAACTGAAGTCTTTTCCCAGACATCCAGGACTCTTAGTCTTGAGCCTCCCATGGCTCTACTTTCCACCATTTTTTCTGGATTTGTAGAAATGTTTGGTCTCCAAAACACTCATGTCCATTTTTTTAATGATTCTAACAGCTTTTTATTTAGTTAGTTAATTCAAATAAATGTTATACTATCACACTTCTTTATCTCTGTGTCTGAGTTAGAATGAGCAGAACTCTAGATCTAACAACATGTCGATAAAGTTAATTATCGTTATACTTCAGATCAAAAATCACTGTAAAAATGACAGCTGTAACTAATCAGTGCTGGCAAGTGACCATGGTATAAGTGGGATAATCTATGGCTAGGTGTGTTAAACAATTTGAATGCACTTTGTGGAGGCAAACACCCTCTGCTTCACATCGGGTGGTTCCTCATTGTGAATTAAAATAATTTTATGTAACCATGGATTATCCCTTACATGACTGCTTGTGAGTGAGTGTGACAGAGAAAGATATTGCACTCAATCAGATGGATTCATACAGCCAGAACAGAAGGTCATTTGTTATGGTTATAATGTATTCTATGTAATTAGCTCCAATTACAGTTCTCCTGGTGGAACACAAAGCTGTCTAGACCCTCCTCTCACAACAGGTCTCCTGCTGTCAGCACACTGCCTAACCTGCAAAAAGGAGAGTTTTACTAACACAAACTACAGGGTGCTTTACTAAAGGATGGCAGGTACCTATGTTCCTTGTGTCAGAGGTCTTGTAATTCAGCATCTTAACTTTATCCCCTCGTTTAATGTCAGTAATTTACAAAGTGATTGTAAGAGTGAACGACCAGTGGTTATAATAACACTGGAGATTTCTGTTGGCCTACTCCTCTGCTCAATGGATATTGTATTAGATTAACATTACAAATGTTCATATGCTTCCTAAACACATGTCTGGCATGATGAGCATGTATATACAGCTGTTTGCGTGAGGCCTTGTGGGTGAAACTTCCTGGATATTTAGGTATCGTATACCTATTTTTCTAAGAATGGTTAGTTCTAGATAGATAGATAGATAGATAGATAGATAGATAGATAGATAGATAGATAGATAGATAGATAGATAGAACAATATAAAGATAGACAGGCAGACAAACAGGCAGAGAGTTAGATAGATTGTTAGAACGATAGATAAACAGAACAATAGAAAGATAGACAGACAGACAGACATATAGACAGACGATAGATAGATAGATAGATAGATAGATAGACAGACAGACAGACAGAGAGTTAGATATATTGTAAGAACAATAGAAAGATAGAATGATATCTACAGTAGATAGATAGATAGATAGACAGACAGACAGACAGACAGACAGACAGACAGACAGACAGACAGACAGGCAGAGAGTTAGATAGATAGATTGTTAGAAAGATAGATAGACAGAACAATAGAAACATAGACAGACAGACAGACATATAGACAGATGATAGATAGATAGATAGATAGATAGATAGATAGATAGATAGATAGATAGATAGATAGATAGATAGATAGATAGATAGATAGATAGATAGACAGACAGACAGACAAAGAGAGAGTTAGATATATTGTAAGAACTACAGAAAGATAGAATGATATCTACAGTAGATAGATAGATAGATAGATAGACAGACAGACAGACAGACAGAAATAGAACGGGGAAAATACATAAACATAAACATTCACAATGTTTCACATGATGTACACATTATATGTTAGCATGATTTTATTGTGATCAAATTACCTAAAAACCTGATATGTGTAAAGTTATATCTTATATTACCACTTGTCATTACAACAAAACACAGGTAGACTAAATCCTGTAATCTGGTAAATGCTATAATGTTGGCAAATCCTTGATTTAATCACTCTAAAACCATGTTAACACAATCTATATATCTTGTGGCTATATTTTAACATTTATGGACTGGCCTTATTCACTTCCTTGTAAGTGCAAACATTCCTTTAAATTACACTTCACAACATTTCAGTTTTTACTGTAGTTAAAAGCGATGATTCAGAATGTGTGCCAATGTACTTAAGAAAGGTCAGTGTTAGAAAATGATTGCATCTGCATGTATCACTGGATTTCCCCATATCATCTAAAGAACACATCATATACAATGTTAGTCACACATAGACATCTGATTCGCAAAGCTCTAATGGTAACAAACAAATCACATAATTTCTGCTTTTCTCAAATCCAGCTTGCAGGGGGTCAATCAAACAGCTAGACCATTCCTCCTCTTTCCAATTATGGACACACTATCTGACCACTACAGCCATAATGGGGCGAGCACACAGAGCGATAATTTATACAGTCATATTTGGTGCTATAGATGTGATTTTCTTGGCAGAGTGTATTCAAAATGATGTTTTGCATGCTGAGGTGGACCCAATGACCTCATTAAAACCTGTCAGAGATTGGCCAGATGAAGGAAGTTTACCGTGGATACGGTGAAGCAGTCTGCCTCAAAATGGCTGTGTGATTGCAGAGTAACCGAGGACCCTTCCCATTCTTCTTCCACAAAGGCTGAGTAATTGCAGAGTAACCGAGCACCCTTCCCATTCTTCTCCCACAAAGGCACAAAATGAAAATCTGTGGAGAAAATGGGAAAGAATCTATGATTAAGAAGAATTTTCTTTCAGTGATGGTGATTTTTGGATCTGATAAGAATCAGAAATTGACCACAGTCTCTGTTAAATGAATGGACTTTAAAAACATTTAACAAAACTATTTGGTAACATACTTAAATGTTTTTTATTATTATTAAAGTAAATAAGAAATTTAAATTGAAATTATATACCATTTCAACTCAGACATGATCAATGATAGCTATGATAAACTGCTGTTCAGTAAGTCTGTGACACATAATTCATTAATTCATCTGATGGATTTAGTTGTGGATTTATGTGTGTGCTCAGAGTTTTCAAGTACATTTTAATCTAGACCAAAATAATACACACTAGCGGCCAAAAAGAATGTACAGGTTTTGCTGTTTCAGAAGGAAATTGGTACTTTAATTCACCAAAGTGGCATTCAGCTGATCACAAAGTATAGACAGGACATTACTGATGTATAAAACATCACCATCACTATGTGAAAAAAGTCATTTTTGATTAACTCTAGACAGAACCCATTACCAGCAGCCATCACTCCAACACCTTATCCTTGAGTAATCATGCTAAATTGCTAATTTGGTACTAGAAAAATCACTTGCCATTATATCAAACACTGCTGAAAGCTATTTGGTTGGTTAAATGAAGCTTAACATTGTCTTTGTGTTCGTTTTTGAGTTGCCACCATATGCAATAAACTGGCATGTCTTAAGGTCAATATTTGGTCAAAAATTACAAAAAATAAACAGCTTTCTCTAGAAACTCGCCAGTCAATCATTGTTTTGAGGAATGAAGGCTATACAATGCTTGAAATTTCCAAAACATTTCATACAAAGGTGTACACTGCTGTCATGAATCACACCTCTGTTGTTCCTCCTGCTCACCACCAGAGGTCTCCTCAAACTCTTATTGTCTTTTACTCTTTGGACTCCATTTCCCAGAATCCCCATACCTGTCACTAATTACCTGCTCACCTGTTCCTCATCTACACAACTATTTAAGACTCACTCTCACTCGCTATCATTGTGAAGTCTTGTGTTATTACCTGCCTTTGCTGGCTGGCTGGCTGGCTGGCTGGCTGGCTGGCTGGCTGGCTGGCTGGCTGGCTGGCTGGCTGGCTGGCTGGCTGCCTGGCTGGCTGGCTGGCTGCCTGGCTGGCTGCCTGGCTGGCTCCACCCCTTTGATTATCCTTGGATACTGCTGGTGATTGACCTTTACCTGTTTACATTATTATAAATAAAGCTGCCCATGATCTCAACTTCAATGACTCATCATTACAACTACAGTCTTTAAAGATAAAGGACAACTGGCTCTAACAAAGACATGAAGAGATGTGGAAGGCCAGATGTGCAACTAAACAAGAGGATATGCAAAGAAAAAGCTAGAGTGGGCAAAGAAACAGACATTGGACAGTAGATAATTGGAAAAGAGTGTTATGGATTTTAACCCCATTGAGCATTTGTGGGATCAGCTAGACTGTAAAGTGCGTGAGAAGTTCCCGACAAGACAGCCACATCTATGGTAAGTGCTAAAGGAAGCGTGGGGTGAAATGTATCTGGACAAACTGACAGCTAGAATGTCAAGAATCTGCAAAGTTGTCGTTGCTGCACGTGGATAATTTTTTGATGGGAACTCTGAAGTACTCATTACATTTTCTAACCCTTTACAAATATTGTTTCGTTGACTACATTTGTTATTGTAAGACAAAAAAATTCAAAACTGTATGTTTTTAATTTATGGGAAATGACTACAAGCCAACATTTGGTCCAAAAAAAAAGTGATTTCTTAATTTAGGCTAAATTTACAACCCTGTTACCCACTCTGGCAAAGTTGTTTAAAAAATGTATTTCGTCTATTTAATTTATAATTTTTATTTTATTTGTATTGGTAAAAAATAATATAATCACACCATCAGGTTTTTAAACTGTAAATTAAAAAAGTGTTGGAAGTGCAAAATTAGCAAACCTGAAAAAGGGGGTTTAAGAGTTTCAGGCCCTATTTTGTACAATTTCACTCCATTCAATCCATTTTGGGATTTTCTTTTTATGGCTAAAAGCAGGGGAGGGTACCCTCTCCATTTCTATCCATCTCTTACTCCAGCTGGGATCATTCACCGAACCTTAAACTTATGTTTGCTCTTCACTTACAGTTCTCTCCTCATGCAGATATATCTGTTTCTTCACGGTTGACTGTGAGTCATGCTAACCTCAGGGACAGTCTGGTTTGGTTTGAATCGACCTGACAGCGGGAGGCCTTGAGTAACATGTGGCCTGTTGTCTATCCGTTAACATCCCTCCACCCAAACCAATTTCTACTGTGAATTGTTATGGTGTTCTGTGTATTCAGAGGTAGCATCAATCTGACTTGCTTTCAATCTGTTGACATGTTGTATGGGAGAAACTTTATCCTCTGCCCTCAGCCTGTGTTTTTGCACAGTACTTTGGAGTAGTGATATGATTTGGTAAATGTCAAAATGATTGATGAGGGGGCATGTCCGGAAGTCGTTGACGATGTTTATGTTTGATAACCATAACTGGAAATGTCTGGCCAGATGTGTGTTTAATGTTTGAATGACCGAAAAGTCTGAATAACTGTCCACATTCAGAAAAATATTGTGAATGTTGCAGAAATGGCTGTTTCTCATTGAGAATGCAAGTTGAATTAACTGAAAGGAAAGCTTTTGCCCCAAAGCGCAAGAATGGATCAGGTGTGCCAGATTTAACGTTGGACATCAAGTATGAGCTCCCCACATCCCATGAGAGTGCTGTTGGGTTTGAGTTTAATTAAACAACACTTACCGTCAAGATTTTCACTAATGCTGAAGATGGAGTATTATCCAATGATCCACTCTTATTTCCTCACGGACTCAAATTGGCATTTTTTTTCTATACGAACATCTGGACATCTGTGAGGGGGAAACGGTACAGCTCGATGTACATTATCAATTGGGCAAGTGTGAAAGATGATCAACGTTTTCGGGTACTGCCTGAACAATACAGAAAGTCAGATAATTATATCTGTATAGGCACTTCAAGGGTTAATGCAAAACATTCTGATAATGATGACTCTTCCTCAGGAGACATTGACACAGATTTGGGATATAAAACACTCTGAAGATGTAGAAAATGTGGTGATAGACTTCGACATGTCTATAATGACTACGATGTGTGAATTGTTTGAAACAAACAGTTGTGGTGGGGGCGTGGTCGAGCGCGGTTTGTGAATGGAGAGCGAGTTTGGGAGATGACAGCAGTTAGGATTGTCACCTGTGGGAAATTATCTCTGACAGCTGTTTTGTGTTAATGTGAGAGCTGTACACCATTTAAACATGATAATCAATTTAACAATTCAGATACAGAGAAATATTTCAAAGTAATGAAGTATATTTTATTTAGTTAATGATTTGTAAATTATACAATGTTGATGATGATTAAACAATATGGTATTCATTTGTTACGCTTAATATGATGCTTAAAACACACTAAATTCTTATAATAGTCATGAGTCCAGCAACTACTTTTTTTTCATAAACACATATTTAAAACTATTTAATAGACTTGTAACTTCTAAACACACCCAATGATTCAATGCTTTAAACTGTCAGTTGCACACAGTGTGCACTGAACTATGGAAAGTGTGTTTTTTTTTTTATCATGTTTTAAAGTAGTGACTAGTGTTAAAAGTACATTGAGCGTATAAGAGGCTGAGACAAGTGTTAGTGCGTAATAACTCTTTTAAGAAATATATTTTACATAAATGAGTCCTCACAGATTTAAACTTTAATTATAAAGTTTACTGTATTATATTCCTATTTCCATCAAAGGATTAACACATACATAGCCAATGAGCCTACCCACATAGCAGACAGACTTGGCCCGAGTGTGGCCTCAATCTGGCACTGATGGCCTCATGTCGGCAATGACATCTCTGCATATGTGACAGCAAACAACATGATTGTTGGAGGGAGGTGTGTGGCCCAAATTAGGCTTACTGTATGAATCATGGGCCACATTTGAAAAGTTACATTGATTTTTTTTTTTTTTTAATGGATTCCTAAATTGTATTCTTCTTAGAAATAATAATTTTTATAAATGTTAGAATAATTGATAATCAAAAAATCAAGACAATGTTCATTGTTATAAGTCTTTCGTAAGCCACCTGCATGACCCATGTTTGTATATATTTATTTTTTCCATCACATTTGTTAAAAATTGAAAATGTTTGATATGTATTAAAAATATGTAAATGTTGGTCAAGATTACATTCAAAGATAAATTCAGCAGTAATGTCTGACTACAAAATTATCATAAATTGTGATTCTTTAGCTAAGATAGCATTAAATAAGACAAATTCTGACTGCTTCAGCTAAAGCGCATGTGCATACACGAGTTGACTGACAGGCGATGTCTGAATCTAAATTGTGACTGGATCTGTTACCTTTAAGGTGGGACTTTCTTTTCTACATCAGGACTGTTGGCAGTTGGCATTTAACTGTTCCCACCGAATGTGAATCAGATCCACACAGGCATGTGTGTCAGATCCACACAGGCATGTGTGTCAGATCCACACAGGCATGTGTGTCTGTGTGCCTCTTTTTCCTTCCATGAGTGCTGCGAGGTAAGCGATGTTTCTCTGCTAACGCTGCATTGCACTGTGATAGTGTCTTTGTGTCTTCTTGTAAGTTGTTATTTCTGTAGTCTAAGTAAATGATGAACGAGACCACTTTCAGTGTTTTAACACTGTCACATAAGGCCTACCAAGCAAATTATTTAGCTACAAATATGTTGCGGTGCCTGATAAATAGTCAGGGTTGGGAGGGTTACTTTAGAAATGTATTCCATAACAGATTACAGAATGGTCTACAATACATGCTGTAAAATGTAATTTGTAACATAATCTGTTAGATTACTCAAGCTCAGTAATGTATTCTAAATACTTTGGATTACTTCTTCAACACTGGTAGATTTTTTCACTTGTTTTGACTACAAAAACTCTGCCAGTACAGTCATACAAAATACATATGTTAAAAATACGTTCTCTGAAAAACCTAAATATCTTATGCAGTGTTATTTCTAAAACAAGATTAATCAAATTTATCTTGTTTTAAGGAATTTTAGATATTTTTACAGGAAAACAATAAAAAATGATACAAAGAATACAACATTTGCCTTAATTATTGCCCTAATTTCAAATATAATATTTTCTAGTCTTTCTATAAAAAAAGATATTATGATCCAAAGTGAATTTTCTTGATAAACAAATATGATCGTGCCTGGTAACATGTGTATGTAAAATGGCTAGAAATAGCATTTTAGCTTAGCATAAAGCTGACATTTTACACAATGTTTAATTCTATTTCTTCTGCTCCAAACTTCCTTCAAACGTTCTTCTCTGTCTGCTCGTATGAATGTAACACATCATAAGAAAGTGTTTCACCGCTGTTCAAATGCACTTTGAATCGCATCATTTATATGTATTAATGTTTTCCATCTGAAAGGACTAAATATTAAATGAAATATTTATATAATGAAAAAAAATATGACAATAAAATGCAAAGTAATCTCTTCAGTATTCAAAATACATTTTGAATGTAACTGTATTCTGATTACCAATGATTTAAATTGTAACTGTAGTGGAATACAGTTACTTATATTTTGTATATTAAATACGTATTCTCATTACATGTTTTCCGTTACTGCCCAACCCTGTATATAATGTATATGTAATTATATGTAATATGTAATTATATGTAATTATAATGAAATATGTAATTATAATGAAACAGTAACCGATTGTATTATTCAGATATAGTCTGTTGTACCCAACACTGACCATATAAGTAACTTTATCTCACATCTCCATTGATGTAATCTATTTACAGTGCTTTCTTGTTCAGTTGCTTGTCTTGTTTCTAGCAGGTTCTGATAATGCAGCATGATTTAAAAATTACAAGTGCAGAAATGTATATTGTTGAGCGGAGGGGGCCAGGTCGGAATATCACGCGCCCGGTCCCCAATCGGCCTGATGAGGCGCGCGAGGGATAAAGGCGCCGGTGACGATGGTTCGAGAGAGAGAAAACACACATGTGTGTTTATGTTTGTGCTTTTGGTTTAAGTTCAATTAAATTATCATTTATATCGACAAACCGGTTCTCGCCTAATCCTTGTCCATCATTAACTGTGTTACATTGGGGCCGATTGGGGACCGGGCGCACGATATTCCTACCCGGCCCGCCCCCCTCCGCTCCACATATATATGTTTTAGTAAGCATCTATGCAGAACACCAGATATTATTGTGATTTATAATGATGATTCATAATAATCAGTGTCTTAAAACAAAACAGTTTAGTGATTGTTTTAAAAGTATATCTTTCATTTTCCTTCCCTGCAGGGGCTGTTTTTTGGGTCAATGAAAACTGGAATTGAGACAAATTGATTTAGGCATGGAGAGTAATTGGTCTTCTAACAACAGGAGCAATATGAGATGACAAGAATTAAACAACATTTAATGCAATGTACAAATGAATGTACTGTATGTGTCCACCAAACAAAATAGATGTATTAGTAAACATGTCATGTCCCACACATGTAGAATACTATCTTACCTTGACATATCATAAAGACATACTGTATAATTTCACATGTTATGTCAGAGTTCTGTCAAACTGATTAATCTAAAGTGTTGCCTGCAAAACAATGGCCAGTATGGAGACAGTCCTTTTTCTTTTACTAATTTATTCCTCACTCCCAAGTATATTTATTCACCCTTGAAGTCTGTCTTGGTAAAAATGAAGCCAAAGAAAATGTAAGTTTCAGTTGCGTTTCACTTTTTTTCCTATAAGCAATTTATGAAATGTTTATTATATTTGCCTTTCACTCTCTTTCTGTACAGACCAGAAAACCTGTCTAGTGCACCAAAGATCTTACATGCATTGGTTACTGTCTTCCAAGGTGATTTATTTGCTAAGAAGAAACCAAAGCCAAGGAAAGAGTAAAGTTGCTATAATTTTTTTTCTATCAGTTTATAAACTGTCAATTAGATATATCTCTCTCTCTCTCTCTCTCTCTCTCTCTCTCTCTCTATCTCGTTTAGTGTGCGGACTAGAAGAACTGGATGGTGGACAGCAGATTTATCATTCATCTCATCCTAACACTCAAGGGGCTGTCACTACTGAGAAGAACGTCTTGGCAAGACCAAGGAAAAAGTAAGAATATGTTAATTTGCAATTTAATTATTTATTTAACCTGTAAATTGTTCTGATATGCTTTCTTCTGCAAATCACTCCAGTCACATTTATTTCATAGAGTGAAATAACTTTAGATAAAGTTGATTTGTCTGTCATTAACTTGCAAGTCCAAAATGATTGATTCACTGATTCGGTGAGTGACTGTTTTTGTAAAAAGAGTCTTTAAAGTAATGGTTACCCAAAAATGTGAATTCTCTCATTATGCACTCACACTATTATGTACTCACCATCCCATATGTGTGTGCCTTTCTGTAGGTCCATACAATGCAAGTGAATGGTGATGAGAACCTGGAATGTACAAAAATGACATAGAGGCAGCATAAAAGTAATCCATATGACTCCAGTGGTTAAATCCATGTCTTCAGAAGTGATATGATATGTGTGGGTGAGAAACAGATCAATATTTAAGGAAATGTTTTACTGTACATCTACACTTTCACATTCTGGTGTGGAAGTGACTTCCACACATTCAGCCAGATACTGGTCGGGGCTGATCAAAATATTTATTGTAAAAAGGACTTAAATTTTGATCTTTTTCACCCACACCTATCACATTGCTTCTGAAGATTTAACTACTGGAGTCATACGGATTATATTTATGCTGCTTTTGTTCTTTTTGGACCTTCTGAGTTCTAGGCACCATATGGACCTACAGAGATTAAATATTCTTCCAAAAACCTTCATTTGTGTTCTGCAGAAGAAAGTCATACACATCTGGTATGGCATGAGGGGGAGTAAATGATGAGAGAGTTTTCATTTTTCTAACCAACTATCCATTTAAATCATTAACAAAATACTGAGTTGTTCATGACTGAAACAAGTGTAATTATACTTTATTAATAGTTGCGTGTATACAAATCTACCAAGAGAATTTAGCAGTGTTTATGTTTTTCCCACAAATCAAAACAAACATCTTTTATTTTGTGAACTGCTGTGCATGACGATACAGAAAAGACCCAAAAAGTATTTGAAGTTTAATTAGGTCCTGATGTCATTGTAATGTCATAAGTTACTTTTACTTATAATTCAGCCCCTTTCTCTTGTTAAACAAGATTGCGGAACTAAAAGAACGACAAGCCATCTCCTCTCGTTCAGTCGGTCAGCAGATCCGGATCTTTGCTCGTCCTGCACTCAACCCCGCTGAAGCACCCCTAAATAGTATCTAGCAATGCCTGTGTTTTAATGATCTGTATTTATTTATTTATTAATTGACACTGGCACTGACCAGAAGACTGAAGTTAAAGTAATGAAATGGCTTCAGTTTGCCTCTGAAAGGGATTGAGGAAGGAGGAAGCAGATGAGGAGAAAAGAAGGGCAGGACACTTAACTTGTTTAGGACAATTATCTCTCTCTCTCTCTCTCTCTCGCACACACACACAAACACACATTGATTGATTTGATTTTGATTTGACACACACACACAGCTATTAGAGTTGGCAATAAAAAACTACTGTGATCATACAAATGTATTGTTTTTTTTTTTTATCTGTTGATTGATCCCTTTAATTTGTTTAGAATGTGCATGTATATTGCATTAATCCTTTCCTTTAGTCCCCTCTGCAAAATGTATAACTGTGATAATTGGAAAACATTGAATTAATTGCAATTTACCTGTTGCAGGTGTTTATTTGACACCGTTTTTCTAATTTTGTTGGCAAAATGCTCTAACACTCACGAAACATTAAAAACATGCAACAAAAGCAAATATTTCCATCAAACGCAACAACTTGTGGTCAAATTAATATATTCTTTCAATCAACCTTTAAACAATGGACAACAAAATACAGCTATCAATATGAAATATATGATACAATGATGCTGAATACTGTAAAAAAAAGCAACCAAAGGAAACCAATGGAAAAATAAAAAAAATAAAATAAACAGTTGAAATACTCAGAACTTCACATTTGGTCCACTTGTTCCCAAAGATTATGCCACAAGTTCTCATCAACATTGCACTGGATGTTTTCCCTTGCAATGTACTGAGAGAAATACCTCCTTGCATGGCGTATACATCCCTGGCATTCCTCTGCACATATTGCCAGGCAACCAGCATTCATTGCCTCCAGGAGGGACATCTGCTCATATGGCTGGTGATCATACACCTTCCATCTCCAAGCAGAGACGAACTCCTCAATTGGGTTCAGAAAAGGAGAGTATGCAGGGAGGAATTGTATCATCATACGGGGCTGTGCTACAAACCATTCATTCACAAGGAGAGAGTGGTGGAATGCAACATTGTCCCAAAAGATGAGATACAGAGTCATGCCAGGCCTCAACAGCCTTCTCTCTTGGGGTTGAACCAATCTTTCATTCAGTGCATGAAGAAATGTGATGAGGCGTTCTGTATTGTATGGGCCGATAGTTGGTATGTGGCAAAGGACACCATCATTGGAGATGGCAGCACATATTGGTGCCCCTCTGACCCGGCACTGTAACAGTGGCCCTCTGCCCAGTGATGTTCCTCCTGCGTTTCCTAAGCCGGCTTCATCCGCTTAATTTGTGATTCATTTTTCATCCAATTCATTTTAATTTGAATTTGTGATGTGCCCCTTCAGCTTCAAGCTCAATTATTCTCCAAGAACAAAAGCAAATTCATAAAACAAATTATTCCAGTTGCATGTAACTGTATGGTAAAATAAGGCATTACAATAACAAATCTGTACCTGCACATACTGGAATCTTGCCTCCATGATGTCAGAGATTCTTTGGAATGGAACTCTGTACTGCTGCTTCATTCTGACATGGTTTCATTTAAGGACTCTAACAATAGTTGCCAAATTCACACTGTTGATATTTCTAAATGCTCCTTGCTCTGCAATTACTGCTGCCTGGATTTCACACAGTCTGATTGCATTGTTGGCCACAACCATATCTACAATGGCAGCCTCCTATTCAACACTAAAGATCTTTCCTCTGCCACCAATGTGTGGATTCTATAAAGTAAAAGCAAAAAGCATGTCAAAATGTACATTATGACAGTCACATAAATGGGATTGATGAAACATCTGCATTACTGTAGACACAGTTTGTTCTACCTACAGGGCAATACAGTAAAGCTTAAATACACATTGGTATATAGTAACATTGTGACTTGCCTGTTCTCATTCCGAAAAGGACTGGCAATAGTTGCCACAGTGCTCCGACTCAGAATGGGAAGGACCCTTTTGTCCATCCTCTCTAAAGGACAAGCCATGATTGATGACATGGTCAATAATTGTTGCCTGAATTTCATTTGAAACTTGAGTTCTATTTCCTCCTCTTGATGTGGCTCCTCCACCACGCATGCAAATTCCTCTTCCTCGGGCCCCTCTACCATGACCTCTTACTCTCCTTCCGTACCTTTTGCCTCTTTGATCCATGCTTGCAAAGAGCAACACAGAGGTGGCATCTTTTATAGATGGATGAGGACTGATTGCTGATTGAAGGGTTGTGCAAACAAGTTTCACACAGACGCATTAGAGATTCGTAATTATGCAAGTTCTTTCTATCAGCTGTGAATAGATGTTTTCCTTTTGTTCAGCAAAGTTAATCCAATAGAGTTTGAGGTCTTTCAATGAGATATGTGGAAACTGTTTCGACAAAGAAAGTGAAAAATGTGTGAAACAAACGAAAAAGTGTGAAGACATTTGCAAGAGAAGACTTCATCTGCTAAGAAGGTGATGATGAACATAAAGTGGATCCCAGTTTCTTTAAGTGTGTCTGAACTAAAATACAGTTTTTCTCATTTGCTTAGTTTAGTTGGTTTATTTTACTTTTAGTGTTAGATCATTGTAAACGTTTTGTGTAAAGAAACACACAAAATTAACAACATTGTAATTTGTCTAAAGGACATGTTTTTTTATATACAAACATAAAACCTTTTCATTCAATAGTTGTTTTGTGGTTTATTCTACATGTATATGATTTGGGGATATTATGGCTGAGAAGAGATTCTGTGCAGAAATTTGGTTAGATGAGGGGTGTGGCTTAGTTATGGGGTTTCTGGTTAAAGGCTGGTGTAGATATGGTATACATAAGGCTGAGATTCGGTACTGACATTATATATGTTCTGGCCCAGTGCAGGAGCGGTTATGGGCAACTGATTTGCTAAGATTTGGGCCAGTTATGGCCCATGCGTGGCCCTAGTCTGAAAATTTGATCTGGGCCACTACAGCCATAATTCATTGCTGTATTTTAGGCTGTATGCTGGGCCAGCCTAAAATTGCTATGTGGGTAAAACAGCTCCTGGAGTTAATACAGTTCTGTAAAAACATGTTAACATCAGATCTGTGAACCAAAATATTTATGTCAGAGCATAGCCTGTCTGAGTGTAACACCAGCAACTTAACAGAGCATGTGCAGTTTTAAGTGTTATAATTTGAGTTAGAAGCCTATTTGTGAAATGAACAGATGAGAATTGTATTAAGGAAAACAACTAAACTCTACTGTTTATATTGTAGCATGTATCTTCTGACCTGCTCAATAGAAAGTCACAAGTTGGCTACAATTGCCCTTTTTTTTAAAGTCTTACACAGTTTCAAGATATTTCACATATTTACTCTATTTTACAAAATAACATTGTCTGACTGTTGCATTCAAAGAGATTCTTTTATCAAAACTGTGATAAATCTCATCCATTGAATGAATAATACGGACAAAGTACAAAACATACAGACCATCTTCAAATTGTGAACCATAGCACATCAGTATGCAATATATGGTTATCATAAATTAGTGTGTTCGCTAACAACCATTTTCTTACTAATTTACTAATTTAACTTTATGAATATAAAAGTTGTTTTAATTAAAACTATGTTTTTAAAAAGTTAACATTTCCATTATTTATTTTGTGGTTGTAGTGTATTACAGAGCGAAGGCCCCTAGTTACTCCTCTCTGTTTTCATAAACCCCCCAGTGCAATGGCTGTATTAGAAGGCTAATACTATACAGCATTTGATTCAGAGGGATGTAATGCTAGATTGAGCATTTATGACCAAATAAAAAATATTTAATGTCTTTGGTTGAATTCTACATCTACTTGTACTCTCTAATTAGGTGTGACCATTCAATTTACAGTAGCAAAAGAAAATGGTAAGTGCTTACCCTAAAACATTATTAGTTATAACATTATTGGCATTATTATTATTTTACTGTTTTCATCATAAACTAGGGATTACATACTCAATAGGCTCATGTTTGGTGCTTCTAATAATATGAATACAACAGAGATTAATCACTTATTCATTGTTATCATGACTGCTAAAATGTTAATTGCTGTTTCAATGTCTAAACAAAATTTTTTAAAGAGATAAAATAAATAGGAGTAATTATTTGAGCAAAGTAATACATTATTTATTAATGCATTACACCCAACACTGATTATCATCAGCAGTGTATAATTTACAAATCATTTAAAAATAAAATATACTAAATTACTTTGAAATATTTCTCTTTACTGAATTGTTAAATTGATAATCATGTTTAAATGGTGTACATGTTAGGATTTAGAATAAAAATGAAATAAACATATTCATTATTACAAATAATTAATCATAAAGGAGTTTACACTTTAAACAGTTTGTAAATTCAAAAGTTTTAAACATCCATCCATCATTCTTCTATAGCCGCTTGTCCTATGCAGGGTCACAGGTAGTGCTGGACCCTAAGTTTTAAACATGTTAGTTTGATATTGTTCGATGTATGTTTGATTTAACATTCATTTTGTACTTAACACTATTAAACATGTGTTTATAGCCTATTTCTTGATGCTGTATGATACAATGATAATGAAATGTGAGTTTAACACATAATGTCAAGAAATACTGTAATATTAAATTGATCCACATAAGGTCAAACATGTGTAGGCTGGTCAACCTTAATGTTTTACGACCAGAAGGTTCTGTTGAGGTTATGTGTGAAGTGGGATGAGGATATCCTGTGAAGTGGTGACTCAAGTTAAAGAGTTAACGTTTTAAAAGTCTTGGACATCTCATTCAAAACAGGTGAGTACATACACAATTTCTTTACTTTTTGTTAATTGAAATTCTTATTTTGAAACATTTTGGTCTATTATTGAAAAAAACATATTTACTCTGTCCAAACTTGAGAAAAGTTCGCTAAATACTTTCATGTCAGAACAGTAGAAAAAGAGGTTTGTTTCAATAAATTCACTCATCTTGGTCATTACAGACATGTTCAAGGCTATCAACAAATTTTCTATGTTTTTAGAGTCTGTTTTATATCCCAAATCTGTGTCACTGTCTCCTGAGGAAGAGTCATCACCATCAGAATGTTTTGCATTAACCCTTGAAGTGCCTATACAGATATAATTATCTGACTTTCTGTATTGTTCAGGCAGTACCCGAAAACGTTGATCATCATTCACACTTGCCCAATTGATAATGTACATCGAGCTGTACCGTTTCCCCCTCACAGATGTCCAGATGTTCATATAGAAAAAATTATAATCCGCAGCCATGAGGAATAAGTGTGGATCATTGAATGATACTCAATCATCAGCCCTAGTGGACATCTTGATGGTACATGTTGTTTTATTAAACTCAAACCCAACAACACTCTCATGGGATGTGGGGAGCTCATACTTCACAATGTCCGATGTTAACTCTAGCACACCTGATCCATTCTTGCGCTATGAGGCAAAAGCTTTCCTTTCAGTTAATTCAACTTGCATTCTCAATGAGAAACAATATTTTTCTGAATGTGGACAGTTATTCAGACTGCTTGACACAATTTGTGTCACTTAAAAACATCTGTCAAACCATGGTCAGTTAAAACACACTTCCTGTAACCACAAAACAGACTTCCTGTCACCACAACCAGACTTCCTGCACACCAAAGGTCAAACTACGGTCAGAAACATATGGTTGTTGTTATCAGACATAAACACCGAACAAAACATCCGTTTATTGTTATCTCTCAAACAGACTTCCTATCAAACATCCGGTCATTCAACAAACTTCTGATTAGACATTTCCGCTCAAACACACATCCTGCCAGACATTTTGTATGATATAGCTAGTCATCATTTTCTCACCATTATATTTTACCAAATGTGGGCTACAAAAGAAAATGTTTGGCAGAATGACAGCCTCATTCACCATTCTCTTTCATTCTATGGAACAAATTCCCTTTCAAATCAATCAACAATTCTTTTGATGAGGAAACAATTTGAAAGAATTCTTGGCAACCATAAAACCCCATGACTATTCCATGCAAGTCCACAAAAACATGGCTTAACTCACTGCCACCTTACCCCCGAGATCATTTTGTTACATTCTTCTCCACTAGAGCCTGGCAGATGATCCTGGAAGCCCTCTGCGCTAAACTGAGACCAGGCATAAAGCAGTCCTTCATAAACCCACTCTGCTTTATCTCAGGAGGCCTGTCCTTTACACATCATGCTTCACTGCCTTCTCTCATTAAGGCCTCCAAAATGTTCAGCATCTGTCTTATTTTGCCCTTGTAAAGGCTTCTGCCTGCTGCTTGCCAGTCAGATGAAGTGCATTCATGTTAGTTTTAGTGGCTATGTGTAATTCATAAAAGGCTTGTCATTTTCAACCTTTAAAGTGTGCATAAGCCCCAGACTCTGTGATGGGGGAAGCAGATCGCTGTAGAGTATTTCATGGTTTGATTAGCTGGACATGCATAAGATATGTAAGTCGAAGCATGCATTGTATTGCAAATCCATGTAAGTAATGTGCGTGCCAACCAACTATACGCACAAGTAGTATAAACACTGTTTGAGAGCCATAACATCAGATAAATAATTTTGCTCCATTTGGGTAGTTAACATGAGATACTTTGGGGAACTTGTCATATCCTGCAGTGTATTATGCTATATTCCATCTAAAAAAAAATCATGAAACCAAAGGCCAAAGGGATTATCACAGTAAACTTTTGGAACTACAGCACTTCATGTTGCCTTAAAAAATGAAACATGTGCTTTGATCCTGAAGGAAACTGCTGTATCACACATTTCTTTGCCTAACTGCCCGTTGTGAATGTCACATTCTGTTAATCAAGACCTTTTTAGCAACTATGTATAATTATTACTACATACTGTATACATGCATGGCTAATCCAGGTACAAGGAAAACATTATTAGAGGTAAAAAGTTCATTTATCAGTTGTTTACACGTCTTCACTGAAGTATTGTTAGATATGATGCATTATTACAGATTTGATGCTGTCGGGTTTTGACTGTGAAACAGATCTGTAATTAAAATTATCCTTAACTGTTAAATAACTGTATGCTTGGTATGATTCCTATGCTGAAAATTATAAGGCAAGTGGTTTATTTTGGTCTTGTTTTTCCAGACCTGGTCGCTTGTTTCTCTTGCGAGATCTGACAACACTGCAATTGATATTTCACCCACCCATTAGCGCAGAGTACTGTCATTTTAATAATAATGTTATTAATCATACTTTTATTTTGTTCTATCTGGTAACAATTTGGAAAGGAGGCTGCAGAACTTCTGTAGGAACCGGAATGAAAAAATACATTTTTTTTTTCTCAGAAGGTACCAAAATGAAAAACATTTTGTTTTTAGACCCTGGTTCCAACACTAAATTCTGATTGGTTGCACCATGTTTCAAGCTGTTGAAAAATGATTGTAATTGTAGATTCTGTAAGCGTCAAGTTTCTAAGTTTCTTGGCAACCGTAAACAGCCTACCATTATGGTATTATGAACCATAGTACTTCTGTTTTTGCTAAATTGTTTATTCCAATAAATATCAATTGTGAATATGATTCTTTATAGAACATTGGTGTCTTTTATCATAGCACTGTTGCCATCATTTTATAAAAGCAACAAGCCATCAAAACATCCCTTACTCACGGTAAAATTACTATAATGCATGGCCTCTCATGGCTTCTTGCTTTATCATCACAATGGAGGACCATTTTAAAATGAACTACTGAAAGCAAAAAGGTAATTTAAAGCAATGATTCCCCCAAAAATGAAAATTCATTTTGGGGTGAACTATCCCTTTAACAGAAACACGAGAATGCAGTGTGAGTAGAGTAAAAGTAGCTGTCCTAAAAACTACTCAAGTAAGAGTAAAAGTGTAGCTCATTTAAAAGTACTCATGAGTAGTGAGTATTGAGTACCGAGTTGCAAAACCTATGCCCCATAATAATGAACACTGAATACCAACTTTTAAAATACATCACTTATCTATGATAAACACTACATGAATATGATTCCAATAAATAAAAGAGAGACATAATAACAGAAAAGATTAAATAGTTATTTTCAATAAACTGATCAACATTTGAAATCATAATGTATGAAACAATTACATTAAAATCAGTTTATGTGTAGGGTCTAAATTTCCCTTTATACCGATTGCCGACAGAGCGTTATTGTTGATTTCAAAACAATGCAAGAAATGCAAAAAAATGCTAAATAAGCAGGATCACTTGGCATGTCATGTCCTGCACTATAGAGGAGGTAAAGTTTTTTTTTGGAACAGGGGCTAAATCACGCTTAAAAAGGAATAATTCACCCAAAAATTACAATACTCTCATCATTTACTCACCCCCATGCCATCCCAGATGTGTATGACTTTCTTCTGCAGAACACAAAGTAAGATTTTTGGAAGATTATCTCAGCTCTTTTGGTCCATACAATGAAAGTGAATCTGTGCTAAAATATTTAAGCTCCACAAATCACATAAATCAGCATAAAAGTTGTCTAATTCATGTGCCTCCAGTAATTTAATCCATGTCTTCAGAAGTGATATGATAGATGTGGTGAGAAACAGATCATTATTTAATTCCTTTTTTACTATTAATTCTCCTCCCTGCTCAGTCAATCTCCACTTTAAATTTCACATAGTTCTTCTTGTGTTTTTGGTGATTCGCATTCTTCATGCATATCGCCACCTAATGGGCAGAGAGAATAATCTCTAGCAAAAATTGACTTAAATATTGATCTGTTTCTCACCCACACCTGTCGTATCAATTTTGAAGTCATGGATTAAACCACTAGAGTTGTATGTATTACTTTTATGCTGCGTTTATGTGCTTTTTGGAGCACCAACATATTGGCACCCCTTCACTTACATTTAATGGACCTACAGAGCTGAAATATTCTTCAAAAATCTTAATTTGTGTTCTGAATAAAGCAAGTCATAGACAGATGGCATGAGGTGAGTAAATGATAAGAGAATTTTCATTTATGTATGAATTATTTATTTAAGTAGCACATGGGTGGGTCACATTGTCCTCCTTTTGAGATACAATGTTCAACATTGATTGTATCTTTTAAGCCAAGAAATAGTTGTGTTCTCATTCTAATGCATGATGCACAATTTTCTGAAGTTTGTGACTCGTGGAATGAACTGCTGAAGTATTGCTATGCAAATGTTGATTTTTATACAGGCTAAGCATTATTATAAATAATTTTATCACCTCTACTTTCCTGGTAATTTATTATACCAATTAACACACTCTCTACATCAGGGATAAGTATTATTAAAAAATTAACAATATTTTAAAAAAAAATATTATTAAAAATATCACACAAATATTCCATTCCATTAATACTTTTAAAGCTACTCAAGTTATTCGGCCAAAGTGGTGAGTGGTCCATTACCTTGTTAATGTTGTTTGATTAATAGCCTTTATATGACAGCCTACTAGACACAGCTCAAATCACATACATGTACACTTATAACTACATACATACATAACTACTACAGACATGTAAGTCCAACATTTTGATACAAATACTCTTTTTGTCCCACTGTTTAAATTCACTTTAGACATAAACGACTGTGTTTAAATTAATGTCTCATCAAAATGGGCATTGTTGGATTTACAAAGTGTATTTGATCATTTACGTAGGCGCAAACAGCATTAGTGCTCAAGCATTAGCCACCTGTCAATCAAACAGCATGCAATGACAGACGTCAGGAAGTAACATTGTCAACAAACAAAGTCAATCTTTTATATTTCATCTAGATCAACCAACCAGTGGTGCTCTTGCTATCATGATTGATTTAATGAACACCCGTGTTATAGATGTAAAACACAGGCTAAATATAGAAAACTACTCAAAGGTTTGATCGAGGACATCAAAATCTTTTTTTCATATAAACTTCTAGATCATTTTATTGTCCAGCCCTATTGATAACATTGCATTAATCTCTCACACCAGCCCAATAATTTCAGTGATAGATAGTTAAATCACAGGCTACATTATAGACACACAGAATCAAGTAAGCAGAAATATGAAATTTACCTTGATATGTTTCTTCAAATTAGAGGCAGGATTAATGCTGATATCTGGCTTGAGCAAGTTAAACTCACATGACACGATTAAGAATTTGGTCTTTTTCACTGTGAAAACCCCTCCAGGTTCGGCAGGTTATATTCAGCTGTAAACTGTGCTTGAGACATTCTCCACATCCATAACGGTTGGCGCCAGATCGGCAGCTGCTGTTCAATTTTTTTAAGTGTGATTTGATTGGATGGGAGTCACGAGACTCTCCCTAGCCAATAATGTTGATAGATAAAAATAAAATCAGGACAGGGAAGTAGAGAACACAGACGGCATAGCACCGTATATATACAGTTACAGCACTTAAAATGTAATCAAGACAAAGTATACCATTTTTAAACTACTTATAAAAGTACAATTCTTGGGAAAAAGTAGTTCATTACAGTAATGTGAGTATTTGTAATTCATTACTTTAAACCCCTGTTGATTCCTTGTTGACACTTAAATAGATCCCCTGAGTCTCTTTTTTCTCTCTAAAACATAGCCTATACCCACTGAACAAATACATCCTGCCCTCTCAAAAATAAAATATCTCACATTCTATGTGGAATTAATTCAAACCTCACTGTATGAATTCATGCATTTTGCCCCCTCTTTCCCTGTTGGTGCAAAAATTAAATTTTTTGACTACAATCATTCAAACCTACTTTACTGCACACGATTTCAAAGCTCATGGGATTCTGAGTTTATTTGATCATATAAGCTGTTGGTTTCATGTAACACATTATCTGACGACAGTGGTTAATTCACCCATCCATTTCTCATAAAACTGTTTTTGTTTAAGATAAATAAATAATATAAAACAATGAAAGCAGACACTGAAGGAATTCATCTACAAAAAATTCATAACTAGTGTGGACTCACATTAGTGTGATCTATTCTGAATTACCCGCTCCTGGGGTTTGGTCTTCAAAGGAGCAGAATTACTCAGTAGGAGAGCTTTTGATATGCAAGCTGAAGAAAATTGTAATAATTTTATGTAAAGATGGGTAATTGAAAATATATCATGATATTGTGCTCACTAGTCCATGCACTACATTTGCTCTAATTACAACTTGAGATTCTCATCAAAGGGATGACCAGCTCCCTTCCTCTTCTAGCCTCTCCCCTTCAAAGCCCTGGCTCCATTCTAGTATGTAACACCCACTTTTAACCATCCAATCAACTTCTGATGGATAAAAGTCCTAAACTACTATTTTTGCACTGAATATCCTTTGTGACTTATATGTCAGATTTCAGAGGCTAAAATTGGTCCTTATAAAGAATAGGTAAAAATACAAATCACACAAGCATAAAATACAAAGTGCATTTGCAAAATTTTTTCATCAAAGACCTTAGATTCAGCTCTGTGAACTCCCACACCAAACACAAACACAAACTCAAACACAAACTTAATTACACTTTCAAGAATTCTTCTAGCCAAAGTTATCTTCAGCTTCGGATCTACTGGGGTGACATCAGGTGGCATCATCCACCCTCAGAAAAAGCATTGCAGTATATGCATGCACCCTCCATCACTTACACACTTAAAGCTAAAATATGTCATTTCTGCAACACTAGTGCTACCTGACAGAAATGCAAAAACAATGTTTTCAAAGCAGCTTTCCGAATACGCCCCTCATCTTGTGTTGTTCTTCAGATAGATATGCTCCCAACTCATGCCATAGGTTGAGTAACGTTGTTGGGGTAAGTCTAAGCGGGTCGCTGTAAACAAACGCAGACATTTTTTAGTGCCACCGAGACAAAAAGTTTACAGTTTTCGAGAAAATTAACTTCTGAATGACTTATTGTTGTCTCTGCATATTAAACTGGAAAACAAGGAAGTATTTTAACACTGAAAATGTTACATCAGCTTTAACAAAATAAAACAATTCGGCCTGTAAAAGGTGACATTAAGTCCAATCCGGTAATCAATTTAAAATGGGTTTTACACCCCTGCTCTACATAACCTGTCATTATTGATCGCCATAGTTTGTGTTTCTTTTTATCTTATGATCATTCCTTTCCCAGTCTTTACCCCAATGATGCTTAATAAGTCTTTAGATTGCCAGTTCTATATGTCAACCAAAAGAATATTTAGAATTTGTTGATGTGACAATGTCTTGGTTCTCTGGAGATATATATTTTGCTATTAATGGTTTGTGCAAAAAAAACAAAACAAAAAAAAACTTTATTTTAAACAAATGTTAATCAAATAAAATAAATCTTTTTTTATTTTTTTTTATTTAGCAAATCAGTAGCAACATGTTTACCATGTGGTTCCTCTATGTATCTATGGATGAATTATATCACAAATCCATGGACCTTTGTGATTTGATAGTGATTTCAATATATAAACTAGCAGCTACTTGTTGCTATGAAGCTTGGTATATTTAATCCATAAAAACTGAACATGGGAGCTTGCTTTGGTGTTGCCACCCCTCATAGTCTCATAGTCATCCCTTTGCCACCCCATAAAAACACTTCTAGATCTGGCCCTGGTTACCTTCATTATTTAAATCCTTTACCAGACCACTGGCATATTATTAAAAGCCAGTAAAGTGAATGTAGACATATGGTCATTACGCAGTACATACCAATGGAACCGGTAGGTATATCTAACATTTATAAAACTTACATTCTGTAGCCACCGCTTATGACAAGTATCACATTTTATGTCAAGTAATTAATCCTAACTGTCGAATTACTTGTCAATGTGAATTTTATAACAAGCGTAAAGACGTGTTCTTTATCATTCTTTGCAATATCATTCTTTGTTCAGATCTCAAGTCGCATATCAAATAAAGTACCACATTCCAACATAAAATAATGCAAAACCTACAATTCTTGCATCAAAAATGACAATCTCATTATGAATGTGGACATTTTGGACAGCGAGTTAATGAAGCCTCTAAAACATTAAATAGGATTTATAATGGCAATTAACCAAATATCCTCAATATAATCAGCCCAACTGTCAAACAACCCTTCTGTTGCCCTCAATCCATAAGGAGAAACTGAAATGCACAACTCCTCTGGGCACCACGGCCTGCTTCCATTTAACTACGTTAAACATTATTTCTCAGATCTTCTTAAACACCCTTTTGTCCTACAAAACTGCACCCACCTGTGACCCCACATCGAAAATTATAAAAAATGAATGATCAGGGCATAAAAAACTAAAGACACACCTAATGAAAACGTTTGGTTACGTATGTAACCACCGTTCCCCGAGGGAGGGAACGACACGTTGTGTCGGAGAAGTGACACTAGGGGTCTCTCTTGAGCGCCGATATTCACCTCTGATCTATTGAAAAGGGCCAATGGGAGTTGGCAGTCAGTATTTGCATACCCTGCCCCCGGACATACGGGTATTTAAGCGGGGCAAATACGGGAGTTCATTCAGGATTTTTCTGAGGAGCCGGAAATGGTCCGGCCACAACAGTGGCTCGGTTCAGCGACATGGCGGAGGAAAGACACAACGTGTCATTCTCTCCCTCGGGAACGGAGGTTACATACGTAACCAAACGTTCCCTTCTGTCGCTTCTCCACGTTGTGTCGGAGAAGCGACACTAGGGGACCCATTCCAATCTTGCCATGCGCTGAACCGTGTATGCGTGACCGCCCGATACAGAGGCGGGCAGGGATTTCATCCAGTGCCGCGCATCGTCTGTACCTGGCTGCACGTACTCTTCCCCAATGCCCCATAAGAACATCGGAATCCTTCTAGTTACCCTGGGAGGGAACAAGGCGATGTTTGCCAACATGGGAATGGGCCAGCCTGGCTGGGCCTCTTTTCTCTCTATGTTTCTCGCATAGAGCAATCACGGCCGGGGCCCTTACACGCATATAGGGAAGGGGTCTTACCCAGACCCTGCAGAGACCACACCTGCCCTTTTTCTTGGGGAGGAAAAGTGGTAGACACGTCACACGGCCGTCTTAGGGCTCGTGTGGAAAGTATGGTGCGGTGGTAGATCCAGCCTCGAAAGGGGAGTTGCTACAGCACGGCGACTGGGGCAGCTGTAACTGCCTAAGGGAGACACGGGGTCCGCTCAGTAAGAGGACAGAACCGTGGAATTACACACAGGGGAGTCCGAACCGAGGCCTTCTTATTTTACCTGTGGAGCCCCTATACCAGTATGGGGTGGCCATCAGGGTACCCGCAGTGGCTTGGGTCGGCGAGTTCCTCCGCTGAACCGCTGGACCCGGAGGGCTGGGGAGGAATCGACCAGGGTCCCAACTTCGGAGTGAGGCCCTGGGAAGAAGGCGCACTACTTTACCTTGACGTCAGGAAAAGGGTGCTGGGCGCAAGCGATCCACCTGGCCAGTCGGTCTCACGTGTTACCGAGTTCTCACGGGCTCGGACCTGAGAAAACACGAGACGCTAACCGACTCAACGCGGAGGTTGTAAAACCTTGCGAAGGTGTTGGGAGTTGCCCAACCCGTGGCTCTACAGATGTCTGCTAGGGAGGTGCCCTTGCCAGTGCCCACGAGGACGCTAACACCCCTTGTTGAGTGAGCTCGGACCGCAAGGGTAGGGGCACGGCCTGTGTGTGATAAGCCAGTGTGATGGCGTCGACAACCCAGTGGGCGAGCCTCTGTTTGGAGACGGCATTCCCTTTCTGCCGTCCCCCAAAGCAGACAAAAAGCTGCTCAGAGCGTCTGGTGCTCTGTGTGCGGTCCAGGTAAATGCGCAGAGCGCGCACTGGACACAGCAACGAAAGGGCTGGGTCTGCCTCCTCCCGGGGCAGCGCTTGCAGGTTCACTACCTGAGCTTGGAATGGTGTGGTAGGAACCTTGGGCACATAGCCCGGTCACGGTCTTAGGATCACAGACGTATCTGCTGGACCGAACTCCAGGCAAGTGTCGCTGACAGAGAACGCTTGCAGGTCCCCGACCCTCTTGATGAAGGCGAGCGCAATCAGCAGGGCCGTCTTAAGAGAGAGGGCCCTGAGTCCAATTGATTCAAGTGGCTTGAAGGGAGGTCTCTGGAGTCCTGCCAAGACTACCGAGAGATCCCAGGAGGGAACTAGGCCTGGCCGGGAGGGATTCAACCTCCGGGCGCCTCTCAGGAACCTGAGGATCAGGTCGTGCTTGCCCAAAGACTTGCCGTCTACAGGATCGTGGTGGGCGGCAATGGCGGCAACATACACCTTGAGGGTGGACGGGGACAGCCACCTGTCCAGCCTCTCCTGTAGGAACAGGAGCACTGACTTGATAGCGCATCTCTGCGGGTCTTCAGTTCGGGAAGAACACCAATCTGTGAACAAGCGCCACTTTAGGGCATGAAGGTGCCTGGTAGAAGGGGCTCTGGCTTGGTTGATTGTATTCACAACAGTCGCCGGTAAGCCGGCTAGCTCTTCCGCATCCCGTCCAGGGACCAGACGTGGAGGTTCCAGAGGTCTGGTCGCGGGTGCCAGAGCATGCCCCGTCCCTGAGAGAGGAGGTCCTTTCTCAGGGGAATTCGCCAGGGAGGAGCTGTCGCGAGAAGCCTGAGTTCCGAGAACCAAGTCCGAGTGGGCCAGTAGGGGGCCACTAACGTGACTTGCTCCTCGTCCTCCCTGACCTTGCACAGCACCGGTGCAAGAAGGCTCACTGGGGAAATGCGTACTTGCGCAGCCCCGAGGGCCAGCTGTGTGCCAGCTGCTCTGTCCCGAGGGAGCCTCTGTTAGGGCATACCAGAGCGGGCAGTGGGAGGTTTCCTGGGAGGCAAACAGGTCTACCTGGGCCTTGCCGAACCGTTCCCAAATCAGCTGGACCGACTGGGGGTGAAGCTTCCACTCCCCGCCGGGCAGCGTTGTCGTGATAGCGCATTCGCTACGACGTTGAGCTTGCCGGGGATGTGAGTGGCGCGCAGCGACTTGAGTCGCTGCTGGCTCCATAGGAGGAGACGGCGGGCGAGTTGTGACATGTGGTGGGAGCGTACGCTGCCTTGCCGATTTATGTACGCCCCCACTGTGGTGCTGTCCGATCTCAGGAGGACATGTTTGTCCCGAACTAACGGGAGGAACTTCCTGAGAGAAAGAAGGACGGTCAACAACTCCAGGCAATTGATGTGCCAACGCAGCGGGGCCCCTTTCCAATGGCCCGCTGCTGCGTGCCCGCTGCACACGGCACCCCACCCGGACCGGGAGGTGTCGGTTGTGACCAGGACGTGTCGGGACACCTGCTGCAGGGGCACTCCTGCCCATAGAAAGCAGAGGTCTGTCCAGGGTCGGAGTGTTTTGAGGCAGGCGGGGGTGATCCTTACCCGATGCGTGCCGTGGTGCCATGCTTGTCTCGGGACTCGAGTCTGGAGCCAGTGCTGGAGTGGTCTCACATGCATCAACCCCAGCGGCGTGACCGCCGCGGAGGACGCCATATGCCCCAGGAGCCTCTGGAAAAGTTTTAGGGGGACCACTGTGCCTGGCTTGAAGGAAGCGAGGCAGTCCAGCACCGACTGAGCACGCCAGCTCGTGAGACGTGCTGTCATTGAGACTGAGTCTAACTCCAACCCGAGAAAAGAGATGCTCTGAACCGGAGTGAGCTTGCTCTTATCCCAGTTGACCTGAAGCCCCAAGCGGCTGAGGTGCCGGAGCACCTGGTCTCTGTGTGTGCATAGTAACTCTCGAGAGTGTGCTAGGATGAGCCAGTCGTCGAGGTAGTTGAGAAATGCGGATGCCGGCTACTCGTAGCGGGGCAAGGGCTGCCTCTGCGACTTTCGTAAAGACGCGAGGGGACAGAGACAGGCCGAAGGGGAGGACTTTGTACTGGAAAGCCTGGCCGTCCAACGCGAACAGTAAGAAGGGTCGGTGTCGTGGCAGAATTGAGACGTGGAACTACGTGTCCTTCAGGTCTACCGCTGCGAACCAATCTAGATGCTGAACACCAGCCAGAATATTTCTCTGCGTGAGCATTCTGAACGATAGTTTTAACAAGGCCCGATTGAAAACTCGCAAGTCCAGGATTGGTCGTAAGCCGCCGCCTTTCTTGGGTACAATGAAGTAAGGGCTGTAGAAACCCTTCCTCATTTCGGTTGGAGGGACGGGCTCTACCGCGCCCTTGGCTAAGAGGGTCGTGATTTCCGCGGACGCCCCTGAAGGGGGGCGGGAGCCGGGCAAACTGAATTGCGTAACCGAGTCGAATGGTCCGGTGCAGCCGGCGTGATGCATTGGGAAGCGAAAGCCACGATTCCAAGCTATACGCTAGGGGCACCAAAGGGACGAGTATTTTGGACGTACCTGGCGGGGCCTCGCAGCGGGGCGGAACAGGTAATGCAGCGTCGGGCGGCTTCGTTGCAGCCTGAGGCTGAGGTGCTGAGAATAGACTCAAAGCACTTACCTTGCTCCGCGCACCCGGCAGGGGGCGGGTTCATGACTGAGGAGGAGGTCTGATGTTGGCGTCCTCTGGACTCGTCTGAACCGGCCGGCCAGGGGACAGTCGTGGGCAGGCGGAAGGCGGGATCGCCGCGTCCGGTGTACCGGGACTGTCGTAATCTTAAAGCAGATTGCCGTGAGAATGGCATTTGTGGGCCAGGTGATCCAGAGGCAAAGGAAATAGCTCTATTATTGAGAATGTGGAAAATGTAAAAACAAAGGATTCTCCTCCCGGCCCTCCACCGGGGAATGGAGAGGTCTTACCACCTCCGGAGCTAACGTCTCGGTCTCTGGGTCGGTCATCTCAGGAGCGCCTGGGAGCCTTCCGGGTCCTCGAGGGGGTCCGTGAGACGAGGGGGCATCCTCTTTCTGTGGGGAGCTCAACGTGGGGCTGAGAGCTAGGCCCGCTCTCGGTCGTTGAGGCGGAGCACCACTTCCTTTCTTCCTTGAAAGCCGCAGGAGGACGCCCTCAGCGAGCTGACAGGGCATGGCCCCTGGCGGCAGGACGTGTGACCTGGCCTCCGTCTGTTTCTTCACCACTGAGGACTGCTGGGTGGAGTCGTCAGGTGGTGTCGCCGAATGGAGCTGGGAGACTGGAGAGTTTTGAGAAAGCGTGCTTTGTCTACCTCCTGTACTACGACCAGATCCAGTCCATTTGTTATGTTTCTGGACCACGAGGGTGGACATCGCCTGTCCGAGTGCAGTTTCTGCAGCACGTCAAGAACAGGACTACCCAAGTGCAAATCTTGAAGTGCCTTGGCCCAGTGGACTTGCAGGGAGGGGCCATGGCATGCAGGGGGGGAGCGGTCTGGGACCGTTCAACCGCCGAGGGTAGTGAGAGCGGAGGAGCGAGGAAGCTTGGCTCGCTCAGCTCGTCGTGCACGTCCGGGAAGGAACGGGGGGGGGGGCGCGGCTGTGGGCGGCTCACCAGCCCGTGAATCATCAAGCCCGGGGAAGCATAGCGGATCTCCGTGCGTCAGGCTCAGACTGGGCAAGCAGACCCGTAGGTGGCGGCCCAGGCGAGTTATCCGCATCCGATGCCGCTGTGATGCTCTCCGATGCAGCGGTGATGTCGTCATCCAATGTCCGGGAGCTCCAGGGACCGGGCGGCCGGCCGTTAGGCGGACCGCGCTTATCCCGAGCTCGTGAGGGGAGCAAGCAAGCGTGCAGGGGGGGGGGGTTTCGAGCGGTTTTACCCGGCGAAACGCAGCCCGCCATTATCCCGGATCATCTTCATCGCTCGCGGCGCCTGCGTGAATCCCGTGAGGAAGGAGGCGAGGAGCGGAGGGCGGCTGAAGTGGCTTTCTTCCTCACAAGAAAGCAGAGATCGCAACGCTGCTGCAGCTATGTTCTCAGGCTGAAAACCTAACTCATTGGAGAGCATGCTCATCCCGAGCCCGGACGGAAAACAGCAAGCGTGCCGGGGAGGCGGGGGGTTTCAAAGGGGTTCACCCGGCGAAACGCAGCCCGTCATTGACCCCAGATCGTTTTCATCGCCCGCGGCGCCTGCCTCAATCCCGTGGGAAGGCAGGCAGCGTTTTTCATAAAAAAACGCTGCATGCGTGTTTCGCAACCCAGGTACGCCAGACGGTTTTTATGACCGTCAGAGGTAGGGAGAAATCACCGCCTCCAAAAACTACACAGGGGCGGAAAGTCATCTTCAGAAAGACGCGTCCTGAAAAGGACGTTCTACACCGCTGTGTTTGCTCTTTTAGAGAAATTTACTCTTTTAAGGAAAATAACTCTTTTAATATACACAGTGTGTATGTGTGTCTGCGCTGTCGAAGCGCTCGGGGCAACAATGCACGCCGTGCAAAGTGAAGGAGAAAGCCGCTGTTGTGCGCCGTCAAGATCCAACAGCATGCAGATCGTCAGAGGAAACAGGAACGTTTTATAGTGGTGTGTAAACTTGCAGCAACTGCAGACAGACCATCGGCTCCGAAGAAATTTTCTGAATGAACTCCCGTATTTGCCCCGCTTAAATACCCGTATGTCCGGGGGCGGGGTATGCAAATACTGACTGTCAACTCCCATTGGCCCTTTTCAATAGATCAGAGGTGAATATCGGCGCTCAAGAGAGACCCCTAGTGTCGCTTCTCCGACACAACGTGGAGAGAGCGACAGAAGGGGAAATGGGTCTTTCTCTGGTCCCACAATGTGAATATATACTGTATATACAGTGAGGGAAAAAAAATATTTGATCCACTGCTGATTTTGTACGTTTGCCCACTGACAAAGAAATTATCAGCCTATAATTTTAATGGTAGATTAATTTGAACAGTGAGAGACAGAATAATAACCAAAAAATCCAGAAAAACACGTCTTAAAGGGAGTGCTCCTAATCTCATTTTGTTACCTGTATAAAAGACACCTGTTCACAGAAGCAATCAATCAACAAGATTCCAAACTCTCCACCATGGCCAAGACCAAAGAGCTGTCCAAGGATGTCAGGGACAAGATTGTAAATCTACACAAGGCTGGAATGGACTATAAGAACATCGCCAAGCAGCTTGGTGTGAAGGTGACAACAGTTGGTGCGATTATTTGCAAATGGAAGAAACACAAAAGAACTGTCAAACTCCCTCGGTCTGGGGCTAAATGCAATGACAACAGTGAGGAATCAGCCCAGAACTACACGGGAGGATCTTGTCAATGATCTCAAGGCAGCTGGGACCATAGTCACCAAGAAAACAATTGGTAACACACTACGCCATGAAGGACTGAAATCCTGCAGCGCCCGCAATGTCCTCCTGCTCAAGAAAGCACATGTACAGGCCCGTCTGAAGTTTGCATATGAACATCTGAATGATTCAGAGGAGAACTGGGTGAAAGTGTTGTGGTCAGATGAGACCAAAATCAAGCTCTTTGGCATCAAATCAACTCGCCATGTTTGGAGGAGGAGGAATGCTGCCTATGACCTCCAAGAACACCATCCCCACCATCAAACATGGAGCTGGAAACATTATGCTTTGGGGGTGTTTTTCCGCTAAGGGAACAGGACAACTTCACCGCATAAATGGGACGATGGACGGGGCCATGTACTGTCAAATCTTGGATGAGAACCTCCTTCCCTCAGCCAGGGCATTGAAAATGGGTCGTGGATGGGTATTCCAGCATGACAATGACCCAAAACACACGGCCAAGGCAACAAAGGAGTGGCTCAAGAAGAAGCACATTAAGGTCCTTAATCCCATAGAAAATCTGTGGAGGGAGCTGAAGGTTCGAGTTGCCAAACGTCAGCCTCGAAACCTTAATGACTTGGAGAAGATCTGCAAAGAGGAGTGGGACAAAATCCCTCCTGAGATGTGGGCAAACCTGGTGGCCAACTACAAGAAACATCTGACCTCTGTGATTGACAACAAGGGGTTTGCCACCAAGTACTAAGTCATGTTTTGCAGAGGGGTTGAATACTTATTTCCCTCATTAAAATGCAATTCAATTTATACCATTTTTGACATGCGTTTTTCTAGATTTTTTTGTTGTTATTCTGTCTCTCACTGTCCAAATTAACCTACCATTAAAATTGTAGACTGATCATTTGTTTGTCAGTGGGCAAACATACAATTTCAGCAGGGGATCAAATACTTTTTTCCCTCACTGTATATTGGGTGGAACATCCAATGTTCAATTAAATAATGAAAGCATTTCATATTATTAATAGCATTTTATTACAACTCCTCCATTATTCTGCTATTAGTAAATCAACAGCGTACACCTCAGCTACAATTTTAGTGCATATTCCATGTATATTTTTATAAATAAATGTCCATTTTGACAGACGCAGTCAGTTGAGACACTTTGCACATCCATCAAAACAAATCCATTTTTTTTGTTTTAAAAGAAAATCATGGGGAATTTTACTCTGTGGGGCCCTTAGCCCCATTGTTTAATAAATACCAAGACCAATGTGGTATTTATAGCATATTCTTTACCAAAAAGGACGAAAAAATTACCCACAGACAATCGATGGACCAATCTGATCAAATAATTCCAGTAATATCAGTCCCCCTGATAACATCATAAACATCACATCTGTTGGAGTCCTGCACTAGCAGCTGACACTACCCCTGAATTCTGGTCCAGACAGCAAAATTAGCCCCAGAAAGACTCTAGATTTGATCTTCTACCAACCCTTTGAAGAGACTATATGCTAAGCAGAAAGTAGTAATATATTTCTCGCAATGCCTGGTAAATCTGCTCTGAAGCCTGTTGAAACAGTATACATGTAGGCTCTTAAAGTACTAGACAAGGAAATCAAATGGGTTTCATCACTGTTGTATTGTAATTAATTATAATTTCTTTAGTTAGGGAAAAATTGACTAAATTTGTAGGCCTATTGTTGATTTTGAAAGCTCTTGCAAAAATAAAAAATCTGGTTACTGTCAAACCAGAACTGCCAACATAGTATTAGTATTAGTATACTCTTAGGGATTTTTTTATATTGTGTTTTGGAGTTTCATGTTTTTTAAGATTAATAATTGATTGGTTTTGATTGTTATGTTATTTTAAAACATTTGTATAATCTGTAATTTGTGATATTTATAATTATGTATGTTGAGTGCAATTTTAACCTTTGACATCAACCTGCCCAGTGACAGCAGATGAAAATGTGCCATTGGCTAAATCTGACACATTTACATAATTGAGATGTTTGATTAATGTGTATTGTCCCTGACAAATAAATAAATAAATGAAATGAAAAGGTGCTGGAGTATTACACGCGCATAATGTGCAATACTCACTAGACTAGGATCTAATGTTCTTTACTCAGACAAAATTCCCATGGGGAAATATGCTGTTTTTAAAGCATGACATTTTAATGTGAGAAGTGGCATACAGTCATTTCCCAACATTAGTAATCAGAGTTTTTTTTATTTTTTAGTTCCTGCAGTTTAGTCTAAAGCAGTGTGCAAAATAATGTGTGGAGTAAATGATCATTTGCACACTTCTTAAGGCCTCTAGGATTACATTTATTCATTTGGCAGACGCTTTTATCCAAAGCGACTTACGAAAGAGGAACACATTATAAGCAAATCATCTTAAGGAGTGGGTTGAAAAGTGCTGAATCGCAAAGTTTCATTAGCATCAGGATAGTAGTATTCAAGACAAGAATTGCAACAAGATTTTTTTCTTTTCTTTTTTAATGACTGGTTAAATGCTCAAGGAAAAGATGTGTTTTTAGCTGTTTTTTGAAGACAGAAAGTGAGTCAGCTTCACGGATGAAGTTGGGAAGGTCATTCCACCAATGTGGTACAATGAAACCGAAAGTCCAGGAAAGTGTTTTGGTGCCTATTTGTGTTGGTACAACAAGTCACCGTTCCTTAGCCGACTGCAGGCTTCTGGTGGGAACAATTTATGTATGCTGGAGCAGACCCAGTGAATGTTCTGTATGCCAGCATCAGAGCCTTTATATGTGCATCAACTGGCTGCCAGTGAAGAGAGACAAGGAGTGGTGTAACACACACTTTCTTTGGTTTATTAAAGACAAGACGTGCTACTGCACTCTGGATAATTTGTAGGGGTCTAATTGCCCATGCAGGGAGGCCTGCAATGAGAGTGTTACAGTAGTCCAGTCAAGTTGAACATAAAGTGACTGAACAAGAATTTGTGTGGTATGCTCAGAGAGGAAGAGTCTTCTCTTCCTGATATTGTAGAGTGTAAATCTACTTGATCGTGCTGTCTTTGAGATGTGGTCTGTGAAACTGAGTTGGTTATCGATGGTTACCCCTAGAGAAGAGAAGTGACCTTTTGAAGGTGTTACTGTTGAACCCAGCTGCATGGTGATGTTTTGTTCAACATCAGGGTTGGCTGGAAAGACAAAGAGCTCAGTCTTGGCTGGGTTAAGTTGCAGTTGGTGTTCTTTCATTCAGGCTGTGGTTGCCAAGCAGACAGATATTCAAGCAATCTCTGTGGTATCGTTGGGCTGTAAAGACAAGTAGAGCTGTGTGTCATCGGCGTAGCAGTGGTAAGAGAAACCATGTGCCTGAATGATGGGTCCCAGTGATGTTGTGTATAAAGAGAAGTGGCCCAAGGGCTCATGCTACATTGAAGGACCTACCTTAAAGATAGGAATTAAACTACTCAAGCACAGTCCCTGTGATGCCTAGAGTAGAGAGGGTGGAGAGAAAGATATGATGGTTGACTGTGTCAAAGGCTGCAGAAAGGTCCAGTAGAATCAGGACGGATTATCTGGATCCAGCTTTCCCGTCTCAGCGTCTCAGTGACAGACAGCAGGGTTCGTGGAATGTCCACTTTTGAAACCTGACTGATTGTCATCCAGCACCTTTTTCTGTGAGAGATAGGCAGAGATCTGATTGAAAACTGCCCTTTCAAGTATTTTTGCCATGAATGGGATGAGAGAGACTGGTCTGTAGTTTTCTACTTGTGTAGGGTTAAGTGCAGGTTTTTTCAGCAGCAGGGTTACTCGAGCCAGCTTAAATGTAGTGAGAAAAATGCCTGTAAGTAGAGATGTGTTAATTATGTGTGTGAGTGAAGGTAGGATGGATGGGGAAATTAGAAGGTGGGAAAGAATGGGGTCAAGGGAACAGGTGGTGGGGTGGTTGGAGAGGAAGAGTTTAGAGACCTCAGTGTCAGTCAGGTGAGAGAACACAGAGACAGAAGAGCTGCACACAGGAGGCAGGTGTTTGACAGGGTGTGGTGCTGAGAATGTATTGCTGATGGATGTAACCTTAATCTAGTAATCCAAGATGGCGGCGCGGTAGCACGCAGCGGCCACTCCGGATCCACAATGGTGCTATTTTTGTTAAAAAAGCCCGACTTTTGCAACACATGGACATCGGAGCAACCAGTGTTCGTGTCTACCATCGCCAGACACTACTCAAATATAAGACTCATGCAAAAACCAAGCTGCATGATGACCTGCAGGAGGCGCTACGCGTACTCGGCTTGCTGTGGAGACCAGGCCTCCAGCCCTCGGCGTCGCCTGATGCCGGTGGCCGGGGAGAGGACGTCGTAAGCGGTGTGTGAAAGCGGAAGCGCAGAAAGAGGGCGGGGTCCATGCTAGGCTAAAAACAAACCCTAGCCGGCCGGCTCTCCCGTCTATCCTGCTCTCAAATGTTTGCTCCTGGACAATAAACTGGACTATATCCGACTCCAGCAGGCTACGCAGCGTGAGTTTAGAGACTGCTGCGTCTTTGTTTTCACGGAGACGTGGCTCAGCGACAGAGTTCGGATGCCGCCATTCAGCTAGACGGGCTCGCCTCGTTACGTGCCGACAGAAATACAGCTCTCTGCGGTAAGACTCGCGGTGGTGGCTTGTGTGTTTATATCAACACGAATGGTGCAAGAACTCTATGCTAGTCTCTAGTTACTGTTCATCGCTGTTGGAGCTTGTGACTGTTAGATGCAGACCTTTTATCTACCACGGGAATTCACCACTGTTTGCATAACCGAGTTTACATTCCCCAGCGCTAACACTAAGGAAGCGCTCTGTGAACTGTATGGGGCTATGAGCTGAACTGCAGAACGCTCACCCCGACGGACTGTTTATTGTCGCCGGAGATTTCAACCATGCAAATCTCAAGACAGTGCTCCCTAAATTCCATCAGTATGTGGACTTTGCAACGAGAGGGGCGAGCAGCTTGATCTTGTTTACACAAACATCCCAGGCGCTGCGGGCGGAGCCCGCCCCCACCTCGGCTACTCAGACCACATCTCTGTTATGTTAATTCCAGCATACAGACCGCTCGTCAGACGCACAAAACCGCTTCAGAAGCAGGTGAAAACCTGGCCAGCAGGAGCCATCTCTGCTCTTCAGGACTGTTTTGAGTGTACTGACTGGCACATGTTCAGGGAGGCTGCAACATATGGCGATTCTACCAACTTGGAGGAATACACAGCATCAGTGACCAGCTACATCAGCAAGTGCATTGATGATGTCACTTTCTCCAAGACCATCACCACACGCTCCAACCAGAAGCCGTGGATGACTGCGGAGGTGCGACGCTGCTGAGGTCCCGAGACTCCGCCTTCAGAGCAGGCGATAAGGCAGCCCTAAGAACAGCTAGGGCCAAACTGTCACGGGCAATCAGAGAGGCAAAGCACGCACACGCCCAGAGAATCCACAGTCACTTCCAGGACAGCGGTGACAAGCGGCGCATGTGGCAGGGCATCCAGGCCATCACCAACTACAGGACAACATCAGTTGCCTGTGACAAAGATGCCTCCCTTCCAGATGCGCTGAACGACTTCTACGCTCGGTTTGAAGTGCAGAACGACGTGATGGCGAGGAAGTCCACCCTCCTCCTAACGACCAGGTGCTCTGTCTTACCACGGCAGATGTGAGGAAAACTCTACGTAGAGTCAACCCACGGAAGGCTGCTGGACCAGACAACATTCCTGGCAGAGTGCTCAGAGGATGTGCAGACCAGCTAGCAGATGTTCTTACCGACATCTTCAACATCTCTCTGAGCAGCGCCGTTGTTCCAACGTGCTTCAAGGCCACCACCATCATCCCCATGCCAAAGAAGTCTTCAGTGTCCTGCCTCAACGACTACCGTCCCGTCGCGACTTACACCCATCATCATGAAGTGCTTCGAGAGGCTCGTCATGAGGCAGATTAAGACCCAGCTGCCCCCTCACTAGACCCACTGCAGTTTGCGTGATCGTTCAAACCGTTCAACGGATCGATGCCATCACCACAACCCTCCATCTGGCCCTCACCCACCTAGACAATAAGGACTCATACGTTCGAATGCTGTTCATAGATTTCAGCTCAGCATTCAACACAATCATTCCCCAGCACCTGATTGGAAAGCTGAACCTGCTGGGCCTGGACACCTCCCTCTGCAACTGGATCCTGGACTTCCTGACTGGGAGACCTCAGTCAGTCCGGATCGGGAACAGCATCTCCACCACCACCACACTGAGCACTGGGGCCCCCAGGGCTGTGTGCTCAGTCCACTGCTGTTCACTCTGCTGACTCACGACTGTGCAGCAATGCACAGCTCGAATCACATCATCAAGTTCGCCGATGACACGACCGTGGTGGGTCTCATCAGCAAGAACAACGAGTCAGCATACAGAGAGGAGGTGCAGCGGCTGACGAACTGGTGTAGAGCCAACAACCTGTCCCTGAATGTCGACAAAACAAAAGAGATGGTTGTTGACTTTAGGAGAGCACAAGGTGAACACACTCCGCTGAACATCGACGGCTCCTCTGTGGAGATCGTCAAGAGCACCAAATTCCTTGGTGTTCACCTGGCGGAGAACCTCACCTGGTCCCTCAACACCAGCTCTATCACCAAGAAAGCCCAGCAGCGTCTCTACTTTCTTCGAAGGCTGAGGAAAGCACATCTCCCAACCCCCATCCTCACTACATTCTATAGAGGGACTATTGAGAGCATCCTGAGCAGCTGCATCACTGCCTGGTTTGGGACTTGCACCGTTTCGGACCGCAAAGCCCTGCAGAGGATAGTGAGGACAGCTGAGAAGATCATTGGGGTCTCTCTTCCCTCCATCAAAGACATTTACAAAAACACTGTATCCATAGAAGCAACCAGCATTGTGGACTGACCCCACACACCCCTCACACAAACTCTTTACACTCCTCCCGTCTGGCAAGAGGTACCGAAGCATTCGGGCCCTCACGGCCAGACTGTGTAACAGCTTCTTCCCCAAGCCATCAGACTTCTCAATACTCAGAGACTGGTTTGACACACACGTGTCCTAAGTTGCACTTTAATAACTGTCACTTTATAACTGTCTGCTACCTCAATAACTGCTATGTGCATAGAACATTATCTCATAGTATGTTATGTTTACATTTTAGAAACTGTCATCTTTTTGCACTACTGAGTACTGGTCGGCGCTGCACTGTCTATTGTCCTGTTCATTGTCAGTAATTTGTTGTACTGTCCTGTACTTTTTGCACATGTTTGCACGTGCACTTTATATAGGTATATATAGGTAGTTTATATAGGTATTTTATTTCGTTGTGTAGTCTCATGTGGTCCTATGTTGGTCCTTTGTTGTTTTTATGTAGCACCATGGTCCTGGAGGAACGTTGTCTCGTTTTGCTGTGTACTGTACTAACTGTATATGGTTGAAACGACAATAAAAACCACTTGACTTGACTTGACTTGACTTATAAGTAAAAAAATATGGTGAAGACATCTGCTGTCAGTGATGTGTGAGACAGTGGGTGTGGAGGACAGAGAAGTGAGTTGAATGTTCTAAACAAGCTGTGATTGTCAGTGGTGCTGTTGATCTTTTTCAAAGTTTTTGCAGATTTAACTTTATCTGAAAAAGTTGCAACCAGAAATTGATACATACCCATATCTGCTGGATCTTTAGATTTACACCATCTCCTCTCAGATGCCCTGAGGTCAGTTCGATGTTCATGAAGGATGTCAGACAGAGGCTGGGTGGTGTCATAAATGCTGGCCTAGAGGAGAGAGGACAGCTGCTGTCTAGAGAGATTGTTAAAGTAGAGCTTAGTGTGTCTGTGGCAGTGTTTACATCCAGGGTGGAAAATAAGTTTTGTGTGGGAAGAGAGTTAGTGACAGCAGTGGAAAGGCATGAGGGTGAAAGAGAATGGAGGTTACGGCAAAAGGAAACCAAAGGTGGAGTCTGTTTTAATAAGGATGAGAGAGTCATGTTGAATCGAACAAAGTAGTGATCAGAGATATGTAAAAGAGTAAGAAGAATATCTTAATTGGTACAGTTACATGTAAAAAATAGGTCCAGCTGGTTGCCCGATCTGTGAGTTGCTGAAGTGCTTAGTCTTTCCAAGTCAAACAAGGCCAGAAGAGTATGACGTTTAGTGACCTGGGGCTTGTCTTGGTGTATGTTGAAATCTCCAGGAACCACAAGTGGCCTACCATCGTCCAGTAAGGAGGACAGTAGGATATCCAACTCCTCAAGAAAGTTTGCCAGCTGACCTAGAGGGCGATAAGTAAGTAAGGATTAGTAAGTGGAAAAGGAGTGTTTGTAAATGTGTTCACTTGGCATTTCCTCCTATCGCCATATGACTCTATTGTTGGGGCAGATAATATATATCTGCTGTCGTGACATACTAATATTTGGAAAGAAATGTAATAAAACAGTAGCAACTCAGTGTCCTGCAGAAGAGGTTTATTCAGCTGATACTCTATTAGGCTGTGTTTTCTCCAGAGCAGTGGTTATCAACTTTTAATTAAATCCAAAGAATGGGTTGCAGATCCATTCTGATATTATCACGGATGGCAGGAAAAACAATGCTAAATGCAAATAATAAAATGCAACTAACCATATCATAATCATGCATAGTTTGGATACGAATATAAATAGGTTTATAAAATTTTAAAAGGGAGGAGAACACATATTCCATATATTTTTTTATTAATGTCAAAGGCCATTCGTCTAATCAAATACAATATTTGGAGAAAATTGACTTGGTAGAAGCTAGTAAAATTTGACATGGACAGGTTACATGACATGCCCTCATCCTTGAAAACCATGAACAAAATATGCAATGTGAAAGAATCCAGAGTACATTAAATACAGGTCACTTGCATGCTTACTTGAATTGTTTTGTGTGAACGTTTTATATGTAACATTAATATATATAATAAATATTGTTAAAAGGAGGAGGGCGGGGCCAGGCCATGATTATGCACGCCTGGCACCTAATCAGGATAATCAGCCAAGGAGAGGGATAAGTGCAGCCGGACGCAGCATTTCAAGAGAGACACATGCAGTTACTGTGTGTGCGTTTGTGTTGTGTGTCTTTTTGTTTAAGTTTTCATTAAAATATTCATTTGATGCTTCGTCCGGTTACCGCCTCCTCCTTTTACATTTGAATCATGTTACATTGGTGCTAAAACCCGGGAAGGAGGAGGAACGCGCTGTTGTGGAGAGCTCGCCACTGACATCCGCACAAAGGAGCAGCCGCGGCAGTCTGCCGGGGCATGGAGGAACGGCCACTATCTGCAAGAGGAGGAGGGGCTCGCGACCAGCCACCTGGAGTAGTGGAGCTGCAACCAGGGGTGGAGAGGCTCCCTACCGGCCGCCAAAAGGCAGATGGCGTTCCATCCACCATGTGTCGGAGGACTTGCTCCAGTCTGGCCGGGGAGGAGCAGCTGTCGTTCGCCAGAAGGTGGATGAGTGATCGAGGACCAGGTGACGGCGTGTCTGGGAACCGGCGAGCAAGATTTGTTCTGTCTCTCCTCTCTCACTGCCGCTCCGCCTCACTCTTTCCCTCTCCTCTTTTTTTCCCTCCCCACATCCCCCACTCCAGCTCCCGAGAGGCAGGGAAAAGTCTGCCAGCAGGCAGGGGTTCTCTTCTCTTTTTATAAATCTCCATGCAGTCCCAGATATCATAACCTGAATCTTTCAACCAGAGAATAACAACTTTACTGTGCATGCATCAACCATGAAAGTTTTACCAGGATTTTGGATGATAGGCAGAAAGACTAGTAGAAAACACTCTTCAAGTCTTCAAACTGTCTTCAAGTTTTTTCTATTTTACAGCTAGATGTATGTCTGAATGAGGGAGTAAGACAAGAGGTGATTATGGTATGTTCTACCATCTAAGTGTGCCTTGTCTTCTGAGCACTTTAGATTTATCCAGAAGAGAACATCTTGACACACTAAGAACACTTTTTATGTGTTCAGCTCCAGCTATACTGGCAAAAACTAACCCTCCAACACAAAAAGAGAAGAAAAGAATACACAAATAACTGAAAAGAGCTCTGCAGGAAAACTATTGTTGGCTAGACATCATGTCGCCAAAATGGATCCATGATGAATGTATTTCTGCAAAAGAAAGGCATCGATCCATGAGAAATTACCCAAATAAAGGAATTTGACTTGCTTGAAAAAAATGTCCAACTTCATCTAAACTGTTGTTTGTGCTTTTTGAATGGTCCAGACAACTTTCCAAGAAAAGTAGCATAAAATTGTCATGAAACCGTGACAATACCTGCTTAAAAGAGAATGGAAGTTGAATAGCTTACTTCATAAGGACTTCAACCCCATCCCGCTGGATGTGTTCTGTCTCAACATCCCCAAATTTCCCACACAACGAATGTCTGGGCAAGGGCCAGTTTACTGTTTTGTCAGTTGCTGGGAATGGCTCCAAAACAGCATCTTCCCTGTTTGTTCCCTCTGAACTCATCAGCATATCCAGCTCGTCTATATGGAGTATGAGATCACTGGAACCTCCCGTATAGGGAATACAGGGGCATGCCACCATCTCCTCCTCCACACCTCCTACAGATTTAGAGCACAAGAACAGCATTGTCCTGGAATGTTATTCTCAATGTTACATTATAACAAATAAGAAAGGTTATATATATTTACAGAAGTCGTTTTTAACAGATGAATTGCAACCCAAAAATGGCCCACTGGATTTGTTCTGACAGGGTCATTCAGATCATAAAATGCAACTAGCCATATGACTGTGCATCGATATGATAGCAATATAAATTGGTTCATCCTTTTAAAAGTAGTAGAAAACATTTACCCTATATTCTATGATAATTTTGTGCAGACTGATCACACTGTAATTCCGGTGACAATTAGTGGAATGTTCTTAAACTCTGTGCTTACCAAAATTCGAACCACTGCCCCCCAGTGTTTTTCTTTAAAGTATGGGCATGTGTGAGCTTCAGTTTCAGGGTGAAATGTCCACACAGTGACACCAAATGCAAGTTGTAAAGCCAGTAGTTTTAGTTGTAAATGATGTGATACAATAAATGGAATGCATATTAACTCTACCCCTTAACCCAGACCTCAACCCTAAACCTAACCATTAGTAGAGTAAAAATAGTAAAATGGAACCATCGAAACTCATCAATAATTATCCAAATGCAATAACTTCTTTGTTTCAATGCTGCACGAGATCCTGGGTCTTTGAGGCTGTTGACCACGCAATCGGTCACTGAAAAGGTAAATACACAAACTGATGCAAAGATGTCTGATGGAAGATGATTCTTTTCAGTAGGCAGAATGGGGTTGATGTCATGGTAGTGGAACATTTGGTAGCAACATGCCAGCTTCCGGGCGGCACGGTGGTGCAGCGGTTAGCACTGTCGCCTCACAGCAAGAAGGTCGTGTGTTCAAACCCTGGTTGCCCTGGCCTTTCTGTGTGGAGTTTGCATGTTCTCCCCGTGTCTGCGTGGGTTCTCTCCGGGTACTCCGGCTTCCTCCCACCATCCAAAAGACATGCAGGCTAGGTTAATTGGTGTCTCCAAAAAAATTGCCGTGGATGTGGGTGTGAGGTGTGAGTGTATGTCTATGTGTGGCCCTGCGATGGACTGGCGACCTGTCCAGGGTGTCCCCCGCCTTTCGCCCAATGTTAGCTGGGATAGGCTCCAGCCCCCCGCGACCCTGTACACAGGATAAGCGGTTGACGATGGATGGATGGATGGATGCCAGCTTCCTGTGTGATCATGTTGAATTTGTCGAAAATTCATCTGTTACTTGTTAGAATGAAGCCAATTATGCAGATACCATCATGGACAGGTTATATGAAATGCCCTTATCCTCAAAAACATGAACAAAACTATGCAAGGAAAAATAAACCTGATGCATTAACCCTTGCATTTTAGCATGGACGAAGATTGTTTGTGCTAACCACAATGTGTTTTGTGCCATGAACTATTGGCTAAAAAAAAATCTAATCTAAATAATAATACATTTTTAATGTTTGGTTTTAAGGACATTTATGTTTATGTTTACACTAAACAACTTTGGTTACTTTGCTCAAAGATGAAATTAAATTATTATAAGAAAGGCCAATTATTGCATAGGCAACTGGACTTCTGGAATCTCATCCTTTTTGTCTAATGTAATACTATGATTTGGATGAGCTCTTGATAGGTACACTTTCTCTGTATAATTATTTTCATCCTTGTGTTAAAACGTTAGAAAATTACAGCAAAATGTATTTGATGTTTTAACATACAGTTAAGAGCATTGGAATATTGGACCAATGATGTCACAGTCCATGTGGCTACTTGGCAGAAATAGAAACCAAGCGATCAACAAAATGTTCTAAACTCACCACTTATTTCAGTATAATCATCAAAAGGCTGCCTAAAGGTACTTTTTCTTGATGTGCAACTGCTCTGGCAACTTTAATAACTTACACACAGGGTTGGGAGGGTTACTTTTGGAATTAATTCCACTACAGATTACAGAATACATGCTGTAAAATATTTACAATCATTTGAATAACATATTTAGAACATATTCTAAACACTTTGGCTTACTTCTTCAGCACTGGTAGATTTTTTCACTTGTTTTGACTATAAAAACTCTGCCAGTGCAGTAAGACAAAATACACATGTTAAAAATACATTCTCTTAAAAACCTAAATATATTATGCAGTGTTTATTCTAAAACTTTTTTTTAAGGATTTACAAGAAAACAATAAAAAAAATATTATCAAGAATACAATTTTTGCCCTAATATCAAAGGTCTTACTAGAAAAAAATAAATTACGATAATTACGAATTACGATGAATTTTCTTGATAAAAAATATGATCGTGCCTGGTAATGTGCATGTTAAATGGCTAGAAATAGCATTTTAGCTTAGCATAAAGCTGACAATTTACACAAGGTTTATTTCTATTTCTTCTGCTCCACACTAACTTCAAACTTACTTCCCTGTCTGCTCGTATGAATGTAACACATCAAAAGAAAGTGTTTCACCGCTGTTTAAATGCACTTTTGATCACATCATTTATATGTATTAATGTTTTCCATCTGATAGGACTAAATATTAAATGAAACAAAAGACAATAAAATGCAAAGTAATCTCTTCAGTAATCAAAATACTTGTTGAATGTATTCTATTTACCAATTACTTAAACTGTAACTGTAGTGGAATACAGTTACTTATATTTTGTTTAAATGCGTAATCCAGTTACATTTATTCTGTTACTCCCAACCCTGCTTATACATTTCTTATGTCTTAATGTGAGACCTTTGTATACACAGTCTTATTTCCTTGATAAATACAGGCCGCTCAAATTGATAATCAATGAATTGTTGGATATTGCCTTATGCATGCTCTACTGCCAAACAGTCTGTAAGTGTTTCTCCACAATTCTTTAAAGGGATAGTACAACCAAAAATTTTAATTCTGTCATTATTTACGCACCCTCATATTTTTCCAAACATGTATGTGTTTCTTTCTTACCCGGAAAACAAAATGTATGTACAAAAAGATGCAATGAAAGTGCATTTCATTTTTGGGTAAAATATCTCTTTAAGAGAACTATTAATTAATTATATGCGATGTCTTTTGCGAATTTGAGCTAACTGACCTTTTAAAAGTGCTAGTACATGGTGACTGGTGATCCCAGTCCCATTGAATAGATAGATAAAAAGTGTAGTATTGCACTTTAGAGTTTTATCCTTGTTGGAGGGCTAAACTTTCCAGACGCTAACAGACTGAGAAGGTCAAAAAAGTTGCCAAATACAACATTTGATCAAAGGCTAATGTCTCTTCTATTCCGTCTCCTTATTGTCACCAGTGTTCAGAGGCTGGCCTTTCTCTTTACTGGTCCACATGCATCTAGACTTTGCTCTGTCTACAGGAATACAGCCTTTGTGAAGAACAAGGCTCATTTGTCAAACACTGTTAGCAGCTCCCTGGCAAATGTGTTACTCTTTTATCTTTGTTCAAAAGGAGATTTGCTGTCGCACTTCCATATTTAAGCTGTCATGGCGTTCCTTTTTTGTAGCCTGCACTTTGTGAGCCAAGTTTAAACAAGAGTGGTGGCTTAGGAAAATAAGAAAGCAATTTGCTGTTCCAACAAATGGCTGAATTACGAAGATCCACACTGCAGCCGTGTACAAGGCTTTGAACTGTCAGAGAATTGACAATGCTCTCTGGAGTGCTGGCTCTTGTTCTTTTCTTCTTCTTTTTTTTTTTTTAGTGAAAGAGTTTGGGGCATTTGAAGTGATAATCCACTTTCATGCCACTGTATGCATCTCTAATGACCTGAGAATGGGAATTAGACTCCTGTTTAGCAGTCCATTGGAATTGTTTAGGTGCTGTTTATCTTGTAAAGCACTTGAACACTGGATACATTTTGTTGCTGATTACAATAACTGCCATTAAAATATTTGCTATTTTTAGTGAGGATTGTGTCATTAAATACAGCAGTCAAGGTACATTTAGGCATTGTGAAAGTCACACACAGTAAAAGGCAACATTTTTATTTTGTGTTCTAAATAATGAAATTAATTATGAGTGTTATGACATTTCTGGCAGTTTAGGAGCTAATCAGCAAAACAATGCTTTATATAATGCTCTATTTGCATTCTTCAAATTCATGTTTTGTACCCAAATGCCTAATGTAGCAATGCATTAACAAATGCTTTATGTATTAGAACAGAACTAGGGATGTTTGTAAAGAAACAGTGTAGTTGTAGTTGCTTGAAAGAAAACACCTGTCATGACAGCTGATAATGTCAGTATAATACAAATGAGTTGTCACAGGTTTGGGGATTAGAACATTTGTCATACATTTAATGATTATTCCGTGCAAGTATTTTATGTGAGTCCTACAACTACAATATAAAAATGCCACATATTCTCCTGAGTGAACATAATAATGCCATAGGGTAAGAAGGTAAAAAATAAATGTACGCATTCGGCACATGCTTTAATCCAGAATGTATGTTCTTTGGGAATCAAAGTTGTGAGGCTAGTGTTGCAAGTCACATACTACAGCACAACAAGGATTTGTGGAGACAAATCCTTGTCTCCACAAAAATGTTCATCTTAATTAATTGGGATCTTATGCTTTTCATAAAGAGCTCTAACTTCTATGTGTCAGCTTTATCAAACAATTGCTGATAAGGCTTTATTTCTGAAAAATGCTCCCAGAACTATGCACTGATTTTGTTAAGAAAGAAAGAAAGAAATCACTATGGCAGTCATGAGTCATTGTTAACATTTGTTAGGCAGCAATGGTAATCATCTATCAACTTCGAAGGCTTAGATTGTAATTGAACATCATTTTTGTGGGTAAAATGAGTCATCTCCAAATATGGCTGAGACCTACTAAAAAATTACCATTCAAGCAAAAAAAGAAACTTTTAGGGGTATATCAAAGATACCAACAAAGACATCGCATGAATTATGGAAAATACAAGAAAAATATCCAATATTTCCTGAAAAAGGTTTTTGTTTTAAGAGGCTATGTGCCTGGAACACACCTTTGATGTCTAGACCACAAGAAGAATCTGACTTTCCAATTCACCTACAAATGAAAATGTATTTACTTAAGGGGCGGTCAATCTAGGTTATGAGCATACAATTTTTTTTCGGACAACGCAGTGAACCAGGATATGATGTCACGCTGGAGGGCTTCTGGTGTAGTAAATAATAAATCACAAATAACAAGTAATATTGTCTTAAAATGTTAAAATATTTGTCTACTCACTTTCCTGCAACAATAAATCTAGCAGCTTTGAAATACACTCATTGAGCACTTTATTAGGAACACCTGTACACCTACTTATTCATGTGATTATCTAATAAGCCAATCGTGTGGCAACAGTGCAATGCATAAAATCATTCAGATACAGGTCAGGTGCATCAGTTAATGTCCACATCAACCATCAGAATGGGGACAAATTGTGATCTCAGTGATTTTGACCGTGGCATGATTATTGGTGCTAGACGGGCTGGCTTGAGTATTTCTGTAACTGCTGATCTCTTAGAATTTTCACTAACAACAGTCTCTAGAGTTTACTCAGAATGGTGCCAAAAAGAAAAAAGATCTATTGAGCTCCAATTCTGTGGGCGGAAATGGCTTGAGGATGAGAAAGGTCAACGGAAATTGGCAAGACAGGTTCAAGCTGACAAAAAGGCTACGGTAACTCAGATAACCACTTTTTTTAATTGTACTGAGCAGAATAGCATCTCAGAATACACAACATGTATTCCAATGGGCCAATGGGCTACAACAGCAGAAGCAGTGCTTTATTACCATACTGTTCCTAATAAAGTGCTTGGTGAGTGTATGTATCCTTTGAATTGAGTCAAGAGGTCAGAGTGTGATGTTTTGGCCTCCTATTAGTCGCACGTCCTCTTGTTGTATGAATACATGGTTCAGAGTTCACTTGCTTGAGCTTTGGTATGCAGCGTAGTATGAAATGTCTTCACATGAGCTCGCGTTTCCACTCTGTTGTATTCGGATGCATCTGAATGAGAGTGAATTGATTGAAAAGTGTAGTGTGACCGCACCTTTATCATATTACTTCAAACCTGTATGAGTTTCTATCTTCTGTGGCACACCAAAGGAGAAGTTTAGCAGAATTTCCAAACTGCTCTCTTTCATGCAATTAAAAAAGTATGTGGGGACCAGGTGCTGTCAAGCTCCAAAAAAGAACAAAAAGATAAAGAAAAGAAAAGGAAAGCACTATCAAAGTATCTTAAAGTGGGTCCATACTATGTGGGCTTTATATATTATATATATAAGTCTAACTGAAGTCATACTATAGCATTGTGTAAGGAGCAGACAAATCTGAAAGATCTGAAAAGCTGAAAATCTGGCTTGACAGTTCTAGTCACCATTCACTTTCATTATATGTAAAAAAGTGCAATGTATATTCTGCTATAAACAGCTCTTTTGATGTTCTACAGAAGAAAGTACGTCAAAGGTTTATCTAAATGATAATTGATGACAGAGTTTTCCATTTGAGGTTAATATTCATTTAAAAGCCTTCAATAATTCAACAATAATTGAATGAATGCTCAGAGGTGATAACAGACTAGTTGGGCTAGTTTAAGCATCATTAACATTGACCATCAAAATTTCACGAGTCGCCCCCAAAATATTTTTGTGTGCTTATGGCAGATTAACTAACCATTCATGGCATACCCATCAGACCACTTTGAGACATAGAGAGTATGTGTTCATTAAAACTGTCTTCCTCTGAGTAGACACTGACTATGAATGAGGAGGTATTTTATCTGAGTATTGTACTTAGTCAAAGTTGCCCTTAGAAAGAACTCAGTTGAGGAGATCACTGTTTTTATCTGGATGTTTCTTATTTCATGAGGCACGTTCTCCAAAACCTCCTCTGAATCTCAATGTGTTGTTGTTAGAATTTTGAGATCAAGATCAGTCCTTGGTCAAGGCTAAAGAGAGAAAGACAAATCAAAATGGGAAAGAAAACATAGAAAGATTTTGACCACCACCAATAGCAGCTATGACATTTTAAGGTGTGATTATTTCACACCTTAAGGAAGAAATTATTTCTTTAGCTTTCTTTATAATCTTCAGGGGAACGTGCAAATTGACCTGGCTCCCGCAGGAAATAACTCGCCTTCAAGCCTCCTTTGCTACTGGACTTGTCAAGGAGACTGAGCAATGGTAAATGCCAGTGTCAGAAGTCTGGTGTTTTAGCTTGTCCACACTGACAGGCAAGGAAATGGAGTGCTGCCTGACCTGCATGTGAATCCAGCCCAACCCTCCTCTGAGGGGGCCATTGGTAAACAGGCCTTTCCTCTGTCAATCAGCCTCCTGTCCTCTCTTTTCTCCCTGTCAGATTAACACAGCAATATCCCCCCTGTCACTTGTCCACCCAGATAATGCCTCTAACAGCCACTGAATTCATTTTTCATACAGACATTGTCTGGAAACCCCCCAACCCACAACACACACAACCACAATACACTAACACAACCTCGCCGTTGTGATTGGCAGGGTTTCTGCAGGAATTATTTCACAGATAAATTAATTCAGGACACAGTTTGGGGAGTTTCCAACAGCTAAGATGAGAAATACTTATTTAACCATAACAAATACTGTTGCTGTGACATACGGTATACAGGATTGGGAACTGATAACTGTTGTTATTCAGAAATAATATATATATATATATATATATATATATATATATATATAGATTCTGCTGTTGTAGCCCATCCACCTCAAGGTTGTGCGTGTTGTGGCTTCACAAATGCTTTGCTGCATACCTCGGTTGTAACAAGTGGTTATTTCAGGCAAAGTTGCTCTTTTATCAGCTTGAGTCAGTCGGCCCATTCTCCTCTGACCTCTAGCATCAACAAGGCATTTTCGCCCACAGGACTGCCGCATACTGGATGTTTTTCCCTTTTCACACCATTCTTTGTAAACCCTAGAAATGGTTGTGCGTGAATATCCCAGTAACTGAGCAGATTGTGAAATACTCAGACCGGCCCGTCTGGCACCAACAACCATGCCACGCTCAAAATTGCTTAAATAACCTTTCTTTCCCATTCTTACATTCAGTTTGGAGTTCAGGAGATTGTCTTGACCAGGACCACACCCCTAAATGCATTGAAGCAACTGCCATGTGATTGGTTGATTAGATAATTGCATTAATGAGAAATTGAAAAGGTGTTCCTAATAATCCTTTAGGTGAGTGTACATCTTTATGGTGGTGTAAACAATGCTAGCTGCAAACCTGATGTCAGCAAAACCAAACACTCAAAATGAGAAAAAATTAAATAAAATGAAAAAAGCCAGCGAGCACCTCAAAGTCTTCTGAGAAATATCCAATAGATTTGGTTGTTTTTAGAAAGAAAAACATGACTAAAAGTTTTGTGTGTGTGTGTGTGTGTGTGTGTCATCTTCTTGTAAGTTTGGTCATAAGGGAGGTCCACTGTCTAACACTTTAAAACGCCCTGAGATAAACAATAGTGTCTCATGGTCAGGTTCCTTTTTTGTTGCTGTTTGCAGAGCCTAGGGCTGTCTCTGAGACAGGTGTCATATCTCAGCATATATACGTGATATAAACATTTCTGCTTTCTATTTCAGCTTGCTATTCCATAAAAAAAAAAATAAAAAAAATCACCCTTGATGTCTCCAGCATAGAAGCCACATCAAAAACAACCAAATGGACTGCACCATGATAAGTGAACACAAACTGAATAATTGAAGGGAAATCACAGCTGAAAAATAAAATAAAAACATCAGCTTACAATGGTTTAATGGTTTAAGCTGGTCTCCCAGTCTGGTCAAAAGGACTTCAGCTGGTTTAGCTGGTAGGCTTCCCAGCCTAACCAGCTGACAAGTTCCCAAAACCCCTCTAAAACAAGCCAACCAGACCAGCACAACAAGGCTGGGAGACCAGCTAACACCAGCAAACCAGCTTAGGCTGATTCATTTTTATTTTATTTTATTAAAAATTATTATTATTATTAATTTATTAATATTATTATTTTTAGTAATAATGAATGTGCTGTTAAAAAATTAACCGTTGGAAACCAACCAGTTCTTGCGGACCCTAATATATTCTGTGGCATTGATTTGGACTGACAGGGTGACCTCATGACTGCTCTGTCTCAGGGTGACCGAGTTTCTGAGCTTCCTCTAAAAATCTGGTCTGTAACATAAAGCTGTGGGACTTGTACTGAGAACATAGTTACATTTTTTGGTTAAAATCGTTGCCTGAATGTATGCCGGTGTGGTTGTATTATGTTCACTTGTTTACACAACAGCTATAGCAAAAATATGATGATATTGGAATTTTAGTGTGGATGAGGAATTCACATTCACATTTTTCTAATTTAAAAGGGTTTTGTGAAAAATACACATTTTGTCCTGACCTGCTAAGATAAAGCCCATTTGACTATTCAGTGTGTGACAACAAACCCTGTCTCCGCTGCTTCATGAATTAAAAAAGGAATATTCTAAGATGGAGAATTATTTAAAGGAAAACATTCCTCTTTATATAGATAGATTACATCAATAAGACCAATCAAAATGAAGACTTAAAAATGTGTTCTGAAAACTCTCATCTTTCACCTCCGAAATATGTCTTAACAAGTTTCATCCAGCAAAACACAATGCATTATTCATTTTTTTTTTAAGCTTTCTTGCACAAAGTATAGCATTCATTAGGCTCTTAGCATACCTTCTGAAGCATCTCCTTCAGCAGTTCAGGTCCTGGGCTAGTGAGAATGCAGCCGGAATACAGAGCTAAGGTAACTTGTAAAAGGCTTTTCACACTGTGAAGAGCGCACACGACTGCATCTAAAATGGCGTTCCCCCAGAAGCACCTACCATTCTCCAGCAGGGTCAGAGAGTCATTTGATTTTGTTTTTTCTCCTTGGGACTCCCCTTCAGTTAATCCATATGAAATTCAGTCGATATGGATGGATCCTGCTGCATAAATGGGCACATCCATATATCAGTCCGCTCCATTTCTGTCCATTACCGAAAAAAGACTTGAATATAAATGTCTCCGCATAGAGCATAGCTCTTTTTAATTCAGAGACTATGTGGCCCAGTGAAATGTGCATTTTATTTGTATCATAAAATGCTTAATTATTACTTGTAGTTTTCTTTTGTGCATTGAAAAGCTCAGTTTTAGCCCTCTTGGTTTCTTATGTGTGTTTTATGTTTGACATTACTGAAAGGCTATTCTGTGATTTGCGTATTAATGCTTATTTTGCATGATAGAAAAGAGGCGGGCCTATCTCTATTTACAGTGGCTATACTCCATCATAGTTATCCAGTCATTCACTAGTCCAATAACAGAAGTCCTCTTTTTTATTTATTTATTTGATCCCCTTTTCTCCCAATTTGGAATGCCCAATTCCCACTAATTAGTAGGGTCCTCGTGGGGGCACGGTTACTCACCTCAATCCGGGTGGCGGAGGACAAGTCTCAGTTTCCTCCGCTTCTGAGACCGTCAATCCACGCATCTTATCACGTGGCTCATTGTGCATGACACCACGGAGACTCCACATTTTGAGGCTCATGCTAACTCTCCGTGAGCCACGCACAACTTACCATGTGCCCCATTGAGAGCGAGAACCACTAATTGCGACCAAGAGGAGGTTACTCCATGTGACTCTACCTTCCAGGGGTGGTAGTCAGTGTCAATACTCGCTGAGCTACCCAGGTCCCCCGAACAGAAGTACTCTTATGAAAATACAGCCTGCAAGGCTCTTCATGGCAGTACTGTGCTTGTTTCCTTTTGGCACCCAAGGCTCGTTTCTGCTCTCTGCCTGTGCAACAGCTCTCTTAGCCTCCCTGAGTGCATTCTCCTCATATGATTAGATTACTGCTAACTCACTGAGCTCTGGAGAAGCCAGAGGCATAAATGACTTCAGGTCTGGCATTCACAGCAATCGAACCCCTGGCTATTTTATCCAAACATTCAGTGGCTGCTGTCATTGTCATTTGCCGCCTCAAAAATGGGTCGTTACCTGCATTTTCATTATCAGTCACGCTAAAGTGAGCTTGGTGAAATGGACCGACAACAGAAGGGTGGGGGGAGGGGGATGGTTATGTGAGGGAGTGCTGGTTGGCTTGGAGCAACTTCAATTGTTCAGACACCCTTTGAATGGTGTAGCAGCACCACCCCAGCTTCATCATTCTTCCTTGTTTGCCCTGGATTTTAAATATTTATTTCTCTCTCCCACATTATCTATCATGAGACACGGCATTGTGAATTTCTAATGCACAGATCTAAAGCACTGAATGACATTCTCTCCAAAAACATTTGCATCCCAGTCACACTGAACCACCCAGACAATTACTCTACTGTCACAGATAAATATTGGTGATAAAACACTGATATATTACTGATACACTACACAATCACCACTGATATGTCATTGTATAAAATATCACTTATGGGCTGTGGCAGGCAGACATATATAGCATTCTCCCACAACAGCCATTGGTATGGTGTGTGTGGGGTCCATTTGACTTCAGAGTTTGGTTCGTTTGATTGGTATCACATTCGTTTTTCAAAATCAATGTATATGAATGGCTTACTTTAATGTATTTACATTTTAAGCTGGGACTGGAGAATGTATTTTTGTATTGAAGGGATTACACACATCACACTTGACTAAGCCATGAGGTTGGAAATTTTTCTGTTGTATTAGTATAGTCAGCAGTAGTATAATAGTGTTTTCAAAAATCTTATTTCCTTTTTTCTGTTTAACTGAGTGAACAGACATATAAAAAAACGTACAGTCAATTAATTAAACTTTGGAACATTGTCTCAGTGGGAATTAAGGACACAAGGTCTGGTGGCTTGTAAAGAAAAAGGGAAATTCAACTGCTTGTATAAAGATTAAATTATTTTTAATCTTAAAGGAAACTCTTTTATTAAAGAAAAACATATTAAGCTAAATGTTAAACGATGAGTTGGTTTCATCTTTAAAACCTCTTATACTCTGTAGGATTTTTGGGCTGCCACCTGAAAATGTGCACACTCAAATTCAAATGTGCCCTGTTCACACATACAGTGGAATAATTTAATACAAATTTTATCATTTTACAAATAACCCACTATAAGTTCAACATTTTAAACTTAAACAGAGTTTAAAGTTTAAAAGCATGCCATTTCAGTTCTGTGTCCTCTGTTTTAAAGCAAAAAGTCTTATTTTATTCCACTAGATTTCAGCAAAGTACTAGAACATATTTTTTTGTCCTCTATCACCTTTCATCACATTATACTGATCTGAAAAGTAGGTGGTGCTCTGAAGCATTTTAGTGCTCTTCCATAGACTACACACTTTTTTTTTAAGTGCTGAGAGCTTCCACACTGTTTTGAATATCTTGGATTCTGAGTTTCTAGAAGCCCAATCTGTCATTGGAAAGCAGAGAATCCCAAAAAAACGATTTTGCTGATGATTTGTTTCTCATACATTTTCGAGCGGCACATATTTTGTTCAAAATGTTTTTGACACAACATTGGATTATTCACCCAAGGAAGCTAACAAACAAGTAATTTCTTTAACTAATTTTGCAGCAAACAACCCAAGGTAAGATTTGATATAAAGTTTGAGGCTATTTGGGGCTTACAGATCAGTGGTCATCACAGAAAAGAGACGTTTGCATTTTATGCCTTACTGAAATAAAATTTCACTTCGTGAGATTATTGTGGTATTATGGAAACAAATTAAACTGTACAATCACCTTCTTGAGAATGAGAGGTTTCATTTGAGATAAGACTTGTCTATTTATGTGCTATGTGAAGGACCTTTATATTCATTTTTAAATTTCTACAATGTTACCTATAGGTGGGGCCTTTTTACAATAATTTTTTTCAGGCCTTATTTTGTTATTTCATGCAAATAAATGCAAATTCGATGGGGTTCTCTGAAAAGTTCAGATTCTAAGCTTTCAATTCCACCTTACAGTATGCCTAACTTATGCATCTAGGGACTTCAGTGTTTTTAAGGGATATAATGGCTTGCCATATATTGCCAAAGTGTCAGGACGTGATAGACTCATATCTCTTCAACCATCCCAGTGTTACACTTGAAAGTTTTCTTTCATGCTTGCTTACTTTTTTGGTAACACTTGAAGTAAGGTGATGCAAACATATCAGTACAGGATACAGTTAAACTAAGCTGACGAATATTATACAACATGTGGTTGTGCTGTGCTTACACCAAGTGGGCAGATGTGTGGAATCAATGTAGAAATTCACCCACTGGAAAAACAGTATGATTAATCTCTATGTCTCCTACCATCTAAGGAAGAGTTGCAGTAAAGTACTCCCTCTGAACTATGTGTTTTAGTTTAACATTTGACATATTTGATTTGCATTTAGTATTATGAAATATCATATGGTTCTTGGTATTCTCTTGAAATTGTTTGATTTATCTTATAGATTACTTTTGCTTTAGTTAATAATACTTAAATTGGAAGGTTTTCTTTTCTTTCTTTCAAATTTTTTGTTACATTGGATCTCTGTGATTTTCTCCGCAATCCAATGGTTTAAAATATAGTTCGCCCCAAATAAAAATCAACATTCGGCATTCATTTACTCACCCTCATGTTATTCTAAACTCATATGATTTTCTTCCATCTTGCATTTTCATTCTAAGGTATGCTGTTATACATAAATTGCAATTATATTATACTGTATCAAAAAAAGCAAGGCTTCAAAACATGCAAAATCTGAACATAACAGAGATGTGTTTGTCATCAATGGTTAAAGTCTGTTACTCTGTCAGGCAAAGGCACACCACCAGGCGACGTGTGATATGTCTTCATTATGTTGAGAGAGGACAGTTAGTCACGCGTGACTCAGTAACATCCACAAAACAACAGAGTGACGATCTGTCTGCATGAATCAACACCACATTCATTTGTGTACACATTCAAATTCACTCTTATTTAAGAGTCCAACAACAAAAAAACATTATCTGTGGTATTTCTTTTTTTCTTCTTTATCCATACACATAATTTTTCAGTTCCACCATCCACTGGCCTGTACAGTTTGTGCCTGTCATTAGGACTCCTATGTGCAGTTATAGCTTGCCTGTAATGTCTTACTCTAAGCATTTATTATAGTAAAAGTAAAATATGGTACTGAATATGCAGGATCAAACTGTTTATGTAAGTAAAAATTGGTAACAACAAACAATTATATTATTTTAATTTATCCACAATCCACATCCATCCACAAATTAAATCTCAGGTTTGTAAGGATTTCTTCGCTTCTTAGCATTATAATGCTGTTTTTTTTTTTTTATTTGTCCCTTAACCCTCTTCGGTCATAGGGTCGCTGTATGGTTGAGTCAAACACCGTCTTCCTCCATTTCATGTCACAGGCTAGCATCTGGGTTGTGGCGAAGCTCTTGCTTGTCTACTCCTTGATGTCATCCATCCATTTTACCTCATATTCTGCCTCCAGGTATTGTCCCATGAAGAATTGTCTTCGATAAACTATCACTCCTAGTGATATGTCCGTACCTCCGCATCTTTCTTCTTTTTATGATGGCCAACAGGTCTTCATAATGGCCTTGTGCCTTAATTCTTCTTTGGACCTGTTCGTTGGTGATGTGGTCCATATATGAGATGCCCAAGATTCTACAATAAAATCTCATCCCCATTGTCTAGATTTTTCTTTCTAGTTCTGCTGTCAGCATCCATGTTTCGCAAGCATACAGGAAGATAGATAGGACCAGTGAATGCAGCAGCTTGAGTTTGGATTTGAGACTGATTTTACTGTCTGTCCAGATGGGCTTGAGTCTGGCAAGCACAGCTGTTGTTTGTGCTGCCCTGGCAAGGATTTCAGGCCTGGACCCCTCGTCACTGATGATGGCATCCAGGTACTTGAACTGGTGGACCTTTTTGGCTTTTGTCCATTCACTAAGATGTTCTTAGTGACAGGTTGGGTGGAGTTTGTCAAGATCTTGGTTTTCTCCTCACTTATTTCTATGCTGTATCTGGTTGATATTTTATCCAGGAGGTTCACTAGATTTGCCAGGTCATCTTTGCGTCCTGCTAAGCCATCAATGTCATCGGCGAAACGGAGGTTGGTGTTGGTATGCCCTCCGATGCTGACAGGTCCATGGTGGTCCTCAAGTGCATCATCATAATACCTTCCAGGAATACAGGGATAGGAGGCATCCTTGATGGCAGAACCATTTTCCAATTTGACCCTGGAGTAGAACTGCGCTGCTAACTTTTGTGTACAGCTGTTGGATTTTCTCTATCAGCTTCTTGCCCATGTTGTAATTTCTCATGGTGGCTCAAAGAGCTTCATGCCAGACTCGGTCAAAGGCCTTTTTGAAGTCCACAAAGACGTGGTAAATGTTCTGCTTGTGTTGTGTATACTTTACGCATATAATCCTTAAATTGAATTTTTTTTCTGTAGTGCTATGTCCACTACAAAATCCAGCCTGTTCTTCTGCTATGATTTCTTATGTTTGTGGTCTTAAACTGTTAAGTATGACTTTGAGCATCACTTTGCTGGTATAACTTATAAGGCTGATAGTTCTGTAGTTCTGGCAGAGCTGTAGGGTTATGATGAGTGACTGTGTCCAGGGTGTCAGCCACATTCCAGTCTGCCAGATCTTGTTGCAGATTCTGGTGAGGACCTTTACTACCGCTTCTCCTCCACACTTAATTAGCTCTGCGGGAATGTTGTCAACACCAACTGCTTTTCCATTCTTCAGAGACTTGATGGCTGCCTCCACTTCTTTTCGCAGTATTGGGTGATCATCCTCGTTCGTTGATTCTTGACTAGTTAGTATGTTGGGATCTCCGCAGACCTGGTATAATGCATTAAGCTGGTCATTAATTAAATAAATAAATTCCATGTTATTTTATGATCACATGTTATTTTTGAGGCCATATGGTAACATGAACAAATGTCACTCACTCACTCACTCACCCACTCACTCACTCACTCACTCACTCACTCACTCACTCACTCACTCCCACTCACTCACGCACTCACGCACTCACTCATATCTGCATATATAGACATCTGACCAGAATGCTAAGATATTACAGTCCCTCTGCATTGATCAGCTTCTGCACTGTACTTCAATACAGATTGTGCTCTTTTATTCATGGGCTTTCGAAAATGCAGGAGAAATGCCACAGAAATGCTCCCAGAATCCTGATTTGCCTCTCCTCTGCTGCAGAGCTTTAGTGACTGAGTGCCCAGAGTCTTTCAAGGTCATTGTTCAACACATCGGGGACCTGAGGAGCTGTGTGTCAAGAAAATCTAGCAGTTTACAAATACATGTGTTTCGAATACAACTCTGAAAAATAGCTCTATGCTTTGAATTCTAAGTTAAAACACCACTGAAAGTGACAAAATACCCCAGATATATAAAATTGCAAAGGCAAAGACAAATATATCCTTGTAATGAATGTCTTAATTATTATTTAATATTTTATAATATTCTATTGTTTGCCTTTCTAGTTATGGGTTTGTCATATTATAAAATAGAGAGCTATAGGGGTTAAGGGACTATATAATGAAACATAGGGTCCAGATGACTGTTTAAAATATATTCAAGCAGAACATTTACTGTTCAGATTTGATTTAATAAATAATACATTTAAATGAATCAGTTATATTAAATACTTTGTGTTAAACCTGGTAAGAAAAAAAAAAACCTAATCATTAAATTAAAGCATCAAATATACCTTAAGATAAAAGTTAATTATTGACACTGGGTACAATATTGTTTAAACATTACATTTTGACAGCTCTTCAAAATTGTGCTGCAGTGTGGAACTTTCCCTAAAAAAGAAATAAATCACTGAACCATGGCATACGTTTGAAATCCACGGTGCCGCAAAAGGCTTAAAAGTTACTGTAGTGCTTTTAAGATATGTTTTAAATCCGTTTAAAGGCCTTACTTCAATTTATAGATTGTTTCGAACTCACTCAATACCAGCTGCCCACCCTGGCTAGCGTCCATCAACAATTCCCCAATAAAAAAAGAAACTGTCAGTTTGATTTAAGCCATACAGAAAAAGTTAGAAAGGGGTCTTGTATAGATGCTAGTTCATAAACCAAAGACAGCAAAGAGTCAATTAATGTGTTTCTATTTTGTGGCGATCAGTCATCTGAAGATGCAGTGTAGAGAGAAATAGTTAGATATGTGCACACAAAATGTGTGCTTAGACAGAATGTTTTCCATATATTATGAGTAAATGGGGATAGTCTTCAGAAGCCATAGCTCTCAAAACGTATGTGGACGTTTATGTTTGTGAAATTACGATTAAATGATGCAGTCACATGACACACAACAACCAATGCCATTTGCCATCAAGGAAATCAAATCAAAATCACATTTATTTATATAGCACATTTAAAAACGTCTCGGGTTACCCTTGTTCCCTGAAAAAAGCAGAACGAGATGCTGCGCTGCTAAGCGCTATGGGGAGGCAACTCTAGCTGTGAACCGAGCTGAAATAGTGTGTGTAACACGTCAATGAACATTGACTGGAATTTATAGCCTCGGCTGATGTAATCATTAGATGCACCTGTGGCCAGGCTATAAATGGATACGTCACCATTTGTCGTCAGATACTTCTTTTTGAAGAGCAGTCCTGGGACGTCCCAGTGCGGCAAAGCAGCGCAGCATCTCGTTCCGCTTTTTTCAGGGAACAAGGGTTACACATGTAACCCGAGACGTTCCCTTTACAAAAAGCTTCACTTTGATGCTGCGCTGCTAAGCGCTATGGGGAACGCAATACCCACACTGCCGCACTTGGGGCTGTCCGGACCCCTACGGTTGTGCAGTGTACTCACAAAAACGTGAGAGGTCTCAGACATGAGCTTGAGATGTCGACTCAAGGGCATAAGAGCCCGGAGTAGCATAAACATCTAAACCATTCAATTTTGATGAATGTGTGCAGAGAGGACCAGCCTGCCGCATCACAAACTTGTTCAGGCATGAGCTGAGATGTCGACTCAAGGGCATAAGAGCCCGGAGTAGCAAAGCATCTAACCCATAAAGTTCGATGAATGTGTGCGAAGAGAACCCTATCGCAACACAAACTTGTCATAAAAACTGATGAATGTGAGCGGAGAGGACCAGCCTGCCACATCACAAACTTGTTCAGGCATGAGCTGAGATGTCGACACAAGGGCATAAGAGCCCGGAGTAGCAAAGCATCTAACCCATAAAGTTCGATGACTATGTGCGAAGAGAACCCTATCGCAACACAAACTTGTCATAAAAACTGATGAATGTGAGCGGAGAGGACCAGCCTGCCACATCACAAACTTGTTTAGGCATGGGCTGTGATGTCGACTCAAGGGCATAAGAGCCCGGAGTAGCAAAGCATCTAATCCATAAAGTTTGATGAATGTGTGCGGAGAGAACCCTATCACAACACAAACTTGTCATAAAAACTGATGAATGTGAGCGGAGAGGACAAGCCTGCCACATCACAAACTTGTTCAGGTATGAGCTGAGATGTCGACTCAAGGGCATAAGAGCCCGGAGTGCAGAACATCCAAACTAAAAAAGTCCAATGAATGTGTGAGGAGAGGACAACCTGCCGCATCACAAACTTGTTTAGGCATGGGCTGAGATGTCGACTCAAGGACATAAGAGTCCGGAGTAGCAAAGCATCTAGCCCATAAAGTTCGATGAATGTGTGCGAAGAGAACCCTATCGCAACACAAACTTGTCATAAAAACTGATGAATGTGAGCGGAGAGAACCAGCCTGCCGCATCACAAACTTGTTCAGGTATGAGCTGAGATGTCGACTCAAGGGCATAAGAGCCCGGAGTGCAGAACATCCAAACTAAAAAAGTCCAATGAATGTGTGCGGAGAGGACAACCTGCCGCATCACAAACTTGTTTAGGCATGGGCTGAGATGTCGACTCAAGGACATAAGAGTCCGGAGTAGCAAAGCATCTAGCCCATAAAGTTCGATGAATGTGTGCAAAGAGAACCCTATCGCAACACAAACTTGTCATAAAAACTGATGAATGTGAGCGGAGAGGACCAGCCTGCCGCATCACAAACTTGTCCAGACATGAGCTTGAGATGTCGACTCAAGGGCATAAGAGCCCGGAGTGGCAAAACATCCAAACTATAAAAATCTAATGAATGTGTGCGGACAACCTGCCGCATCACAAACTTGCTGCAGAGGGAGACCTCTAGCCAAGGTTTTAGAGGAGGAGAGCCCTCTGGTAGAGTGCGCCCTGAAACCTACTGGTGAAGCTTGACCCCGCGCCTCGTAGGCCCGGGTAATAATGAGGATGCCTCTTGAGGGCACCCCGCCCACCAAGCCGTGGCAAACCGCAGTGGCCACATAGAACCTGGCAGTGGCGAGGCAAGTGCCCGCTGACAGTTCTTTCTACAGAAAATCCAGAACTGAAGCAAACTGGCAGTTAGCTGGTTCTGTAATAAGAACTTTAGTAGAAGGAAACGCATGCAGGCGCATTTGCGTTACTATGTTCAGCCCCTACCGGGGGGGGGGGCTGGGCGACTCGGGGAGAAGTAGAGGAGACATTGAGCCATCAACAGAGGCGAAGAGGTCCTCTTCTGCCCTGTAAAATCTACCCAGATCAGTTCCAATTGGAAGGAGCCCTAGCACTTGAAATGGTCTCGATAACCTCAAGAGAAAACCCTGTGAACCTCATTTGGTACCCTTAGGGGTCAGACATGAAAGGTTTCACAATTCGGGCCAAGGATGAGACGGTCCTCCCTGTTCGGAATCGCCCAAGGCGAGCTGTCGAGGAGAGGAATTAACTCCGAGAAACATATCCTGTTCGGCCAGCGCAGCGCCATTAATAGGAGGCAAGACCCTTGCTGGTGAACATTGCCAAGACTCCCGGGAGCAGAGAAACCAGGGAAAGAAACGCATACAGACGCATTCTGGGTCATGTACGGTATGTGTCTTAACGTCCAGACCCAAGGGGGCTGGGTGATTTCAGGGAGAAGTAGAGGAGACATTGCGCTATTCATAGAGGCGAAGAGGTCCTCTTCTGCCCTAAGATCTCACCCAAACTTGTTCCAAGTGGAAAAAGCCCGGCATTTAAAAAGGTCTCGATAACCTCAGGAGAGAGCCCTGTGTCCCTCAGTTGGTACCCTTAGGGGCCAAACATGAAAGATTCCACAATTCGGGGCAGGGATGAAATATTGCCCTGTGCCTGAGATAGAAGATCCTTCCTCTTCGGAATCTCCCAAGGCGAGCCGTCGAGGGAAGAAATTCACTCCGAGAACCAAGCCCTGTTCGGCCAGTGCGGTGCTATCAGTAAGAGGCAAAAACCCTTGCTAGCGAACTCTGGCCAACTACTACCTTAGGGTGGAGTTCTTAACTCCCCCGTTGGTATTTTCTGTCTGGACAGTAAATCTGCTCCCATATACGGGCATCCAGGGATATAACTGACCTGAGTGACAGGAGCTTGCCCTGGGCCCTAAGGAGAATCCAACGTGTCAGAAATACAGCTGACAGGAACCTGGGTCTCCTTGATGATTTATGTTATGAACCTGGGTCTCCTTGATGATTTAAGAGGCTACCACTGTATTGTCCACCCGCACCAAGACATGGCAGCCTCAGGAGGAGGTATTTCAGGGCCAGAAATACAGCCATCAACCCGAGACAGTGACTGTGACAACCGAGCTGACGACCCTCCTATCCCCTTAAGCTGGACGACCACTTAAGGCCGCTACCCCGCCCATCAGGGAGGCGTCTGTCGTTAGCAGCCTGCGACAACAAGATGCACCAAGAGTGGGACCCAAGGCAGAAAACCAGGGTCTGAACCACATAGAAAGGGAACGAAGTCTGAGGCGCGTAACCCTATTTGGCCTAGGGATTTTGGCCCTTGGAAGAAATCCCCTGGCTTTTGGCCACAACAAAAATGGTCTCATGAGCAGAAGGTCCAGAGGGATCACCGTGGACACGTTCGCCCTGAGACCTGGAAATCGTTGATACTAAAAACAGTGCAACCTTGACCTAGCCTGACTTTGCTCAGGGTGATCTGAATGGACTCAATACTAGCGGGAGACAATTGTGCCCGTATTGTGATTACTAGCCCCGATAGACAGTGTTCTGAGTGGGAGAGAGGATGCTTTTCTTGGCATTGAGCCTCAACCCCAGAGAAACAGATGAGCTAAGACGATGTCCCTGTGCTGAACTGCCAGTTCCTGGAACTGCGCTAGGATCTGCCAGTCGTCTACATAATTCAGAATGCAGATGCTCCGGAGTCGCAAGGAGCCACCGCTACATCATACATTGTGAATGTGCAGGTAAAAAGGGCTAGGCTGAGTGAAAGAACCTGACCATGGAAGACTTCGCCCCGAAGTGAACCTCAGGAACTTTCCATGTTGTGGCATAACTTCTAAATGAAGTATAGAAGTGCGTCATAAGATCGATGGTGACGAGCCAAACGAGTTGTAGGGCTTGAGACACGACCGTCTTGACAGGCATCCTCTTGGACTTGAACACCCACGGGTAGTTCAAGCTTTAAGATCTAAGCCAGACGCCACCCCTCACCCTCCATGGGAAACGGGAAGTATTTGGTGTAATAACCTAACTCTCTCTCTGGAAGGGGAACACATACCATGGCCCCTTTAACCAGGAGATTGAGTTTTTTGTTTTTACAAAAAAGAAATCCGGTTACTGGTAGTGAGAACACGCCGTTGAAACACGGAAAAGCGGCGAGTGAATTAAATCCTGACGCCCTTATAAGACCCACAGAAAAGAATATATCCGGCAGAAGTTTCCACGCTGCCAGGATCTCTGAGATCGGTATTATTTTTTAACACTTCCTGTTGAGGGGTTGTCGGGTGTTTTGCGTCCTGAATAAAATGCAGGAACAGTGAAAACACCCAATTTTGACGGAAGCCTCTGCAACCCGAAACACCAAGAGGTGGCGGGAATGGAGGGGCTTCGAGGGGTGAAGCACGTGCCCCGTCCCGAGGGGAGCTACCCCCTAATCTAGGCGCAAGACCATCAGCGTTTTCTCTTGGGTCTTGCTTCGGGGGCTGGCGAGAGCGGCGAGACTGTCCCCAATCCCTGTTGGGAGGAGCACGACTCGCCACGCTTTGCTTTTGAGCCTCCCTTCAGTCAGGACCGAGGTGGGTCTGAGGCTTGCTCGTCAAGCGCAGAACCCACACTCAGGTCGTCCAGGAGGTCATCCTGGTACGCCTGTAAAACAGCATAGTGTGCAGAGCAGCACCAGCCTGACCTGCTGCTTGATAAGCCCTTCCCACTAAAGTGGAGGTTGTCCTACAAGGCTTTGAGGGGAGAGAGGGCTTCTTAAGTGACGATGCCGAGCCCGCGAGAGATAGCCCATAGCGTCTCTTCGACCAGCGGCATCACTGAATACCCCAGTGCCTCAGCACACACGATAGTCGAATATAATGACGTCGAGGGTATGTGAACACGGGAAGAAAATATATATATTTTTTTATTTATTTATTTTCTTTTTTTTTTAGGGGTTCTCCATGAGCGATAAAGCTCTTCATGGAGGTTATCAAAGAAGGGAAGGGACCCATGAGGCGTTCCCTTTCTTCGACTGGAAGATAAAATCTATCCCCTAATTTGGAGCGTTTGGGGGTCTCTTTTTCGCGTGGCCAGTCCAATCTGGCAACCGCACGAGTAACAACATCGAGCAATTCCTCCGTAGATTTTCTATCGCGGACGGAAAGCTCGGAGGCGGGAAGAGAATTGCGATCCACCTCATGATCCGAAGAAGCGTCGGAATGCGCTTTGAGATCATGTGAAGGACCAGCTGGGTTTGGGGAGAAAGTGAGAGAAAGGGAACCACCCGTCTCTTGCTCCTCAGCCAAATCCATGCAAGAGCCCCACGAACTATCTTTTTTTTTTTTCGTGAGTGCTGACTCCCGGAAGCAAGCGAGGCGAGCACGACGCACTCTGCCTGTTAAAGCAAATCGCAGTGCTCGCACCCGCGCTGCTGCAACGCGAGAGCAGCGTGCTCTTACCCCCAAACAAACAGCAAAAACTGATGTGTGTCGTCTTCAGCTATAGAGCGAGAAGAGGGGAACACACACCGTTTGCCACCACCACCAGGAGTGGTGGTGGTGTGGTGGTCTAAGCACATAACTGGTAATCTGGTGATCAGAAGGATGCTGGTTCGATCCCCACAGCCACCACCATTGTGTCCTTGAGTAAGACACTTAACTCCAGGTTGCTCCGGGGGGATTGTCCCTGTAATAAGTGCACTGTAAGTCGCTTTGGATAAAAGCGTCTGCCAAATGCATAAATGTAAATGTAAATGTTTGCGGCTTTCAGTCATTCTCCCTTTTTTTTCTTTCTTTTTTAGAAATATATATATATAATATTTTCGAAACAGAAGAGAAAAGAGAACAACGTTCACTGCACACTGCCTAACTGATTCTAAATTCTAACAGAGGAAAGAAAGTTTTGACAGGGTTTGTGAAACACACAGAAACAGAATCGCTCTGAAAAAAGAGTTTCTGACGACACCTGGTGACATATCCATTTATAGCCTGGCCACAGGTGCATCTAATGATTACATCAGCCGAGGCTATAAATTCCAGTCAATGTTCATTGATGTGTTACACACACTATGAATGCGCCCTGAATGCGTTATGCCACCTAAGGGGGGTTAAAAGAACCTGATCATACTGTAGTTAAAGTGACTCATCTCACTTTCATTGACAGTGCTGTCATTGCCACATTGCTGGAGGGGCAGCTTGTTACTACACTTCTGATCTGTGCTAAAACAGTTTTTGCTTCTGTCGTCCTTCAAAAAAGACATGACAGCAAACTTTAGAAAGAGGATGACTGTAGGGAGATGCCAGGTTGGCAAAAGCAGTGATGGATATGGTGGGTGGTGGTGTGGTTTCTGCCAGACTTTGAAACAGATGATTCTGCAGTCAACACATAGTGCAAAGGCACATCAGCACCAGGGGTGGTGCCAGGATTTTTACATGGGGGGAGAGGCCGGGCGGGGTACAGTGATCAGTCTGTGGTGGCTAAGAAATTCCATCCAATGGGGGGTCTGTGAACCACCCCTGATCAACAAACAGACAAATTAAAAAGGACACGCACCGCACCATAATAAGCCCCTTGCGATAATGATCTCTCACTTTCACTAATCTCTCAACTTTTCACTAATTTTGAATGTGCTGTGATTCGAAGCAGCATTTTGAGTGGAGTTTGTCTCTTTCAGCAGCGTTGGCAGTTGTTTATGCACACAAAAGATTATTCTCAATTCAAACAAATAATAAAACATTTCGACCAATGGGTATTTTGAGTTAAATGTTTTTATTTGTAACTTTGATATTTAAATTGCTTGATTATTATAGATAGAAAAGAGTTTTCTTTAGCAGAAACAGTAGCGAATAAACCTAGTCTTAGAAACATGCTACTACATTTTTGCTAAATACTTTTTATGTGGCGTGGCTCATTGCGCATATCGCAGCAGTTTAATGGTGAAATAATCTCTAGAGGCACTAAAATAACAATGACTTTTATTCGCAAATCACAAGTAATAAAGTTCATTAGTTCATAAACACATTTTGCTCGGCTCCTCACACAATGTTATCTTATGAAATCAAAACTAGGGATGTCCTGATACCAGTAATGAAATCAGGTCCGATACTGTGCTCTTATACTTGTACTCGTGCTAGTAAATATGCTCAAATACCAAAAAATGGTACCATTGGATGTATGAATGTCATTGCATACACATTCAGTGCACATATTACAATCACGTTATGTCCTAGAGTGATTATTAAATCACAAAAGCTGAGATAACTATTTATGGGATACATACTGTAAATTGTTTGCATATGCTGTGCACTTCAAAGTGAATGTGTGAAGCTGGCTGCTCATAAACTTAAAAAAGATCTACACAAGAAATACCACCATGAGCATTGCACGCTGTGTTTGTAGTAGTTGACAGCGAGTGCTAATTCACTCTGCAGCTTGCATCACATACAGGCAACATTTTTATTTAATTAAATAGCAGCCTTTTGCGGTTTAATAATCACACTGGCCCTCCATAGGGCACTTTGAGGGGAGAACAATCATGATAGTCATGCTGTAAGATCGCTTCAAACCGCATTTCAATTATTTAAAAACTTATTTCTGATTTAATGTTCTTTTTGAGCAACAAACCTATCGACATTTCAAAGCTCTCACAGTGGATGGAGAAGTTTTCAAAGGAAATAGGGCAAAGGGATAATCACTTCTGCTTGGAAGGCACCCCATGTCACATAGTGACCTGCTTTTCCGGAGGCGAGAAGCTACCTTTAAAAACACATAGAAGCAGAAAGGGCAGGGCTGAACGCAATTGGGCATGTGCCCAGCAGAACCGTGTCCATGGGGGTACCACTTGATTGTATTTTTTAAAACGTTCTTAGGTCTGTTTTTATTTCAATGGTTATTAAAGTTTTTTAGTATCTTTAATCAGGTGGAAATTATTGTCCAGAGGTCCAGACCTTTATCCAAGCATTGTGTAGACATCACTGTCACGCGGAACCTACACGGAGTGCTGGCCAGGGAAGGTTGTTTGTTACTGGATGAGGATTTTAAAAATGCTTTCATAGATAATGCTGAGGGAGATTTCCATTCACAGGTATGAATCGGTTTTTATAAAAAATTACTATCCTGTGCAAAAATGTGAAGTGAGTAAGACATGTAAACGACCAGTCACAGTTTGTTTTGTTACTACAATAATAGACTGGTGTGCAACACAGTGTCATTTAAATGGTCTGCATATCAGAGCCGTGACACACACGTTCAGAGTTCATAATGTTATTCGCATGTTTCATTCTCCCTCTCTCTCTCCAAAACAGTTCCCTGTAAATTTTAACTCGAATGATAAAAAGGCAAATATCAATAAACCTAATATCATATATACCATCTGCTAATATGCACATTTCTCATTTAAACAGATGTAATAATCCTCAAAAAAGCAGATCCAGCATCCTGTGGAGCGCTCATTTATCTACCTCTAAAGCAAGTGTTCTATCAGCCTCTTCTCAGCAGTTCCCTGTCATTTTTTACTTTCGTTTCTGATGATATAAGGAAAATGTAAATGACATTTCTATTATATACCGTTTGCAAATATGCAGATATCTCATTTAAACAGATGTAATTCACAAACCTCACGAAAATTCTCAGTTTTCTTCCTGTCGAGCGCTCATCTAATATCTTCCTCTGAAGCGCATATTCTATCAGCCAGAATCAAAATTTCAGGATCAGGATCTAAAGATCCTCTGATTCACCAATCAAGCTGGCCAGTAGTCACAATCAAGCAGGCGATCCAGGCCTTTTAAACTGTCAGGAGATTGCTGCTGCTCGCTGGATCCACATGAGTGTGTGAGCACAACCAAAGTCTTTCTAGCTAGTCAGTCCACTGTTGGCCATGTTTGGAATGCTCTCATGAGGCTATTTCCAGTATTTACAGTGCAGCTCCATTCTACTTGAGTGGGGAAAGACTTGAAATCTCCAAAATGGTTGGTCAAGATTATGATCAAAGAAAAAAATTCAAATCAGTTGTAAAATCTGACAACATTGGTATCATAAATGGTGCTTCTTTACCTTAGATTATGCTAAAAATGCAATTTCCCCAGCTTTCATAGCTAAAGCGCATGCGTGTTCTCAAGTTGATTGACAGCCGATGTCTGTATATAAAAGATGACTGACTCTTTTACCTGTAAGGCGGGACTTCCCATCTACATCCGTTGAATGTTGGCTGCAGTTGGGCATACTAATTTCCTCCATTCATTTTAATAGAAGTTGCCCATCTCTGCTAAATAGTATCTGGTGCAACTTCATGTATAAGTAAATTATTCACTATGCACTTTATGTGAAATTGGTTTGATTTGGTATTTTTTTTTAAAATGCGATTGCTAGCATGGATATGTCATCCATGGATGCTGGACTACTGTGTGTACTGTTATTTCCGTCTTCCTAATATATTATCAATTTCTTGTGCAAATAAATTACAAAAATGAGATGACTAAACAGAAATCAGAAGAAAGCTATCTACCATTTATTATACATATTATATAATTTTTTTAGATCATTTTTTTATTTTTTTTTGTATGAAATTGATTAAATATAGTGCTAACTAAGAGTTTATAATTTTTTTTTAGCAATTTTATGTTTATGCTATTTACTATATTAGATTGTGTGATATATCAGCATTGTATCAGCCTATCGGCCACCCTGCTCTCTGGATATCGGCTTTGGCCATTTAAAAACCCATATCATTCATCCTCGACTTTCTGTCCTAGGAAGAAAACTTTGTGTCTCATAGGAAACAGTCAGTAGCTGATAACATTCACAATTTCGGTCTGTTCCTCACGTAAAACTGTTGATGAATTTAGAAAACATGGAATACATCACATGAGTCAATTTGAGTTTGAAATGCACAACAGTGCATTCAGAAACTATTCAGACCCCTTAATTTTTTCACATTTTGTTATGTTGCAGCCTTATGCTAAAATTCACACACACACACACAAAAAAACAATCACATAAATCTACACTCCATACCCCATAATGACAAAGCATAAAAACAGATTTTTGATAACGTTGAAACTAGCGGTTAGGTTTAGGCATTGGTTAAGTGTAAAGATACCTGTCTGCCTTTCATTTTTATATTTAGATCACTATTGGTTAGGTTAAGGTTTAAGTTTTTGGTTAGAGATGTACATTGTACTCATTAAATCCTCCATCCAAAAATAACAAAATAATAAAAAAATAAAAATAAAATAATAAAAGACAACTGATTTGCATCGGTGAGTATCAAAAAGGAAGTATCAGTACTCACTCTCGCTCCATAAATGGTACAGATGTATAATGGTACATCTACATTTACAAGCATATTCCAACTGATAGAGCATTGTCCTTGCGATGCAAAGGACTGGGAAGTCCTGAAGAAAAGAGTTGACAAAAGAAAACAAGTGCCACAAGTGTCATAGATCACCGCAAAATGATGCGGTTGCTACAGCAATTGTATTTTTCATGTCACATTTGCTTTTTATGAAGCTATCAGTAAGGTTTAGGTCAAACGTTTAGTTATCGGAGGTCGTCTTTGTTGATTTAAAATGTTTTGGTTAGTACGTAACCTTGGTTCCCTAAAAGGAGGGAATGAGACGCTGCGTCACAAGCTGACACTATGCGAGAACACATCAGGGGACAGGACTTTGAATCCTATACCATCACGCAAATTGTATTGGCTGGTAAAGTACAGTACAGTCGAAGTTACCTTCTTGTAAGGGAACTCGATAGAGCATCAATCTGTTTGGGGGAGAATTTAACAAAATTATAGCGCCCCTCACTAGACATTTGACCTCTGAACTTCCACGATAAGTGAAAGGAGCCACAAAATGACATTTTGCACAAATGTTTCCAAAGTATTTTTTTCATGAGATTCATGCCTTCATCTACCTTACTCTTATTTCACTTAAAATGTTGGTTCAGTAAAAAACAAATCCTAAAAAAAAAACTACTACTAAGTTGTTGCCAGGCTGCCATTTGTGTGCCTCAAAACAAAACAAAAAAATTAGGTGCATGACACCCTTTTATGCAGAGATGAGAAATGCACTGGGAAAGATAAACCCGGCCATGTGAAATATTATTAGCTGATGGTGGTTCAGTGTGCAGAGAAGAGGCAATGAAAAATAGATGGCATGCATCAATAGGAGCCTGTGGTAAGAAAAATTCATCCTGGTTACTGTTTCTCTCTGGATGAATGGTCCTTCTCCCTACACACCACTGTGCCTTCAGTTGCCAGCACAGCTCATGATCACTCTTATTTCTAGACCTGGTATGTCCTCGTGTCTGATGTACGATGGATTAATGTTGCTTCCGCTTATTGGTGGTTTGTTTGAAAACAAAATGTAAATGTAATGGGCCCTTCCACACAATACACACTGATAAGAATAGTGTCTTGTGTCTTCCTAAAAGGCCTCAAAATAAGAATTTTTGCTGCTAGTGCTTTCAAGGCAGCACTGTATTGATATTCCTAAAACATTCAGGTTAGGTGTTTGTTTGAAGTATTAAACTTATGCAATGAATTCAGCCCATAGAGACAACATTCATACTGTGATTTGTAGATTATTTTACCCTTTGGTGTGCAGTCTATTTAATTTTGTTTAATTTGAAACTAGAGATGGATGGATGTTATAAATGGATATATGGACAAACAGACAGAAAGATACATTGTCTGCAAAAAAACAAACAAACAACAAAACAAAAAACAAAAAACTCCAGATTTTGGATATCCACTAGAAAGCTATAGAGCTCTTGTTCTTCAGCGAGTTAGGAAGGTTGAGACCATAAAATTGAGAAATTCAGCCACTGGCATCATTGCTAAAAATGCAACATGGAGACTGCAGAGTTGAGACATAAAATACATTTTCCACTCTCTGTGATTGGAAAGGGGAAATAAATCTTGTCAAATGGTAAATAACAGAGATGGCTTGTTTCTATTTGTGCCTGCAACAAATGATAATGGATCTAGATAAAAGGCAATTTTACTTATTCTTATAACTATTCCAACATTGTATGTAAGGATATGGGGACTGCCAATGGAGACATGTACTTGGGTCTCCATGAAGATAGCAATTCTGATTAATATATATATATATATATGCATTCTAGAATCTTAAATAAGTTGTATGAAATAATAGAGCAGGCATCAAGGACAGAGTCCTGATATGGAGATAAATGCAAATCTTATCAATAAATAAAGTCATAGTCAGAGACTGGACATATGAATTAACTTAATTCAATTTCATAAAAGCTCAAATACGGGAAATGCCAAGATTTGACCCAACTGTAGGCATGCATGGAGACAGATACTTGAGGATAGCATCCCTTAAAACACAGGCAGTCAGGTGCACATTTTGACACACATTCACCTGTGGTTTTAAACTGGTGGGTCCCAAAATGGGTCACAGGTCTGGTCTGATAGAGTCATGAACAGCAGTGACTAATTGAAAATAATAAAATGTAACTTATTCCTCTGCTTTACAAGACCTAAGCTGTATTTAATGTTTGCCTTTGGGATAATATAATAGCAGTACATTGTTTCAGTTTGCTAAAAAGCCAAATACTTTGAGAATCTTCAATGTTGCAAAATACAAACATTGAATTGGAATTGTTTCTCACTCATGTGGTACAGCATTATTGATCACCTGTCTTATCTTGTACAGGAAGTGCACTGTGGCCTTTCCTGAGAGCCTTTACAGACTGTCTGGCAAAGAGCTTGGGTTCATCTGCGGAGCAGCAGATAGCAGCACGGTGCGATAACGTTTGGCTTGAGGCCTGATTGATGAAGTGTTCCTGGGAAAGTAAATATATATCAAAGTGACACCTTTTGAAATCTCTGCAAAACCAAGATATATTTGCTCCAAGATTTCAAGTCAGGTAGTGTACTGTACATCACCTTTTTCAAACCCTTATGCTTGTGATTAAAGAGCACAACACTCTTGTTCTGAAAGTAAAATTCCCATTATTTTTTTCACTGGGCGAATTTATTTTTTTAAAATAATTTATAAACCGTTAAAGACAGACCTACCTTGAGCTCAGTAAATTGACGGTTTGTGCTTACGTTGAAGCGATCAGTCTGCATTATTTCACAATCTTGTTTAATAGAGGAATTTCTGGTGAGGAACTACACTACCTATGATCCTGAAAAGGAAAAATCCACCAATCAAAGAAACAAAGCACTGCAAAGCCCAGCAGTGAATGCCCGCTTCCATGACACCCATTTATATCCTCTGAAATGACTTAAATTTATTGAAATTTTGTTAATAAATTTAAAATGCTTCCATAATCAACTACTTTAAATGAATAGTTTTATATTTTCAATTATATCATTTGCATGCTTCATGGGATTGTAGCTCATTCCCTCATGAAAGACGAAAAGTACACAATCTTTGTCTTTTTGTCAGATTTTCAAATACTTTTTTTGCTGTTTTTAGTGCTACTGTTTTGGTTGGTTTGGTTCACTGCTTAGAACTATCATATGAAGGACTTGAAATCCCTCTGGAAAAAATATATATGAAAAAGTGGACAGGCACTGTTACGCTTTATAGCCCCTCCTCTAAAAAAATTAAGATTCTGCAGTGGTTCTTTGTAGCTCCTTAGAGTTACAGAGTTCTTGAGTTGGATATGTGGTTCTTTGGAGAGTTCTTTGTAGGCAGTGCTGGGTGGATTACTTGTGAATTGTAATTAGGTACTGATTACAAATTACATGACAAAAAATGCAACCAGTAATGTAATCTCATAGATTACATTTAGCAGTAATCTTTTCTAATTACTTTTGGATTACTTACAACCAAATTCTGCATGGTATATTCATTTAAATGGTGCTTATCAGTGTTAGGTACTTATAAAAGTAACATGTTAGAGTATTGCATTACTCCTTAAAAAAGTAATTGAATTAATTAAAAAGTTACTTTTTATTAAAAGTAATTTTGCGCTATTTTTGCATAACTTTTTTTCTCACTGCCACTCTCTCTTCTGTTATGCTATGCATTCCATATATATAAGCCATGCATTGCTTACAAGATACATTACAGGACATGCAAGCTACTGTACAACACTCTTGTCAAAACAACATACTAAACAAACATATATTTAGAAAGACTACAATTAGTAGGACTTCACATCATATTTATAATAAAGACTCAATAACAGGAATATGCATGATTTGTTTTTCCATCAACATGGCAGCAAATATGAATAATGAAGAAAAACTACTGCCTAAAGCAGTAAATTCCAACACTTAAACCTGCATCATATATGTGATCATATGCAGTGCCCATTGACAATGCCAGAGTCAAATTGAAATATTTTTCAGAAGTCAGGATAAAATTCAGGGGGGAATGCCAATTTAACATTCAAGGAATAAGTCTGATGAATAAATTATTATTTTTCATTTAAGTCATCTTAGTGCAGCTTGTTTTGAATTGATCCACGGTGCGTACTGCGGACAGCCTACTCCAGACACCCATGTTGTTACAACTTGAATGGTTTGTTTTTAATGCTACCAAAATATCATAAAAATGGTATGTTTCACAAATCACATTTTAAGAAATTAAGACATTTTGTCTGCATACACAAACCATGTAGTACGTTGCTCACAGCTGCAGATCCAGAGTCAGCTTTTCTCATCCCATTCTTCTAGTTATGGGGAGCTCTAACACGGAGCAGTTTGCCTGTATATCATGCCATGACCAGTGGAAGGCTAGTCTTATAATCCCTCTGCCTAAACATGTTTACTGACTTTTTTTTTAATGCAGTGTGTATTTACACATGAATCAAACACGTTTCACTCAATCAAATATTGAATGTTAAATGCTTTAAAACAAAGCAATTCAGATGCACAAAATGTCAGCGATCATTCCACGTTGTATGTAACTGTATAATCATGCCGTGGCCACAGGAAGACTTCTCCGGGCTTATGCCTGAGCTAGGTACATTCCTTTACCAGCAATATTTTTCAGTTTTTAAAACTAAAATTTCAGGGTGGGCTAAAAGAAGACTTGTTGTGCTCTGCCCATCACTGATAAACATGGCTCATATGCTCTAGAACTACAATATCCATCTTGTGCACACATACTACAACTTCATTGTGCATCTCTGGTAATCAAGCCTCCCACCCTATAGAACTTCATTGCCCATCATGCAAAACATCTCTTCCCCAAAATGTGTATAATTTTACTCCTGATTTATCACAATACAGGGAAAGGTGTACAAAGCAATGCCTTACTTATTTAAAAATTAACTCAGATATTATGGTTTAAAATAAAACAAATATCACGTTACTTTACTCGTTTTTTGAAAAGGTAATCTGATTACATAACATACATTACTTATAACACATTGCCCCCAACACTGAGGCTTATGTCACAAAGTCATATTTTCCCCCCTGATGCTGATAGAGGCATGACAGACTCAAACATGTGTGAGTTGAATAGGCATTTCTTATTGGAGTTTCTAAAATTATTGACAGGTTCCCAGGGCTCGTTAATACAAATGTGGTCATGCAAATTTGCCATTTTACAAACACCTCTAGAAAGAGATCAGACCAGTTATATTTGTGAATCACCATCCCAGAAAGTGTCAAAGTTATCACTAAAGTGCATTCATATACATTTGTGAAGCCGACTACAAAAGCAATTTAAGAAATTGATGGTGACTTTGCTGCTCTAATCCAATTGAATATTAAATTATGTATATTTGTGCATTTTGATGCGTTTGATGGACAAAACCTTCCAAAGACATAGCGAAAACTTAGTTATATAACACACAGAGTGATAATTCAAATAATAATATAATTTTTATTTGATTTGGTTAGATTTTCGATGTTCAGAAAAAAAAAAAACTTGCAAACATTCCTCCATATGCTTCTTTAGATTTGATGCAGAATCCTTTGCAGTTGACAGGATATAAACTTTTGGAAGGCAGAGTTTACATTGCACAGTGATGTTTTTGCCCCATGCCTCCTGAAAAATGTAATTATCTCTATAGATTAGGGGTGTTCAGTGAAGCCATTATCTGTATCTGTTTCTGGGCTTAAACTGGACATTTCTAAACATATAAAATGCCAATTTTTAAATGTTACTCTTACATTTATAGTTTCTATAATAAAATGTGCCTTGTAAATGCCTTTTCATAATAGTAGCCTAATAATAATAATAAGTATAATAAGTATAATAATAATAAGTATTATTATTATTATTATTGTAATCTACAAATGTTGTTTCATTAAATTATTATTTTATTTTATTTATTTTATTAAATTATATTTTTCTTACTAGATGAAGCTGAATTTGTAGGCTACAGTAATGTGGAATATGTTAACTGTGGTATCTCCAGGTATTTCATATATTAATATCTGCATGAAACAGTTTGTCTGTGCATGTATAACAACATTATTCTGAAGGCAAGATGTGTCAAACAAAATGTGAAATGTCAAGCACACAATTTTGCAGTGAATAATAAATACAGATTCAAACATTAAAATAAATTGAATTAAAATCAATATAGCCTACAAACCAGTTAAGGTCCCATAAGTCTATCAGGAATTTTTACAATAGGACACCATTATTTAGTTCAATAATAATAATAATTTTACATTTATATAACGCCTTTAAAAAATTAAAATTTAGTACAGTTTAAAGAAGAATAAAAAAAAAAAAGATGGAGCATATTTCAGTTTCTTCATTTTACATAAGGAGGAATATGCCTGAAAATGAGTACTCTATGGAGTACTTTAACTTTTTTGGGAATAAAGTCTTAACCAGTTAATTATCTTAATTGCTGAAATGGATATGAATGTGATCAACTTTAAAAGATGGCTAGATGAGCTCTGATGTCAACTCACTTCAAGTCAGGAATTTAACATCACGCTCAGGTTTAGACTATAAATAAATACATAAGACTCATAATACTTAATACTTCTTTGATAAATTAACATAGACATTTCAAGAAGTGGAAAGTGTATATGATGTTGTATCTTAGTTAATATTAAACTTGACAAGCTCCAGCCGTGCACAATTAACAGAGACCGCAAACGGAGTCGAGACTGCGCCCATCCAATCTGAAATTACAACATGGCCATTTTCATTTATAAGGTTTACACATTAGAAATACTGGCTGCACAGATTTGCAACATCACTGTCATTTTGGATAAGTTTATTTAAAATGTCACTTTGACTTTATAATCAGTCATACAAATATTTGTATATTATTCAGATTAATCTGTTATTTGTTTTGAAGTCATTATATGTTCGCGTGTATCAGTTCTGTGTGCACACAACTCTCTTCCGAAAACACTCAAAGATTTAGCAAACATATATCAGCGGTGTGCTGATTCAGAATGAAACACATTAGGATGATCAACAAATTATTAACAATTTTGCCTTGTTAATATGTAATCCATAAAAAGTAACTGTAGTCATATTATGAGTATTTTAAATGTAATTTAATCCAAATAGACGTACTTGATTTTTGTAACCTGAATACGAAATCCAAATTACATGTAATATGTTACTACCCAGCATTGTTTTTAGGTATAATTATAATGAATTACATTATAGGTTCTACAGATCAGAGTATTGGTTTCTGTGTTCTTTAAAATTAGTTCATAGGTTGCTTTGGCTTTGAACTAGAGAATAAACTTTTGGAGACATTCACTTTAAGAGTGTACCTTTTATTTGTAGGATGTGTTTGTTATGCATAGATGACACACTACTGCAGTTTTAAGGTGTGTGGCACATCTCCTGTGCTTCCATGTCCCTTGTGGTTCAGGTGGATGCTCTGTCTTCATGTCATGGCTTCTAGTTTTCGAGCCCTAATTCTTCTTGGCAAAGTAACACAAGGCTATGCTCTGTGAAGATTTATGGGGCAGAGAGAGCTACACTGACAAGCTCTGGCTGAGCCGTCTCCCGGGACAGAGTTCCTGGGCTGACACTAATGCTGCAGTGCATGGAAGATTTTATTAGTATACGTATGTGGCTCACTGTGTTGTGTGTTTAAAGTTACTTTGAAACTAGTTTGTGAACTACAAACTACTCATAATATAAAGTAGTTAAACTACAGTCAGGATCCTATTTTGAACAAGCTACACTACGAGTTAATTGTGTAGTTTTGCATTAAAGGGTTAGTTCTCCCAAAAATGACTTCATATACTCACCCTGATGAAATCTAAGATGTGTTTGACTTTCTTCTGCAGAACACAAATTAAGATTTTTAGAAGAATATCTCAGCTCTGTAGGTCCATTCAATGCAAGAGAATGGTGGCCAGGCCTTTGAAGCTCCAAAAAGCAAATCAAGTCATCATGAACATAATCCATCAAACTCCAATTGTTAAATAAAAAATGGTTTTGGGTGAGAACAGACCAAAATATAACTTCTTTTTCACTGTGCATGTTGCGACTGCAGTATCTAGGCACAATCATGATTTCAAGCTCGACTACACCGCCTAGTTCTTGACCCATGCGCAGAGCACTAGATAGCTCTATAGGAAGTGTAATCGAGCTTGAAAATATGATTGCCAAGGGTTGCTATCAAGATGTACAGTTAAAAAGGAGTTACATTTTGGTCATGACAGCAGTCTCCTTAGCAATTTTATGGATTCACTTTATACTGACTTTATCTCCTTTTTGGAGCAAAGGCCTGGCCACCATTCACTTGCATTGTATGGACCTACAGAGCTGAGATATTCTTCTAAAAATTTTCATTTGTGTTCTGCACAAAATAGAAAGTCAAACACATCTGGTATGGCATGAGGGTAAGTAAATGAGAGAATTTACATTTTTGGGTGAACTATCCCTTTAATGCATTTAGCAGATTAGTTTCATTGCAAAAAAAAAAAAAAAAAAGGTACTGGTCTACATTTTGCCAATATGGTCCTGTTCCAAATGGTGCACCTGATGTGGACTTGCAATGGCTGTCGGTGAGTCTGTGAGGCCTGTGAGACCGTAAAGTGTAATTTATGCAATGGAAGAAGCCATATGCATTTTTTTACTAGCTGGTTATGAAACGATTTTCTTTGTGAAGTTTGTCTTTAGTATCATATAAAAACTGTGGCTTTGAAGAACATCATGTAATGATAAATGACTACGACTCTCCCATTACATTTACATTTATGCATTTGGCAGACACTTTTATCCAAAGTGACATACAGTGCACTTATTTCAGGGACAATCCCCCCGGAACAACCTGGAGTTAAGTGCCTTGCTCAAGGACACAATGGTGGTGGCTGTGGGGTTAGAACCAGTGACCGTCTGATTACCAGTTATGTTGTTTAGCCCACTACGCCACCAGAATAGAAAAATTTTGAAAATTAAAAAAAAAAATTTAAAAGTTTTTTTCTCATAATTTTTTGCCGAACTAAAAAAAATCTGTTCATCCAGTAAATAAAAATTTGCCTCAAGGTGTCCCATTTGATATCTTAGGTTGACAACATTAAACTTGAACAGATACAATTATTGTAAACTAGAATACACTGTAATAAAAACTAGAATACACCATAATTCATATAACTAAAATCTGAAACATATTTAGGACAGCAAAATGTAACTACATTTTTTGTTAAAAAAGAAGACTTAAGGACTTCTGCAAAGGGACTCTCAAATATTTTTTCAATTGATTCTAAACATCTATCTCAGATTAGTAGACAGACGGATCTCACAGTGGAATCGGAAACAGTAAGTTGACTTTTCTTAAAAAGACACAAGGTTTATACATCTTGTAAATGATCATTCATAATAGCTGGTTTAGGACTGACAACAGGACTAGAAAATATGGAGCCTGTGGTCTAGCATTGAAAGTATGAAAGGTCCAATTAGTGCTGACAGGTGCTGTGTCATTTCTGATCTCAGCACTCACCACAATCCCATCTCCCCCAACCCCCTCTACCCCAAAGGAAGTGGACTGAAGTGCTAAGATGTCTCACCTACCTTATGGAGCTTTTATTTCTGATAAAGGGAGTTGCAGTCTACATACTGCAGTTTAAACTACTACCACATTTACACTTGTAATCTAGCTGCTTTTTTTGGATGCAAGAAAAAATAAATACTTAAAGTTCACTCAACTACACAGCATGTCTGGATATATGCCTTGTTATAATGTTCTTCTCCATTGTTTTATAAATTATTACTGCAATGATCACTATAAAATAAACAAACATTTCTGTCTGTTTTAAGCAAGCAATACTAGCGTAGCGTAAATTGTGCCTGGCAAATAGGGCTATTATGAATAAGGCGCAATATATAACAAGCCTAATTTACATAGAAAGCTTGGCATGTTTGCTCTGAAAAGAACGACAATGGCTAAATTTTTTTAAATGGCACACTTATTCGGTGCAATTTCAGTGCATTTAATGCTTGCTTAAAATGGATTGCAGGTGGTTAGCGAATAATACAGGTTTGTATTATTTTGTATTTGTATTATTATGAAATACAGTTCACAAAAGTGGCATTCATACATTTTCAAATATGAAAAGCATATCCACAATGCCATGACATTACAATGAGGGCAGGCAATTCCTCTAAGGCAATATGTACAAAAAAAAATAATTCCTCCATCTTTTTATTTAAAAAATAAATATAGGCACGCACATAAACAAACATACAGAAAAATACAAGTACATAATTGCATTTATTAATTATTGCTCCCCAGGGTCTTATATAGCACAATTCTTCAGGAAACCACTTTGACAATCTTTTTTTAATACAACAAACTGACAGGAAAGCATAGGCTACTTAAATTTAGCACCACTCAGCTTGCATATACTTTTCAATTCTCTCCACTTTTATGACAGGTATGTCTTACGTCATAGTGGCAAATAATAGAGTGTGCATTGTTTGTTAGACCCATAGAGTGTTAAAACTGTGGTGTAAATCGCTTTTATAAAGTACCCCCAGTCTCAAGAAATTTTCACTGTAAAACAGCCAGTAAAAAGTAAATGCTATGCATGACTGTGACAAATCATATTTTAGTATATCATTTTGATGCATGTTAATTGGTTCATTGCTAATTTTGTTTCATTCCAAACACAGTGCTGCATTCTCAATGTTGCTGCAGGGGGCGCTGTAACAAACGTTAACTATCTATCTCTACATTGGTTTTAATTTTCAAGCCAACAACTGTCATGGCTGCTTAACAGTTTGAAGATGGTATTGCTGGAATTTCTTTGTCTGTTCTAATCCAGTGATTGTATAAGTAAAGTTTAAATGCACCAGGCAGACAGAATTACACAAATTATTTAAATGCCCCATTTTTTTTTATTCAAGGATATTCAGTTACTGAAACCCTATTATTTTTTTCAGTATTTGTATTATTATTAGGGGTTCAAGCACTAAGTGTTGAAACTCTATTGTAATTGAACGGTTTCACTTTTAGTGTTATTATTTATTATTCTCCACTAAATCTGATTGTGGAGACCAAACTGTAAGGCCTAGAGACATGAAAAGCATCTTTCCCACACACAGTCCTGGTACTTATTAACCTTAAAAGGAACGACCCAATGAGACTTTTTCCCTCTTGCTTTCGCATGCACAAAAGTAACCCCCATATTGACATCATCTAGTGTCGACCACTTTTCTTCTGATATTGTTTGCATGTGCTATTCAATAGCAACAACATCAACTACACCGATGGAGGACGCCATGATTGGAACTACACTTCTGTTAGTTTTACACAAACTGTGGCTGCATCTAAAAATAGAGGCAGATGCATTGCTGCCTAATCGGTAAATGGCTTAAACTATAGCATTTTTTTAATGAATAGAACTCTTCAGGAAGCTGGTCTCAGAACAGTTGGAAAAGTACCTTGTTTTTTTGTTTACTTTTCAGCGCAGTCTTCTTTACACTGGGAACTTGAGCAGTTATTTTGGAGATTTTGGCCTTTTCCCATTAAAACTGATAGGAGCAGTACTTGTACGCCGCTTGTAACCATAGAGAATTGCTGCCTGGGAGCATTCTAAAGATGGCCGCCAAATGGACTGACATGCCTTGAAAGAAAGAAAATCACACATTTAGGACCATAACATTTGAACCATAAGGCCTACAATTGTTTTTCTTCCTGTGATGCCTTGGTTCATGACTAATCTTTTTCAGCCTTGTCAAATTTGAGCTCTGCCAACTACATTTTCTACCATTCTGGATTGTTTGCAAAACCTACTTTTTCAAACTAGTCCTAGGCTGTTCACCCGATCGAAACCAAAACAGTGGAGAAAGATTCAATGTCCCGATATCAGCAATTATCAAAAAAGTTTAAACTTTCGATTCATCGTTGCAATGGTACCCACATACATGCACAGATAGACCCCAGTAAAATAGCAACGTGACGCCGTCGTCAATGAAAAATTCTCTGGTAGGCTAGTTCCTTTGTCAGGCAACTGAAACAAATACATTTGCATTATGTGGTTAATAGCCAATCATATTTTGGTATCAGAAACATTAGCCGACCTGTCGTCCCTAACAAGAAATATGAAAATATATGATTCGTCCACTGTTTTACATGCTCATACTGATTAGCAAAAGCTTTATGGTATAGCCTAGTGAATTGTCGATTCTTACTCTTGTGACAAAAAATGTACTGGCAATTGTAGGCAAGCCAACTGATAGTCATTTTAATACAATAGTCTAGGGCCTTTACAAGCTCAGATTTGAAAGTTTAACTTTTCAACTAATTTAAATTTTAAAAGCAGAAGAATGATCCTGCTCCCTTCACCACAGTACACAAAGTGCACCTTAATTGTTGCAACTGAACATAGGCCTACTTTGTAGTTTGGAGGGTAGATTGGTTGGTTGATTTGTTATTTTATTTATTCAGAAAACAGCCTTTTTCAACTTTGTGAAAAGATTTGTTTGATTTTGAATGATAATTAATTTTATAGACCATTAAAGCATGCACAATGTTGCATGGTTTTCTTTGTCGTTGCCTGTTCTTGTGCTAAATGTTGAAATAGCAGTGTTTCCCATTAATTACCTAGACTGTGGCGTCCCACCAGTTTCATAATGAACCGAAAATATTTTTACACTTCTCATAATAACATAAAAGATCTATAGCGTTGTGATTTGCACTGTTGCTTCTGCAAAGCATCTCTCACTCCCAGTCAGCATCTGAGGATCAAGTTCAACACTGTTAACCATTTTTGCATCATTCCTTTGATGGCTTAAATGTATGCACTAATCGATTTTGTGTTTTGACTATTTGTGTACTGCATTAAATTCGGTCTCGTTTACTATGCTTTGTTGGTGTGACTTTTTTGCTATGTCATCACCATTCATATCAATACAATCAATGTGTTTATGATTAAATTACTTGCTCTCAATGTGCACCAGATTGATGCATTTAACTTTCAAATGTGAAAAACATTTTAAGGGGAGCATACTCCTGGACCCCACTAGAGGGTCCAAGGTCCACCCACCACAGTCTCACAAAATCCTGTGGGAAACACTGATAATAGTGAATGCTAAAGACCATAGTCTCTATGAGAATTGATCATTTTGAAGAAATCTATTGAGTATTAAACATTTGCATGAGTATATGGGTATCAGAGCATGTGAGCAGAGCATTGAGTGGAGTGGTGATAATTCCAACCGAGTGGAGAGCGCCTATTTGAAGATTCCACTCTCCCGCTCAGTCCGCTCAGTGCCTCTCGTTCAACCCAAAATGCACTTTGTAATATGCTGGATTGGGTTTCTGCAAAATAAGCAATAGGCCTGAGGTTAGGGAGCTCAAACATTGTTTTAGTGAAGTTGCAAACCTTATAGCCTAAATAAATGCAAAGCATAAATCAAAGTTAAGAACAAGGAAATCGAAAGGGAGTGTGGATAGACTGTGAGAATGAGCAAATATTCCTTTTGGAATCGTATTTGTCACATTGCCAGAGAGCACAAGGATGTGCTACACAAACATGGCAGTGCAGCAAAAGGTGAGCTAGTAGGCTACACTACTATTTGACAATAAATTAATAGAGAAGCAAGGTATCTTGTTGTTTTGCCATCATGTCAGTACAGCTGCCAGCTAGAGGCAGGCCCGGTTTTGCAGGGTTGCGAATATTAGAGCTCACTCAATTGAACATGTAAGCTAAATAATACTGTATTTTGGCAAGGCATTTTTCCTTGAATTGATTCAGAGATTTTTTTGTGTGTGTTTGCACACAAAAAAATCCCTGAATCAAAACCAATAAACATGATCTTGCAGATCAGTGTGTCCTAATTTGCTGGCAGAGCATTCTTCTTTCATGCCTCCATTGTAATATTTAGTATTTAAATAATAAAGATTTCCGCTCTCGCATAGAGAATTTCATCGTGGAATTATCTCACTTAATCGACCGCCTGTTGCTTTCGATTTCTGCTTGGGGTAAAGTGGCACATAACTGCTGGTCAGTTTCCCAAAGCCAAATCCACACCTTAACGATAAGTGAAATGTAAAAAACTTACTCTAGATTAGTGGTTGCAGATAACATCTTCGACATCGCTTGCTGCATTCATGCAGTCAAAAGCTATAAATGATTGTACATTAGAAAAAAATACAAAATCTTAAACAAAGGCAGTGTAATTTGTGAAAAAAAAAATATATATATATATATATATATATTTGTTTTCGGCTCATTAAACATGATTTAATCTAATATATGCTATATATTGGGCAAAATATTTTGTATTTTTTGAATCTATTGTTAAACTTTTCTGTACATACAGTGCATCCGGAAAGTATTCACAGCGCTTCACTTTTTCCACATTTTGTTGTTACAGCCTTATTCCAAAATGGATTATATTCATTATTTTCCTCAAAATTCTACAAAAAATACCCCATAATGACAACTTGAAAGAAGTTTGTTTGAAATCTTTGCTCAAATCTCAGTTGATTTGAAGTAGTTGGACTGGGAGACTAGTCAGGATCGAGGGAAAGATGAATGCAGCAATGTACAGAGACTCCCTTGATGAAAACCTGCTCCAGAGCACTCTGGACCTCAGACTGGGGTGAAGGTTCATCTTCCAACAGAACAACGACCCTAACACAGCCAAGATAACAAAGGAGTGGCTATGGGACAACTCTGTGAATGTCCTTGAGTGGCCCAGCCAGAGCCCAGACTTGAACCTGATTGAATATCTCTGGAGAGATCTGAAAATGGCTGTGCACCGACACTCCCATCCAACCTGATGGAGCTTGAGAGGTCCTGCAAAGAAGAATGTGAGAAACTGACGAAAAATAGGTGTGCCAAGCTTGTAGCATCATACACAAAAAGACTTGAGGCTGTAATTGGTGCCAAAGGTGCTTCAACAAAGTATTGAGCAAAGGCTGTGAATACTTATGTACATGTGATTTGTTTTATTGTTATTTATTTTTTTATACATTTGCAAAGATTTCAAACAAACATCTTTTACATTGTCATTATGGGGTATTGTTTGTAGAATTGAGGAAAATAATGAATTTAATCAATTTTGGATTAAGGCTATAACATCAAAATGTGGAAAAAGTGAAGCGCTGTGAATACTTTCCGGATGCACTGTATAAAGAGTGCATGCACAAGACATGCTTGTTTGAGGGATATAAAGTCCAGATTCACTTTATGCTGCTTTAAAAATTTCAAGGAAAATTTTGTTTTTGAACAGAAAATTAAGATGAGAAATTGCTAATTTTAATTTACACACCCAAAGTCTGATAGCATTAAATCAGAAACCTATTAATGTATCAAATCTACAGTATAATCATTCCATGGAGACAACTGAAAAATAATGATAAATTTCACTTTTACCTGCAATTTTTTTCCTGGTACAGCCCATGTTTTCATAATTGCCATAAACAACTATAACAAAATTTCAAAGTTGAAAAGATTGTGGTTTTCTGGGTTGGTTGTATCCCTCGGGTCCAGTTTAAACTGAAAAGCTCAATTTTGTGCATATGCAAGTTTCCACGGCAACACAAATATGTTTTATCATCTGTAGAGGCATGTTTGATGACTTGTTTTAAGTAAATAATGGTAATTAGAACTGAAAACAAATTTTTAAGATGTTCAATGACAAATGTGTTAACAAATATTTGGCTGATAAGGAAGGTCTGGTAGACCTGATTATCTAACAGCCATTGTAAACCAGTCCAAAATAAACAGCAATAATTTATATACTAAAACACAACAATTTAATCACATAATTTCAGATGTGTGCATTACTAAGCATTTGATAATTTAATAAGTGTTGGCCTATTGTCTATATTTCACCCAGAGGGGCACTGTAGCGACCCCTTGTGTACGTATACTAATAAGTATACCAAGTATACTACCGAGAAATTTAATGTCGGAGTGGGATTTGAGCGAACACTTTTTTACCGGTGAGAGTGAGTGATACTTGAGCGGAGCGCCTGCTGGGGTCGTGAACGGTTGAGTAGATAGCATATGCATGGAGTGGGTTATTGAGCAGAGTGTCACACAGCTCTGCTTCGCTTACATGCTCTGATGGGTATTTAAATAAAAGAATAAGTAAAGATTTGAGCACCTGCCCCCCAAAATGCCGGTGCGTGGCCCTGATGGGTACCCCAAATTGTACAAAGCAGTAGTAGCCACTTTTACTTAAATGGTTATAACTCTTGAACAGAATGAGATATTTTCAACAAATATGAGACACTTATGTATGTGATTTATCTAAGCACAAATAATAAAAAAAGATTGTGCACCTCTTTCTCTTGGTGATGCTTTAAAAATTAGAAATCTAAAAATAGCTCTAACTATGGAACTGTTGGCCCAATCGACTTGGAAGTTTGCATGGAGTGTCTTTTGAACAAGGTGCCACAAAGGTGTTGGAAGACATTTGCATATCTTGAAAAACATGGCTGCCATTGACCAATCAATTTTCAGCAGCTATTAGCCTAGGTTAAAAAAGTCTGGTCAGAACGAAACTTGTTAGGCCTATTTGTCTCTTGGTCCAAGAGGTCTGTGCTTAATTTAAAAAAACATTGGCCACCAGGGGGCGCTATAATTTTTTTACATGCCTGTAAATGCTTGTATATACCAATTTGTTTCACACAGACACAGATTATTCATATCATATGATAGATCTCCTCCTTCTGAACAACTTTGCCTCAAGAAACATTGGTATGAATCAAAACCGCTGGAGGAGTGAGAGAGAGATTCGCAAAGCTGTGTGTGTGCGCATTTCAGTGGGTGGCTGGATAGCATTGTTGTACACTGAAAAGTGTAAATAATAACGAATTACATGGACTGTTCACCTGGCCCCCGCTTCCTTCAGTACAGAGTTAATGATCTATCACAGTGGTGCCAAAATCCAGTAATTAGGAGGAAGAAAATGCTGTCATAGATTCCTCACTGCTGGCTGAAGTATTTAAGACCCTCGGCAGCATCCATCTAGCCCAACATCAGTATCTGCACGAGCTGCATATGGAAAAAGAGGAGTAGTTCCAGGCACTCTTTCAGGCTCAAATGGACGACTGGCAGGTGCTAAGGAGATTGGAAAACCAGGAAGGGTCTTCAGCCATGACCCCGAACCCACCTATGGCCATACAGCACGTCATGAGACACAAGATGACAAGGAGGTATTCTTTGTGCTCTTTGAGGGGACAGCACGAGAATGGAACAGGCCCAACACTCAGTGGGTGGCCCGCCTCGATGCTGCTGTTGTCTGGGGAAGCCCAACTCGCTGCCCATCAACTACCTTTATCCAACCTCCTGGTGTACGAAGTTTTGAAGAAAGCCCAGAAAAACAACGGCAACAATCTACTTGCTGATGCTCGGCGAGCTCGGACAACCTTACACATTTGTTTGACAGCTCCGTGACACTTGCTGAAGGTGGCTGCTGGCTGAACATTGCGGTGTCTAGGAGGTACTCAATCTCATGGTACTGGAACAGTTCATCACCGGCTATCAAAAGGAACAGTGGAGTGGGTCCAGTGCTTCCTGACCGGCGTCGCTGACCAGGCGGTCCAGCTGGCTCAGGACCATATGGTGGCATATCCGGGGGCCGGTGAGCCTTCCTCTCTCTATCTCTCTCCCTCTCACTCCCTCCCCCTCTCCTTTCCCCTCTTCTGTTCCTATTCCCCCAGAAACTGGAAATTATGACCAAAGCCCGTTCTCCGGTCCCGTGGACCTTTCAACTCGCCAGTTTTCCCTAACCTTCTCCACTCTCCCACACAGGCTGTTGAATCTCAGGTGTGGGAATAAGGTCTGGATGGTCTGCTAGAGCTGCGGGGAGCCTGGGCACTTCCAGGACCGATGTCCCACAAATGGAGGTGGAGACATTGGTCTGGATCCCCGATGTGCCACAAGGCTGCCCCTGATCAAGCAAGAGCATACTAGATTCCAGTGAGTATTAAGGGGGGTACATACCAAGCCTTGGCGGATTCAGATTTTAATCAAACCTCCATTCACCAAAGCTTGGCTCAATCTGAGGGTTTGAATACAGGACTGTGAAGGAAATAATTAAGTGTATTAATACATTGTTATGATTTATTAATGATTAACTTTGAGCTAGAAACTCCAGTATAAGAACAGCTCTATATTGTGCTGATGTCCATCTTGTTTTTCAAGTCACCCATCCTGTTTTAAAGTAAAAAATGATAACACCTCCATTCCTGTTTTTAACAATAATTCTGCTGTGGTCAGATCTCAGGGGAGGGGTGGTATTGTGAAATGACCTATTCTAAGAACTCCTATTCTAAGAACTTGTTTACTCAAAGAATAAGTATATTTTTCAGTTTATGTAAGCACATCTAATATAATCCTGACAGTGTAAGTGTAAGGAGGTGGGAAGACACTGAAGCTTCTTCCCTGGCCGTGAGAACGAATAAAGCTGAGAAAAGACTGCACTGTGTCCTGTGTGTTTGGAACACCACTCACTTCTGTGGATTCCAGGTGGAAAATTTCAATGACAGGCCAGTGGGTGAGCCTGCCTGTGACCAAAGACCAAAAAGGTGGTGAGACAGTTCCAGGGGATGGCTGGCTATTATTACAGGTTTGTGCCTAATTATTTGACCGTCACCAGTCCGCTGACTGATCTTACTAAAAAGAGGGCGGATAGAGCCATGTCAGCAGGCGTTCACGCAGGTGAAAGCTGCACTTTGCGGCAGGCCATTATTGCACTCTCCTGATTTCTCTCTCCCTTTTATCTTTCAGAAGGATGTAACGGACAGGGGATTGGGAGCGGTACTGTCCCAGATGGTGGAGGGGAGGAGCACCCCATGCTGTACATTAGTTGCAAACTCTCACTGAGGGAGACTAAGTACAGCACGATAGACTGTATCACATGACAACAAATACATCATCATTTTCATATATATATACATTTTCATAGTTTCACACACAACAACGCAAAAACGGCATTTTCAAATGTATCCACTTTGGAGTGCGTTTTCAAAAAGCGACATTTTTGCAGACAAAAACGCTGTCTCGGTGTGAACGGAAGGCCAAAACGGAAAGAAAAAGATGCGTTTCAAATGAAAACGTATTAGTGTGAAAAATCGCATGTGGCGTAACCAACCAGAGACAAAAAAACATTATACACAGTATATATATATATATATATATATATATATATATATATATATATATATATATATATATAATTAAAAGCTGAAATTCTTGAAAAAGGAAATATTGTCATTAGTGCAGAACAATATTTATTACAGTCTAAGAAATGTGTTTTAAAATATGATAAGAATAAAAAGATTTATCAAATCAAAGTCATTTAGTGTAAAATACAGACAAATACAGGCACTTCGGACACTCATGACTGCATGCAAAATGTGACTGTGTTAAAGAACACAAAACTCCATAAGATGTTGGTTAATGGGAGAAACCAGACACACTGTGGGGGCCAGTTCCCCTCTGTCTCACATCATGAATATAATGTCAATATTACTCCTTTTCCAATATATACATACATACACACACACACACACACACACACACACACACTATACATACATGTAGTCTCAAAGTTTGCTGAAGTGTGTTTCTTTCCAAATTATGTTCTCACTTTAGGCACTAACACAGGTAATACATCTGATCATAAACCACTGTATAATGTAAATTGCTCTGAATTTTATCATAAGGTGTAAGATATTATGGTAGCAAACCAATACGTTTTTAATAAATGGATACATACCAATGCAACAACCTATGCATATTTAACGATAGCCAGTCAACCTTTGCATACAGTACACAATGATGAGTTTATATCTTGTAATGAATCTCAGAACCCCATGATGAACTGTATCAAGCATTTGTAATGATGAAGCTGAAGCATATCTATATAAAATATCAGCATAAAATAAAGCCATGTTTACCCTGCCAAGGTGGCACAGAAGCTGCATTTAAACAGGCATTTAGATGCATTTACACAGACTGTTTAATGCTGCTCAGAGCAGACAAAAATGTATATAAATTATATATAATATATAATATTTAATATAGTGTAAGAGGTAAATCCGCTGATCCAATAGTGTTGTCCAGCTGTATGGCAAATGTAGTAATAGACCTTGAATTTGCACTAAGTGTACAAATAAAGTAAAAATACTATTCTAATTTGGAAAGTTTTGCTTTACTGGCCATATATACAGTGAGATGCATGTTAAATCCTGAACACACAAACTAAAACTGGTAGTTAAAAAATAATGCACTGGATTGCGCTGTTGAGTGTGGACACAAGTTAATCACATTTGTTGAGCAAACGTTTCTGTCATTCAGTATGTTCAGATGGACACCAGAAAAGGGGTTATTGTGTGAATGTAAACAACAAACATGGCATCTGAGAAAGACTATGGTAGGGGAGGTAAGGGACATTCTATCATTTAAACTGGTGTGTATTAATGAGTATAGTTTACTGAGCACATGGATATGCTTGTTTTTCTGAATAAAAACATGACATGAGATACAATATAAACATGATAACATTTTGGTTACTGTCGTAACCTCCATTCCCTGATGAGGGAAAGAAACGTTGTGTCGATGTAGTGACACTTGGGGTCGAACTTGAGAGCCCCGATCACCTCGGATCTTTGAAAAAAGGCTAATGAAAATTGACAAGTGGAATTTGCATACCACTGCCCAGGACATATAGGTATAAAAGGGAGCTGGAATGCAGGATTCATTCAGTTTTTGAGCTGAGGAGCCGAGACACGGTCCCTGCCATTTCAGCAGCTAGTAGCGTTGTGGAAAGAGGGACACAGCGTCTCGTTCCCTACATTAGGAACACCACAACAGCTGAACCATGTTACGTGAACTGCCGACGCATGTGCAAGAAAGCTGCTGCGTGCATAATAGCAGGTGCATCAGACTGCACATAACCTCCCCAATGCCCCAAAAGATGTCACGTATTTCCCTGATGGGGTGAAGCGATGTAACTAGCATGGGAGCAGGCCATGCCAGCTGTGGCTTTTTCTATCTATGTTTTCTCTCCACAGAGTATTATATTCAGCTGGGGCCATCAAATGGTATTATCGTGGAAGGTGTTCTTTTCATTTACTATTCTTTCAGGGGGAAAAGACCCAGTGGATACAACATCCTGCCAAAAAGGGGAGGTCAACATGTGGCAATACGACACATGGGCTCAGCAGCAGCACATGGAAGAGTTGCGGTGGTAGGTCCCACCAAGAACGGGGAAGGACTCTACAAACACAGCGACCGGGGCCAGAGGGAGCTCTGTCAGAGACATGGGTCCGCTGACAGGGAGACCGTACTGCGGAATATACATCACAGGGGTTACCGGAGTAATCGGTACCTGTGGAGCACCTATCCCTGTACAGGGCATATTAGACCCCGTAATGGGGCTGGCTGCAAACTCCTCTGCTGAGTTAGTGAACCATAGGGCTAGGGAAAAATTACATCCAGGGTCCATGACTTCGCACACTTTTTCACCTCAGGGGAGGGGAAAGGCACTATACGCAAGAGATATACCCAGCCAGCTGTTCCGTATTACCGAACTCTACCTGTTCGTACCTGAAAGAACACAGGATGAAACCGGCTCAACTCGGCGATTGTAAAATCTCACAAAGGTATTGAGTGTTTCCCAGCCTGCTGCTCTGCAGATGTCTGCTGGAGAGGTGCCATTGGCCAGTGCCTACAAAGATGCCAAACTCTTTGTAGAGTGGCAGATGGCCTGAGTTATCTTGCCTACCACCAGCAGTCGTAGGCCACTTAGGTCCTCAGCAATCTCCGCACGCAGGGTGGCGGCGTTCTCTCCCTGCACCGAAGGTGGACTCCTGGCGAACTGAATCATGTAGCAGAGTCAGATGGTCCTGGCCACCCACCGCAATGGTTGGAAAGCATTTGCCATGCGTCCAAGTTCCAGGCGAGGGGCACTAAGGGGACAGGGTGCTTTTTCGGCATCCCTCATCTCGACCAGATTCAGCCACAGGTGGCGCACCTGGACCACCAAGATGGACATCGCCTGCCCGATAAAGTGGCAGGTGAGTGTATGTAAACCTTGAAAAATGTGCTTGAAGACTTTTTTAAATTGTAAGGAGTAAATTAATGTCTTTTACTTGACAATTTTAAGTTATTAAATCCAATTTATTTATTCATTTTAGAAAATGCTACAAATGTTGTCAAAATATTTCCCAAATATTGTTGTCAATCTCAAACACTACCTGTGAACATAGTCTATGAGAAAATGAAATGAGTACATTCCTATGGTTGTAGAAACTCATGGCAACACATTTCATTCCACATAATTGACAAAAATAAACAAACAAATCAAGAATAAAAAAGAGACTATTTTCCAAATGAATGAAAACTTGTTATTGGATAAACCCATCCTGACCTGAGAGAATAACCCCCAGACCCCTATAATTCCAGCGGTCTATTTGTCATCATTTGCAGGAGCACCTAGCTACTGACAGCAGTGATGATTATGATTATGATTTAGGAAGAGTGATTGAACAATGTTTACCCAGAAAATCGCTCTGCATTTTAAGTGAACCTGCAGTGACTTTTAAAGAACTCCACATTCAAATGTTCTGTTGTACAGAATGGCCATGTATTAGACTCATTCCCTTGTAAAAATGTACAAGGTAACCATAATATTTTAGTCAAAATTGTATAGTTACTACAGTAACTGCTACTAAAACTATAAATGTACTGTGTATGGTATCTCCTTCAAACAGTATGGAGCTTTCTTAATGTTCCTGAAAGCTTTGTTCTGTATTTTCTGAATTTTTATCATGGTAACAATATTGTTTTTACCAGAATACTACAGTTACTATTGTTATTAAAGAGTTCACCTATAAATGACATTTTTTTCATAATTCACCAACCTGTCATTACAAATCCATATGATTTTTCTCTGTGGGACACCAAAGGAGATGTCAAGCAGAACCTATAAACTGTCACCATTGTGTTTCATTGCATGCACGCATGCACGCACACACACACATACATACATACATTGATCAGCCATGACATTAAAATCTCTGAGAGGTGAAGTGAATCACATTTATTATCTTGTTACAATAGCACCTTTCAAGGGGTGGGATATATAAGGAAGCAAGTGAACAGTCATTTCTAGAATTTCATGTAGTAGGAAGTAGGAAAAATGGGCAAGCATAATGACCTGAGTGACTGACAAGGGCCAAATTGTGATGCTAGATGACTGGGCCAGAGCATCTCCAAAACTGCATGTCTTGTGGGGTGTTTCTGGTAAACAGTGATTAGTACCTACCAAAAGTGGTCCAAGGAAGAACAACTTGTTAACCGGCGACAGGGTCATGGGTGCCCTAGAATCATTGCACAGGGGGAGCGAATGCTAGCCTATCTGGTCCAATCCCACAGAAAAGCTACTGTAGCATAAACTGCTGATGCTGTCCATAAAAGGTGTCAGAACACACAGTGCATCACAGCTTGTTGAGTATGGGTCTGCGTACCACGCAGACCGGTCAGCGTGCCCAATCTGACCCCTCTCAACTACCGAAAGTGCCTATAATGGGCATGTGAGCATCAGAACTGGACCATGGAGCAATGGAAGTTGGTGGCCTGGTCTGATGAATCATGATGTACCATCTACCTAAAAATTGTTACAGACAATGTACACCTTTTCACAGCAATGGTATTCCCTGATGGCAGTGGCCCCTTTCAGTAGGATTATGCGTCCTGCCACACTGCAAAAACTGTTCAGGAATGGTTTGAGGAACATGAAATAGAGTTCAAGGTGCTGACTTGGTCTCCAAATTCCCCAGATCTCAATCCGATTGAGCATCTATGGGATGTGCTGGACCAACAAGTCTGATCCATAGAGGCCCCACCTCACAGCTGACAAGACTTGAAGGATCTGCTGCTAACGTCTTGGTGCCAGATACCACAGGACACCTTCAGAGGTCTTGTGGAGTCCATGCCTTGACAGATCAGAGCTGTTCTGGTGGCATGAGAGGGACCTACATGATATTAGGCAGGTGCTTTTAATATTGTGGCTGATAAAATATTGTGACACACACATGGCCAAATGTTTGGAATAATGTACAGATTTTGCTGTTTCGGAAGGAAATTGGTAATTTAATTCACCAAAGTGGCATTCAACTGATCACAAAATATAGTCAGGACATTACTGATGTAAAAAAAAACAGCACCAAGACTATTTGAAAAAAGTTATTTTTTATCAAATCTAGACAGGCCGCATTTCCAGCAGCAATCACTCCAACATCTTATCCTTGAGTAATCATGCTAAAATGCTAATTTGGAACTAGAAACTCACTTGCCATTATATCAAACACAATTGAAAGCTATTAGGTTTGTTAAATTAAGCTTAACATTGTCTTTGTGTTTGTTTTTAAGTTTCCACAGTATGCAATAGACTAGCATGTCTTAAGGTCAATATTAGGTCAAAAATGGAAAAGAAACACCTTTCTCTAGAAACTCGTCAGTCACTCATTGTTTTGAGGAATGAAGGCTATACAATGCTTGAAATTGCCAAAATTGAAGATTTCATACAAAGGTGTACACTACAGTCTTCAAAGACAAAGGATAACTGGCTCTAACAAGGACAGAAAGAGATGTGGAAGCAGATATGTACAAATAAACAAGCGGATAGGTATATCAGAGTCCCTAGTTTGAGAAATAGATGCCTTGCATGTCCTCCGCTGACATTTTCATTGAATTCTACCTGCTCAACACCAGTTTCATGTACAACATTAAAGAGAAGACTCAGGAGTGCAATTGCAAAGAAAAAAACACTTTTGAAACAGAAAAACTAAAAGAAAATGTTAGAGTGGGCAGAGAAACAGACATTGGAGAACAGATAATTGGAAAAGAGTGTTATGGATCTTAACCCCATTGAGCTTTTGTGAGATCAGCTAGACTCGAAGGTGCATGAGAAGTGCCCAACAAGACAGCCACATCTATGGCAAGTGCTACAGAAAGCATGGGGTAAAATGTCACCTGAAAGGAATGGAAAGGTTCTGCAAAGCTGTCATTTGCTGCACGTTGAGAATTATTTTACGAATTTCAAATTATAATAGTAATTTTTCATGTTATTAATGTCCTGACTATACATTTTGATCAGTTGAATGCCACTTTGGTGAACAAAAGTAGAAGTAATTTCCTTCCACAAGAGAAAAATATGTACATTATTCCATATTTTGGCCGCTAGTGTGTGTGTGTGTGTGTGTGTGTGTGTGTGTGTGTGTGTGTGTGTGTGTGTGTGTGTGTATATTTTTTTTCTCCACATCATGAAAGTGAATATTGACTGAGGCTGTCAGTCCAAAACTTTTGGCATAATATCTGTTGGTAACACTTAATAATAATTGCACAGTATAAAGTATTTGTAAAGTATTTGTTTATAGTCAATTTATTGTTTCTAAATTATTGTTCCTGCATTAATAAGTTAAATAAAAATAGTTTGTTATATGTTTATATTGTAGTAAATTATTTATTATTGTTTAAAAAGTTAATTTTTATCAATTTTGTATATGCCCAATTAAACATTTATTAATGATCCATTACTCTGTGATTGAGATGCTGTGGAGATGGTTATTTCAGGCTCAAGTTTTCAAAGGCTCGAAACTAAAAAATAAAAAAAGACAACACAAAAGTACAGGAATAAGAGAGAGAGGAAAATCCACAGCTTATTAAAAGAGATCCTCTAATTGCTCAAATGCCACTTTAGGATTTTCCATCCTATTAAGCTTTATTAGCAGACTTGTTCTCATTATTGCCAATAAAAAAATACTGTTTAATGCAGTTTCACCAGTGTTCACCACCTACTATTTAATATTAATGTTTTTCCGATTCCAGAAGAAAGGCCCAAACATCCCGCTATAGTCTGTGCTATAGTCTGCGCACGCTCTGGAAACAGCCAGTACGTCACCACAGACACAACAGTGATGAAACAGAGAAAAAAAGAAGAAAAAAAACACAGGTGCATGTAATGTTATTTTATTGACATTAAATAATATTTTTCCAATTCAGTGCCTATTAAACTTCATTAGTGAAAATTTCCTTACTATGCTGCTGAAGTGTACAAGCAATGTTGTCATGCCGCACGTTACATTTCTTAGCGCCGGGCCAGATGGAACAATAACAGGTTCCTGAATAGGGCATAATGGGATTAACATTTGTTGCACACTTGAAAGGTATTCTGAGAAGGGGACATCACTCGAAGAGTCATTCCAAACAAAATAAATAAAGTATATTTTTCACAAAGGGCCCTTTTACAAGACTTTTAGTGAAGGGTACAATCAAACAGTAATGCCACGCTCTCTTTAGAGAGCCCATATCAAAAGCTTTGTCCTTGTAGTGAGTAGGGCATAGGAACGATAACTTTCGATTGGAATTTGCCCGTTTGTAATCATTTTCAGAGATTGCAGGGGCGGATTTGTAATTTGGCTGCTGTGGTGTAATAATCAGACTAGCACATGTGTACAACACATTTACAAGATCAATGGAAGATTTAGTGACAACGCAGTACTGGCCTAAATGGGCAAATCTCTCACACTGGGCAGCAGGCCATACTTACTGTTGAACAACAGCGGCCCGTGCATTTTAAGTCTATGCCTTCAGTGTGATTCATGCCATGAATGAATAAGACACCGCATGCCTATCATACATTACGTGGCAGTAAACTAATAATACAAATTGACATTTTAAAAACACATCCACGCATGAAAGCCAGAACCAAGGAGGTCTAATACCAAGAAAAAGCTCTAATAATATTTTCGATTTAAATTGTGCTTGACATAAATTTTGTTTCGTCAGGGTACATTACTTTTCAAAACTTGATCTGACACTGAATGCTCAAGCAGCCTAATTTACACTTAGAAAACTCCTGATGTTGCAATAACACTGTAAAAAGCACTTACCAATTTGCATGAAGTGAAAATCAGCCTGTTTAATCATCTTTCCTGTTTAATTAATCAATCGCATGATAATGCAGAACATGTCCGGTTTTTAAGTCTATAGGGATCTTTTTCTCAACGGCAAAAAGAGCAGTGATGACAGCCGACTCGCCAGCAAGATTTTTCGTTATTCGCTTTCAAATTACATGCATCACTTAAAGCACGATTGCGTCACTTAAGGCCAGTTAGAAGGGCTGGGACATATCCTAAAGACCACACCCACCAAGAACAAATAAATCAATCTGATTGGCTAATGAATCTGACAATCTGACATTAGATGCACATTCATTTGCACTGTTGAGGGACTCTCTAAATTCTGAAGGCCTAACGGGGAGGAGCTCAATCTCACGTGCCGCTTCAGCTCGCAAGCTCAGCTTCGGGCATGCGACTTGTGAAATAGTTGTCACACTTTGCTTGCAAGCATTGAGGAAAAATATTGATTTATTAGGCACTTTGCGCCAGCAGAGAAGGCTTTGCTGGCCCTGAGAAATCGCCACTGCTGTTGAACAATGTTAATAAATGTTTAATTCGACATACATAGTTCTCACTTTAGATTAGGTCACGCAAAATGCTTAGCTAGCCATAAGTGTTTTATTACAACCTTTACTAAGCATTAATTGATTTAATAGTAAGTGTTCCTAAAACATTAATATACAAATTAAGCAGAAATGTTTTCAATTCATTACATATTTAATATCTTTATTAACTATAAATGTACGTTTTCTTAATGTTCTCAAAACACATATTTACCACTGGTTTGCATCAACTACAATACATCCGTTACCAAGGATAAAACAAGATCAAACTGCCTATATAAGTAAATATCATAAATATCATACTATTTATATGTAGCTTATTAATCTAGTAATAATGTAGGAACAATAGTTTATAAATGATCAATTAATTACAAACTAATGCTTTACAAAAACTTTATACCATGTCGAAATTATAAAGTGTTACCCATCTGTTTTTGTGTTCCATGGAAGAAAGTCATATAGGTTTGGAAAGTAAATGATGACTGAGTTTTCATTTTGGGTCTAACTTTTCTTTTTTTACCCATAACATTGGATCTCTTTTAAATGTGTAAGAAGCTGAATGTTTTTGTTATTTTACTTCAATTATTTTAAATAACACTAATGGTTAAAGTAAATGTACCAGTTTAACTGTAGTAACATTAATTGTTGTACTGTACTATGATATTTTAGGTGAAACTATGGTTGCCAGAGGAGGAATAGTACATGAATACTTAATTGATGCAATTTAATAGGATCAAAATATACATAAACTAACAACAAATCACAATAACAAGTTATTTTTTTATTTTATTTTTTTGACCTGTGAACAAATTTGTGTAGCAATATTGCTAGCAGTTGGTCTGCTGAGAGATACTTGTGACAGCTTTTCGAAAATGTTTCATTCATGTTATAGATCTGGTTTTTACTTTCTATATCCAGTGACGATAATAACATGCCTCTCCTGCCATGTATTAATTAAGGCCTCTCCTGCCATGTATTAATTAAGGCCTCAGCCTATCCCGTAGGGAAAGCAAAGCTTAGTGCCAACACAAAGCACTAAAACAATGAACCAACATCCAGTATAATAGTAAAAGTGTCATTTTCATTGTTGTCTTTTGTTTTTGTGCTCTTATGTTGAAGTTTAGTTTAGTTCCCGTTTCCTGTTTGGTTTTTGTAGTCCTTTGAAGTTTCATTTTATGATTGGTTTTCCCCTGATTAGATCTCATTCCCTGATTGTTTCCCCACGTGTTCCTCATTCCCTTGTTTGTTCCTTTGTGTATTTAAGCCCTTAGTTTTCTTGTTTGCTTTGTTAGTTCTTGCATGTTTTGGTATGCTCTGTGCCAGGTTTCCCGTGTTTTCCCATTAAATTTCCCACAGAAAAGAAAAATTAAAAATAATATCTCTTTAAAATATAAATTGTTTCTCCAAGACAGCAATGAAACAAAATGGACAGCAAATGAAGACTTAAAGCCTCCTCAACACACTATACTGATATCAGATGACTGCATTCGTATGAATTCGTATGAACTTCACTACAGCCAATGATGTCGCTGGACATTGTTTTTCATCTAATTCGTGACAATTACTTCTGTCACACACAGCACCTTCCTGTCATGTTTACACACTCTACTGATCGTTTAGAGAAGGGGTATGGGTAAGGGCATAATATTAATAAGCATGTCCTTGACAACTCACATTTACTTCCACATTTACACATCTGGGCATTTGCGCATGATGAAATCGTGCACATTCATACAAACTAAATCATACATAATCAAAAAAATCAACTCGTAAAATATATAAAACATTTCGTGAGATCAGGTTTCAGATTTCTTTTCCACAATGCCACAAGCTGTGCTCATATTTGCCAGAAATACCAAAGTTGGCTATCAAAAGTCAGAGGTTACAATATGAACTCAAACAGTTCTCATCAAATTCTTCTAAGACCAAATTATCTGAGCTATGCTATCCTAATTTATATGTGTTGCTTTATACCAGAGGTCCTAAGCTTTTTCATAGGAAGGGCCACAAATCAAACTTGATTAAGGGCCGTGGGCCAAAAGAGAACATTGCATTATAAAAAACTCAGTGCCGGGAATGAATTTCAGAAAATGATTGGGGTGTGCATTTTAACAGGGGTGTGTAGACTTTTTATATCCACTGTATATATATATCGTTTGGTTACGTATGTAACCTCCGTTCCCCGAGGGAGGGAACGACACGTTGTGTCGGAGAAGCGACACTAGGGGTCTCTCTTGAGTGCTGATATTCACCTCTGATCTTATTGAAAAGGGCCAATGGGAGTTGGCAGTCAGTATTTGCATACCCCGCCCCCGGACATACGGGTATTTAAGCGGGGCAAATTCGGGAGTTCATTCAGGATTTTTCTGAGGAGCCGGAAATGGTCCGGCCACAACAGTGGCTCGGTTCAGCGACATGGCGGAGGAAAGACACAACGTGTCGTTCCCTCCCTCGAGGAGCGGAGGTTACATACGTAACCAAGCGTTCCCCTTCTGTCGCTCTCTCCACGTTGTGTCGGAGAAGCGACACTAGGGGACCCATTCCAATCTTGCCATGTGCTGAACCTTGTACGTGGACCGCCCGATACAGAGGCGGGCAGGGATTTCATCCAGTGCCACGCATCGTCTGTACCTGGCTGCACGTACTCTTCCCAATGCCCCATAAGAACATCGGAGTCCTTCTAGTTACCCTGGGAGGGAACAAGGCGATGTTTGCCAACATGGGAACGGGCCAGCCTGGCTGGGCCTCTTTCTCTCTATGTTTCTCGCATAGAGCAATCACGGCCGGGGCCCTTACGCATATAGGGAAGGGGGTCTTACCCAGACCCTCGCGGAGACCACACCTGCCCTTTTTCTTGGGGAGGAAAAGTGGTAGACCGTCACACGGCCGTCTTAGGGCTCGTGTGGAAAGTATGGTGCGGTGGTAGATCCAGCCTCGAAAGGGGAGTTGCTACAGCACGGCGACCGAGGCAGCTGTAACTGCCTAAGGGAGACACGGAGTCCGCTCGTAAGGGGACAGAACCGTGGAATTACACACAGGGGAGTCTGAGCAGGAGGCCTTACCTGCTGGAGCACCTATACCAGTACAGGGTAGCCATCAGGGTACCTGCAGTGGCTTGGGTCGGCGAGTTCCTCCGCTGAACCGCTGGACCCGGAGGGCTGGGGAGGAATCGACCAGGGGCCCGACTTCGAGTGGAGCGCCCTGGGAAGAAGGTGCACTACTTTACCTTGGCGTCAGGAAAAGGGCTGAGCACAAGCGATCCACCCGGCGGTCGGTCTACGTGTTACCGAGTTCTCACGGGCTCGGACCTGAGAAAACACGAGGCACTAACCGACTCAACGCGGAGGTTGTAAAACCTCGCGAAGGTGTTGGGTGTTGCCCAACCAGCGGCTCTACAGATGTCTGCTAGGGAGGTGCCCTTGGCCAGTGCCCACGAGGACGCAACACCCCTTGTTGAGTGAGCTCGGACCCGCAAGGGTAGGGGACGCGACCTGGGTGTGATAAGCCAGTGTGATGCGTCGACAACCCAGTGGGCGAGCCTCTGCTTGGAGCGGCATTCCCTTTCTGCCGTCCCCAAAGCAGACAAAGAGCTGCTCAAGAGCGTCTGGTGCTCTGTGTGCGGTCCAGGTAAATGCTTGAGGCGCGCACTGGACACAGCAACGAAAGGGCTGGGTCTGCCTCCTCCTGGGGCAGGCTTGCAGGTTCACTACCTGATCTCGAAATGGTGTGGTAGGAACCTTGGGCACATAGCCCGGTCAGCGGTCTTAGGATCACAGGCGTATCTGCTGGACCGAACTCCAGGCAAGTGTAAGCTGACAGAGAGCGGCTTGCAGGTCCCTGACCCTCTTAATGGAGGCGGCGCGATCAGCAGGGCCGTCTTAAGAGAGAGGGCCCTGAGTCCAACTGATTCGAGCGGCTCGAAGGGAGGTCTCTGGAGTCCTGCCAAGACTACCGAGAGATCCCAGGAGGGAACTAGGCCTGGCGGGAGGGATTCAACCTCCGAGCGCTCTCAGGAACCTGAGGATCAGGTCGTGCTTACCCAAAGACTTGCCGTCTACAGGATGCGTGGTGGTGGCGATAGCGGCAACATACACCTTGAGGGTGGGCCGGGGACAGCCTCCTGTCCAGCCGCTCCTGTAGGAACAGAAGCACTGACCCTAATCAGCGCATCTCTGCGGGTCTTCGGCTCGGGAAGAACACCAATCTTCGAACAAGCGCCACTTTAGAGCGTAAAGGTGCCTGGTAGAGGGGCTCTGGCTTGGTTGATGGTATTCTAGCGGTTGCCGGTAAGCCGGCTAGCTCTTCAGCGTCCGTCCAGGGACCAGGCGTGGAGGTTCCAGAGGTCTGGGCGGGTGCCAGAGCGTGCCCGTCCCTGAGAGAGGAGGTCCTTTCTCAGGGGAATTCGCCAGGGAGGAGTTGTCGCGAGGAGCCTGAGTTCGAGAACCAAGTCTGAGTGGGCCAGTAGGGGGCCACCAGCGTGACTTGCTCCTCGTCCTCCCTGAACTTGCACAGCACCGGTGCAAGAAGGCTCACTGGGGAAATGCGTGCTTGCGCGGCCCGAGGGCCAGCTGTGTGCCAGCCGTCTGTCCGAGGGAGCCTCTGTTAGGGCGTGCCAGAGCGGGCAGTGGGAGGTTTCCTGGGCAGCGAACAGGTCTACCTGGGCCTTGCCAAACCGTTCCCAAATCAGCTGGACCCGACTGGGGTGAAGCCTCCACTCCCGCCCGGGCAGGCGTTGTCGTGATAAGCGGCGTCCGCTCACGACGTTGAGCTTGCCGGGGATGTGAGTGGCACAGCGACTTGAGTAGCTGCTGGCTCCATAGGAGGACGGCGGGCGAGTTGTGACATGTGGCGGGGCGTACGCCGCCTTGGCGATTTATATGCGCCACCACCGTGGTGCTGTCCGATCTCCACGAGGACATGTTTGTCCCGAACTAGCGGGAGGAACTTCCTGAGAGCAAGAAGGACGGTCAGCAACTCCAGGCAATTGATGTGCCAACGCATCGGGGCCCCTTTCCAATGGCCCGCTGCTGCGTGCCTGCTGCACACAGCACCCCACCCGGACCGGGAGGCGTCGGTTGTGACCAGGACGCGTCGGGACACCTGCTGCAGGGGCACTCCTGCCCGTAAAAAGCAGAGGTCTGTCAAGGGTCAGAGTGTTTTGAGGCAGGCGGGGGTGATCCTTACCCGATGCGTGCCGCGGTGCCATGCTTGTCTCGGGACTCGAGTCTGGAGCCAGTTCTGGAGTGGTCTCATATGCATCAACCCCAGCGTGCGACGCCATGGAGGACGCCATATGCCCCAGGAGCCTCTGGAAAAGTTTTAGAGGGACCACTGTGCCTGGCTTGAAGGAAGCGAGGCAGTCCAGCACCGACTGAGCACGCTCGCTCGTGAGACGTGCTGTCATTGAGACTGAGTCTAACTCCAACCCGAGAAAGAGATGCTCTGAACGGATGAGCTTGCTCTTTTCCCAGTTGACCTGAAGCCCCAAGCGGCTGAGGTGCGGAGCACCTGGTCTCTGTGTGTGCATAGTAACTCTCGAGAGTGTGCTAGGATGAGCCAGTCGTCGAGGTAGTTGAGAATCGCGGATGCCGGCTACTCGTAGCGGGGCAAGGGCCGCCTCTGCGACTTTCGTGAAGACGCGAGGGACAGAGACAGGCCGAAGGGGAGGACTTTGTACTGAAACGCCTGGCCGTCGAGCGCGAACCGTAAGAAGGGTCGGTGTCGTGGCAGAATTGAGGCGTGGAAGTACGCGTCCTTCAGGTCCACCGCTGCGAACCAATCTAGATGCTGAGCGCCAGCCAGAATATTTCTCTGCGTAAGCATTTTGAGCGGGAGTTTTAACAAGGCCCGATTGAAAACTTCGCAAGTCCAGGATTGGTCAGTAAGCCGCCGCCTTTCTTGGGTACAATGAAGTAAGGGCTGTAGAAACCCTTCCTCATTTCGGTTGGAGGGACGGGCTCTACTGCGCCCTTGGCTAAGAGGGTCACGATTTCCGTCGCGCAGGGAACTGGCGTGCTCGCCGTGTACTGCGGAAAGCGGACGCCCCTGAAGGGGGCGGAGCGGGCAAACTGAATTGCGTAACCGAGTCGAATGGTCGGTGCAGCCAGCGTGATGCGTTGGGAAGCGAAAGCCACGCTTCCCAGCTCTGCGCTAGGGGCACCAAAGGGATGAGTATTTTGGATGTACCGGCGGGGCCTGCGCTGGAGTGGAACAGGTAATGCAGCGTCGGGTGGCCGTTGCGGCCTGAGGCTGAGGTGCTGAGAATAGACTCAAAGCACTTACCTTGCTCCGCGCCCGGCAGGGCGGGTTCTTGACTGAGGAGGAGGTCTGATGTTGGCGTCCTCTGGACTCGTCTGAACCGGCCGGCCGAGGGGACAGTCGTGGGCAGGCGGAAGGCGGGATCACCGCGTCCGGTGTACGGGACTGTTGTGATCTGAAAGCACATTGCCGTGAAAGCGGCATTTGCAGGCCAGGTGACCCAGAGGCAAAGGAAATAGCTCTTTTATTGAGAATGTGGGTACCACAGCCCGTCAGGGGTGTGGCAAATGAAAAACAAAGGATTCTCCTCCGGCCCTCCACCGGGAGGCGGGCTGATCTTACCACCTCCGGAGCTAACATCTTCGGCTCTGGGTCGGCTGTCTCAGGAGCGGCTTGGGAGCCTTCCGGGTCCTGGAGGGGTTCAGTGTGACAGGGAGCGTCGCTGCCTGCGGAGTGCTTCGGCGCTGGGGCTGAGAGCTGGGCCCGGGTTGAGGCGGAGCAGGAGCTGGTTTCCTCGCAGGGGACGCCCTCGGCGGGCAGACGGGGCAGGGCCCGTGGCGGCAGGTCTCTGGCGGGGCATGATGTGCTGAAATGGCCTCCGTCTGCTTCTTCACACGAGGAGAACTGTTGGGCTGAAGTCCTCGACAGTGTCACCGAAAAGGCCAATCTGGGAGACAGGTGCATCCAGGAAGCGTTTTTGTCAGCCTCACGCATCTCGACCAGGTTGAGCCAAAGATGGCGTTCCTGGACCACTAGGGTGGCCATCGTCTGTCCGAGTGCCTGCGCTGTGGCCTTCATCGCTCTCAGGGCGAGGTCGGTCGCTGAGCGCAGTTCCTGCAGCACATCAGGATCAGGTCCACCCCGTGCATGTTTCTGAGAGCTTTGGCCTGGTGGACTTGCAGGAGGGCCATCGCATGCAGGGCGGAGGCAGCGCGTCCAGCCGTAGTGTAGGCCTTGGCGTTAGCGAGGATGTTGTCCTACAGGGCTTGGATGGGAGTGCAGGCGACCCGCCAGGAGGTAGGGCTACGGGGCATAGATGGTGCGCAACTGCCCTATCGACCTGGGGAATCGCGTCGTACCCGTGGCTCTCCGCCGTCGAGGGTGGAGAGAGTGGAGCGGGTGGCACCTAGACGAGCGGAGAGCGGGGCTCTCCACGTAGACGTCAGCTCATCATGCACCTCCGGGAAGAAAGGGACCGGGGGATCGCGAGGCCGCTGAGCGGCTGCTGCCCCAGGAACCAATCATCCAACCGAGAAGGCTGTGGGGAGGATGGAGGGTTCCAGTCCAACCCCACGCTCAAGGCGGCCTGGGCAAGCATGTCGGACATCTGAGCGTCGGCCTCAGCCTGGGCCTGCTGGCCCGAGGCGGCAGTCCAGGGAGTCCTCGGCATCAGACACCGCACTCTCCGATGCAGCGGCGAGCTCATCTGCTTCGGACTCGGGAGGATAGACAGCTGGGCCGTGAGGCGAGCCGCTATCGCCCTTGAGCGTGGACGGAGACCAGCGGCGTGTCGAGAACAGGAGGTTCGAGGGGGTTACCGGCGAAACTGCACCGCTGCCGCCCCAAATCGCCCCAGCGCCAACCGCACCGTCCTTAATCCCGTGGGAAGAAGGAGCAATGCGAGGTGCAGCTGGGGTAGCTTGCTTTCTGTTGAAAGCAAGCCGCGACACTAACGTGGTCATGGTCATGTTCTCGCAGTGAGAACATGAACCATCCATAAACGCCGCCTCGGTGTGATCGCGGCCCAAACACGCGAGACAGCGCCTGTGGCCGTCTGAAGCGGAGAGCACTCTACCGCATCCAGGAGCGACACAGGGGCGGAAAGGCATCTTGAAAAGACGGCGTCCTTAAAAGGGCGTTCAACGCCGCTGTGTTTGCTCTTTTAGAGAAAATTACTCTTTTAGTAAAAGCTCTTTTAATACACAGTGTGTGTGTATGCGTGTCTGCGCTGTCGAGCGCTCAGGGGCAACAATGCACGCCGTGCACTGAGAAGGAGAAAGCAGCTGTTGTGCGCCGTCAAGATCCAACAGCATGCAGATCGTCAGAGGAAAACAGGAACGTTTAAGTGGCGTGTAACTCGCAGCAAACTGCAGACAGACCATCGGCTCGAAGAAATTTTCTGAATGAACTCCCGTATTTGCCCGGCTTAAATACCCGTATGTCCGGGGCGGGTATGCAAATACTGACTGCCAACTCCCATTGGCCCTTTTCAATAAGATCAGAGGTGAATATCGGCGCTCAAGAGAGACCCCTAGTGTCGCTTCTCCGACACAACGTGGAGAGAGCGACAGAAGGGGAAATATATATATATAATTGGTAATGTCTCTGTTGTGCCATATTTTCTCCACTTGATGATGACTGTCTTCACTGCGTTCCATGGTATATCTAATGCTTTGGAAATTCTTTAATACCCTTCCCCTGACTGATATATTTCAACAATAAGATCCCTCTGATGCTTTGGAAGCTCTCTGCGGACCATGGCTTTTGCTCTGAGATGCAACTAAGAAAATGTCAGGAAAATCCTACTAGAACAGCTGAACTTTATTCGTGATTAATCAGAGTCACTTTAAATGATGGCAGGTGTGTAATGACTTCTATTTAGCATGAGTTTGAATGTGATTAGTTAATTCTGAACACAGCCACATCCCCAGTTATAAGCGGGTGTGCACACTTATGCAACCAGGTTATTGTCAGGTTTTTAATAAAAAAATTTCCCCCCACGAAGCTCTCAGTTTGTTTTTCAATTGAATTGTTCACATTATAGGTCACATTAAAAGTGGAAAAAGTTCTGACATGATTTATCTTTGTCAAATATTTTTGACATCACAAAAACCTGGCATTTTAACAGGGGTGTGTAGACTTTTATATCCACTGTATATATAGGCGCACGCGCTTGCAATGTTAACAGCTTTGTTGATTATAACCAGGAACGATATATTGTTTTATTGCGTCGCTTGCTTAGGAAGACATGGTGTAACGCCATTTGCATGATGAGAAAGGTTTATAGATCTGTAACATCTTAAGTTCAATATTTATGTGACAAAGCACTTCCTCACTGCACATGCTTAGAAGTCTGACACAGCAGACAGCTGCACGAGAGAGAAAGTGAAAGACGGAAGTAAAGCGGATTTACTCACGCAGCTTCTGGAATTACAGTTTGATACAAAAACAAGTTTATTGAACTTATTTGATTTTCTGTATCTATTGGTTTACTAATTCGCAGCTGCACTGTAAAGTGAATAAAAGTGTGCAGGAGTTTCCCACATTATGAATGTGGAAATTGCAGGAATTATTAAAATTTTGCGCATTACCTGCAATCAAGTGCCGAATTTCAGGCTCTGCAAACTGAATTATATTAAAATATTAAAGTTGCCCTGGTTCCCCTACTTTATGATTTAAATATAAAAATCATTACTCTGCAATCTGCTAAATTAATGCAATAAAAATAAAAATAATTTATTCTCACACTTGTCATATACTTCAAGGTGGGCCAAATCAAAGGTCATCATTGGACAACTTTGGCCCATGGACCCTAGTTTGGGCATCTCTGCTCTAAACACTTATTGTTACCAACAACTGGCTTGACTATTTTAGGAGAAATATCAAAGGACATAGCTGATACTTATATGAAGCATGACTGAGAACTTCCAAAAGTCTCCTGAACTATTCAAGAGCAACCTAACTATATAAGTTTCCTCTGCAACTCCACACTGTTCATCCACCATTTTCATTCTTTTGGTTTGAGTGGTCCATCTATTTACATTACAATTGGTTGACTTGAAATGTTGTAAAACATCAATGTTAAAAGTGTTGTAATGAAACAGAATCAATTGTAAAATATTTCTGAACAAATGTTACTCTCTAAAATACAAGCCTGGAATATTTGATCAAATATGAAATTTGTGTGATATAATAATTCAACCCAAGTTAATCTGCTCAAGATCAACCATAACAACTACAACAACAACAAACAATTGCGTTAAGTCATGGCATCCGCTCACGTTATTGCTTCCTGCATTGCATGCTACATGTGTGAGCAGTGTGAGCAGTGAGGGATTTAAACGTGATACATTTAAGGAATTAGTAAGGCTGACAGAGAAGGCTAATGAGTTAGAAACATGCATCCATACCATAGTGGAGGTCAGTGAGAAAGAGAATCTGGTAGATACTTCGAATGCAGGTAGAACAGTGAGCAACACACACACACTTTGGTTCCAGCTTTAGAGCCCCCACAGCAGGGCATTTGGATGACATCTCATTAATACAAAACAATATAGTAATTTAAATTTTGTAAGACACTTTTAGTGTTAGAAAGGTCACACTAAACCCCTCTCCTGGGCCTATCAATGAGGAATGTGACAGAAAGAGAATTAATGTGAGGAGACTTAATGATCAGGCAGAAAAAACTGCCAACCATGACATCGTCAGTTCATCATGCACAGTTCATCAGGCTCAGGGGAGGGTGGAGGATTCCAGTCCAACCCGATACTCGCAGCGGCCAGGGCAAGCATGGTGGTCAGCTCTGCATTGGCCTCAGACTGGGGGTGCAGACCCGAAGGTGGCAGCAGTCTAGTCCTCGGTGTCCAACATCGCCATTAAACTATGAACCTATTAAGGCTGTGGCATGAGCCATCTTCAGGACTTGAGAATTAGTAGATTGTTCACACTGAACAATCCACCTACCAGATTAGCTAGGCCCTATATTGGGGAACTGAATGTATATGAAGCTTGCCGTTTAATACAATAGTACATCCCATGCTGTGAATTGTAGAGTATTGTTTTATTTCTCCTTTGGAATTTTAGGAAAAATGCCTTTTGAAAAGCAATACTTTAGTTTTGATATATCAGATATATAGCAATATCAAACAAAAGTGTGAGTCTGGAATTACTCGAGAGAAGGTTTTTTGTTTTGCTGAGCTTGTGATTTGAAAACTATTTGTGCTTTGCTCTACACCTTGTATTTTTGCTTTCAAATGGGTGTGTACATGTAATCCAAAACTACAGTTACTCTGGCTCGTTAAACATGAAATTAAGCTGTCATTCTGGGACAGGACAGGATGAATGCTAAATGAGGGAGTCTGGAACCCTGATCTGCCCTAAAAGTGAAGTGTCCCTGTAATATCTGATTCCTCTTCAATGATGCCTGCACTAGACCAGTGGCTGTCAATCCGGCAAATGCTGAGACTTTGGGCTCATCTACTCTGAGGATATGACTAATGAAAGAAATGAAATGCAGGAAAGAGTAAAGCAGAGCCATGCAAAGTCTGCAATTATGATTCCTATGGCAGGCCAATTTAAGCTCATTTGTCAAGATGGGGGACGGGGCCCTGCCTCGCAGACTCTATGTGCACATTCACACAAGCTCATAATTCGCAATTCCAGTCTATTATTTCCAAAAGATGGCACAGTATAATGTAAGATCTGGAGGCAGAGAAATGGTTTCACGGAGCGTTAGTACCCTGCAGAATACGGTGTGGTATTTTAGGGGAGCATCTTTAAATGTTTTCATGTAGAGCTTAAGGCTATCATTTAATAAATACCCATTACAAGAACATAAACAACTGTAATTCTCAGAAATACTAGTTTTTATTCCTACCCTTGTTCTCCTTTTCTTTTAAATTTAAATTCCTTGCCATTTATCTTTCCAGCGGGGGCTGCTATAGATGACTCCTAAGGACAGAATGAAAAGATTTTTTAAAAGTTGAATTTCTGCATTACACATGTTCTAAATTGTAGCTGCAGTTTGTAAGTAAAGTGCCTGGACTGAATTATATCTGAGATGGCCTATTCTGCAGAGTAAGTCACTTGATGTGTCATTGGCAAGAAATGCCATTATAGAGGTACATCATTTTATGCTAGCAGGCAGTGAAACACTTTTAAAAGTTCTGTATAATTTATAGACTTACTTCACAATTTGTTTAGCTTGGTATTCACTGAGTTGCAGTACCTGTCTTGCAAGAACAAAACCCTTAAACCTAAAACCCTGGAAATTTGCACCTGTGCTATTGCATCCATGGTCAATTTCTGCAATAATCATAATCGTACCACTTTATTGATTTACAAGGAAACACGAGCTAAGGTCTTGAGTATAGTCGAAAACAGTGGCGTCATTGTAAGATGTATTTTAAAAGTATAAAATGCATCTGTCTGAACAGTCTATTTGTTATCCATTCTATGTGCTAATGCCTCAAAAAAGGTGGCAGCATTCCAGCAATTCTAATGATACTATTAGCACAGTACTAATGTATTCAGAGCCATAAAGAATTCATCTGAATAATGTGAAATTGGTGTTTACAATGCTACCCACGTTAAACACAGTGGCTGAGTAGACAGTTTGGGTTACAATCATCAATAAAAATGTTTGTGCAGTGAAATAGAGGATGACTTTGCCTTAGGTTCTTTTGTATCTGTACCTGATTTGCTCTGTAAGAAATGTAATTGATTTATTTAGAAGTAATGTACACAATGCGAAAGTAAAAACAATTAATTTAATTGTGTGAAAGTTAATTGGTGAAAGTTGTTGTTGCCATGTTTTACTGATAGGGCACTCAAGCAAATGCTTTGATATGTATATTACATTTTCACAGTATAAAATTATTTATCCTCTTTACCTTAAAAAAATTAATTATTTCAATCCTTTTACATATATATACTACCTAATATACATATATATATTTATATGTATATTAGGCTGCACAATTAATCAAAATAAAATAAACGCTTTATTTACAATAAACTGGCGCGTCCTGTGTGAAGCGTTTTTTATTGCGATAGCAGCATTTCAGTGTCCGCAAGGCACAGGTATCATAATAATAACGCAAATACAAGATGGAGTATAATTCAAACATCTTTATTAAATGATTGCTGAACAAACAGCATTAACAGTACACCTGTAAAGTCCAGAAACTTCTCTTCATTCTCATGTAATTTATTTACCTCACAAGAGAGCGTGTCGCTACCTAACAAGTGGAAAGAGCTTCATTTTAAAATTCTACATAATTACTATCCCTGTAACTCTCTTCTTTCTAAATTTAAGTTGGACGTCTCTTCACAGTGCGCATTCTGTAATTCTAATTTGGAAACAATACCACATTTGTTTTTTGAATGTGATTATGCAAAGGAGTTCTGGAAAAAAGTAGCCTGGCTTATTTTTTCTGCTTATTACAAACTCTTTACTTTTGAGGTTGTGAATGTGTTGTTTTTGATTTGGGACTCCGGATCAAAGGAGATGGATGACAGATTAAAACTGCTTACTTTATGTGGTGAGTTTCATCTTCATAAATGTAAAGTAACTGATTCTAAGCCCAATTTTAGACTTTTTTGTGTTGATTTGAAATTATTTTACGACTCTCTTTGTTTATCAGCTAATAAGAAAGCTGCTAAAACTTCTTTGTTGCTCAAATAAATTATGGTTTCAGTATAAATTCCCTCATGCTTTTCTGAAAAAAAAAAAAAAAAAAAAATATATATATATATATATATATATATATATATATATATATATATATATATATATATATATATATATATATATATATATATGTGTTTTTTTAAATTTATGTATTCCCAATGTTATTTACTTCTAATTACTTGTATTCATTTTGTATATTTGTTGTTTCTATGCATGTCTTGTAAATTGTGTTTATTTTTTTAGTGGACTATCCCTTATCTAGCCTATTGCCTTGCTTACTTTGAGTGTAATGTCTTATTTTTATTTTATTTTATTTTTCTGTGCTTGATACATGTATCCCCTGTGTTTTATGTTCAATAAAAAAAAAAAAAAAAAAAGAGAGCGTGTCGCCCTTATTACACTCCCCCCGTAAACAAGTGAAAGCGGAACTAATATTACCAATATCTAACAAAATTATATGGAAGGAACATACATATAATAAATCTATCAAATATTGAGTTATTATAATATAATGTATTGCTAAATTAAATATAATAAAATAATGAATACAAATAATTCAATGAAACAGTGACAAACTAACCAAAATTTTCTCTTTAAATTTAATGACACCAATGGGTTATCAGTTCAACTTCAGTTTGACATTAAGCCTCATTCTTTAAGACTATCTTATACACAGTAAAGAATAGTTTGTATAAGCCCACTAGTTTTTAAGGCCTAGAATAAAGAGTAACATTTATATTTAAAAATTATATTTTGTGTATACTGAATTATTTTTGACAACAAAAACTAGGCAACAAAAATGGTTTTAACAACAGGGAAATGTAGTTAACAGTGACATTGAGCAGAAAGCTTACATATAACCAGTTTTGACAGAGCTGCTGATAAAAATTAAATGATCAGCATCGATTGATGAGATGAAAAGAACATTGGAGATCGGTACCGGATGTTAAAATCCTGATTGGAGCATCCCTAATATTCAAGTTGACTGTGTTTCAAAAACTAATGATGATGATTAGTGGGCAGAGACCCTATCACAAAATGAACAAAAACAGGTACACGGTGGATGGTAACATTTGGATATGAAGAAAACTATATATTTATTTGTTTGTGGTTGAACTGAAGAAAAGGTCTCAGTTTGGTTCTTTTTAAGAGGGTTCAAGTATGAAAAGTAGCCTTTTTGCAGATGAACATTTGGAAAACATGACCATCATAATTGCAGTTGAAATCGCAATCAAAATATTTTTCAAAAGAATCGCAATATAACTTCTTGTCCAAATCGTGCAGCCCTAATATATATATATACACACACACTGTATACAGAGTTGGGAGGGTTACTTTTTAAATTTATTCCACTACAGATTACAGAATACATGCTGTAAAATGTAATTTGTAATGTCTTTCGTAATCATATTTTTCCACATCAGACATCATATACCTTTTATTATTTACAATTTTTTTCTGATTTATACACCTTTTTTCTCAACCCCATCACAGACATAATGGAAGTGGTTTGAAAATTATGCTACACAATATTATTAGAAAATAATCATCTACCTCATTTGTCCCTAATATAAATATAATGATTGCAAATTTACAATTTATAAAACATGTCTTATTTTTAATGTGATAAAGCTACAGAAAGTCAAATTGTGTGTGTCCGTGGCCTCATAGTTTTTTGTAAAAATAAATAAATATATAGATAGACAAACACAGACAGACAAACAGACAGAGACACAATTCAGATATTTAACTAAAACTCAACCTTTTTGAGCTAGCTTTAACATTTCAGGCTGTGCACTGCAAACAATATATTGATTTTTAATTGTGTTCCCATTTTTATTATTAAATATTATCACTCAACCCCATAACAACTCTCCTACCACTAGGCGACTTGCACCCATGTGTTTTTAACACTTTTCATTCAAGTGGATATATAGAATTTGTAATATACAATACATTGACTGTTCCATATTTTTGTCACAATATTCATAAATGTACTAAACTCAACCCCGTCACAGGTTTACAATGAAGAAATGTGACAGGGTTGAGTGTGACAGAGTTGTGAATTTTTGCTGAAAATGGTCACTGTTCCTCATGTGGTGTAGGAGAGAAGACCATATAGCATGCATGATATTAATAAATTCTATCTATTTATTAATGGATTCAAATATCTTATTGAAAGTACTGATATAATATCTTAATTTCATGTGACGGGGTTGAGTTGTTGAGCTTGACCATACCTATCTTACTGCAGTACACTTCAAAATATGAATACAGATTATGATATCGTACCTGTTTCTGTACCACGCTGTTGAAGACAGATGTCACTTCTGATTAATAATGTTACATATGTGCGGAACTAAAATCGGCCTGAAAATGGTTGGTGTGACGGAGTTGAGTTCAGAATGAGGGACAAACCTTTATAGCCTGTTTTTGTTTTTTTAAAATCATGATGGCCATATCAACATCTTATAAAAAGTTGAACATTTAATTTTAGTGAACCACCACTTAAGCTCTTGGGGACTGAAATATTACCGAATCATGACCCATATATATATATATATATATATATGGGTCATGATTCGTAATATATATATATATATATGCCTGTCTAGAATAATCTCTAATATTCTTTAAAGTATAGTCATTTATCATTTTTAGAGTGAAAGTTTTATTTTACAGTTAAGAAGGTCTAGAGATGAGAGTCAAGCCTTAGGGAATATGGAGATAGTTCCAAAGCTTTACAGTATCAGAGCAGTATCCTATATTGAAACTAAAAGATGGTTTAATATATCTTGAATTCCACAAAGGATTTATACACCTCTTTCTATTTTCTTTCTTTTTTCTTTGATTAATAAAGGCTGCCCTTCTAGATGCTAAACATGGTCAGAATGCCCTTTCGAATTCCAAATATAAATCCGTTCCACTGAAACGAGAAGATAAAAACTAAAATGGATGAGCCGTCCTGCACTCACAGAGACAAATGTCTCAGCAGACGGAACCATTTGAAAGATGTATAATGACAGGAGCTTGTCCGTTACGAGGTTGGCTCTCATATTTCAAAATGCATAAAAAGACATTCAGACACAAATGTGCTTTTATCTAGGCTGTGGCATTTGTGAAATAGGAAGTACTCAGAGTTGGTAAGAGTGTAGCCATTTTCTAGGCCACTCAGTCTGTACTGCAAGCGCAAATGACCAGGGGTGCGTTTCCCAAAACTATCGTTAGCCAACTATGGTTGCAATTTCCATCATTACCAACATAGTTCATTGATTTGATGTTTCCTGAAACCGTAGTTCCAACGACCATTCGCAAACTGCGTCGCAAAGTTGTGTAGTTGGAACTACAGCTTTCCACCTGTGGTTAGAAGTAGTGTTGTCAAAAATACCGGTACCCTGGTACTAAGTCGGAACTCAAACAAAAAATTATTTACGATACCAGAATTTCTGAAGGTACCGGGGTACAGAGTACTCTACCCGGTACCCATGCAGAGGTGGGAACTTTCGAACGCTCACAACAAGCAAAAGATGACGACAAGCAAAGCTGCTGCGGAGCCTCAACTGAATCATGTCAAAATGAAACGTGGGAAAAGCCAGGTAATTTGAGGCTGATGAAAAGGGAAACATCACAGATCAGCAAAAACCTGTTTGTAAACGCTGCTTTCGCAATTTTCTGACGATAGGAGGGAACACATCAAACTTAATAAAGACAGACACCTGGATTTATTCAAGCAAATAAAGCAGGTGAGTTTAAAAGCATATTATCATTTGCATTAGGGCTGAAACGTTTAGTCGACATTATCGATATCGTCGAAAATACAAAATTGATGAGAAAAATGTTCGTTGATGAATAGTCGTTTGATCTCACTTAACGTAACATGAAATCACATTAAACTGTAACGATATCGCATGAGAGCAGCAGTTCACGCCAGATGGAGGAAGAATTACACAGATCAGTCCAGATGCACTCTAAACTTTTACAGTTTATTTTATGTAGATCCCAAAGTATTAGGGAATGATTAAAAAAAAGGACATTCAGAAGCATGTACCGTTGTGGAATAAGTGGAGGCGGAGCTCTTTAAAGGAAACATCCCGGCGTAACATCTTAAATGCAGTAAAATTGCTTTATTAAAGTTCAAATAATACAGAAGCAGGTCATGTTAATAATTATAAACCCAGAAACTGGCATTTCTCTGTGTGGTCGGTGCCTCTTCTATGAGTTGCGCGAATGTCCCGATCTCAGGGGGAGAGATTGAAACTGTAACCGGCTGAGAGAGACTCTGCCTCGGTCGCTCCTCCCTCGCACGCTAAATGCAGCTAGATTAGAATGCGGTTGCTCGCAACTTAATCATAATATCTATATCTAATATATATATATATATATATATATATATATATATATATATATATATATATATATATATATATATATATATGTCACTATGCATTTCTTATCATGAAGAAAATTGGCAATATGCAGCTTTATTAATAAGAGAGCACTTTGCACATTAGTTTGAAAATAGTTTTTTATTAATTCTATTGTATGCTTGTTTATTTAGGCTTTTTTTTTTTTGTACTTGGTAAAAACTTAAATTAAAAGTTGCAAAAGTTGAAGCAAATCTTATATAAGTGTTCAAAAATACTTTAAGCATACATTGTTCAGTTTTGTTATAATTAAAAAATAATATATTTAAATTAAAGTGTTGCTCAATGGCATATTTCTGTTCTTAGTTCTGCTGCTAATGTTTTGTAGACTTTGTTAATAAAAGAGTGTTGTTTAGTAACCTGTTTTTGCTTTGGTACCGAAAATGGTATTGAGTACCGTGAAATGTCACTGGTATTGGTACCGACTACTGAAATTTTGGTACCGTGACAACACTAGTTAGAAGCATAATTCCTTGTTAGTTTAAATTGTCAACGTCATTGATTTAGCAGTGGCTGGGTGTGTTCTATTCAGAGGTATCAGCCCTATGCCCCATTTCTTTCAAATACTTCAAACACTTTGATAGTTTTGGAAGGCTTAAAGATTTGGTGTTCAAATATCACGTAATTTACTTTAAGTTATTTTTATTGGAAATTCAGTTTGAAACGATCTTAGAGCGGAACTGTCACAATTGTTCTCCCTTCGAAGTGCCCTCCAAAGTTATTATTAATGCCATTAGGAATGCAGGACTGGCATTTTTTTTCCATGTTGAAAAGGTGAGTGTAAAGGGATTTAGACGGGAAAGGATGAGGCGAGAACCAGCTTGACAATATAAATAATAGTTTAATGAAAAACGTAAACAAAAGACACAAACACACACATGATGGTCAGCTGATCGTAAACGATCTCTCTCTCGTTGCACCACCCTCCGCAGTTGGCCTTTATCCCTCTCAGAGGCTTAATTAGCCTGATAAGGGACCGGTTGTGTATAATCACGACCCGGCCCCGCCCTCCGCCCTGTCACAGTGAGGTACAACATTCCCATAGTGAAATTTCACATATGGCAATATATATGTAAAACATAATATGTATGTTAGTGATTTTCACTGATAAAATGTATCTGTTCTAGACATATATTCAACATATCTGCAGTGCTTTCAATGTAGTGTTAGCAAAGTGCTAAGTGTAAAATTAATTCATTCACATTTCAAAATATTACATTAAGTAAAACATTATTTCCCAAATCACAGTATAATTTTATATAGTCAATATGCCCAAATAAATGAACAATAATTAAAAAAATATGTACATGGCAATATCTGATTTCTGTATGGGATTAGATGTCTGTGTAAGTGGTTTTGGGTTTACTGTGTCGTGTTCACAGAAGTAGAATATAATAGAATATTCTCAATAGGCTTGGTTATAGAAAACAAATGTACAGTATGTTTCTTGTTTGCAGCAGTCTTTCAATTAATGTTTGCAGGGGGAAAAAACAGACCAAGGCAGGCAATTACACAAAATGTTTATTAACATAAATTATGCCAGTCAGATGAAATAATAGAAAATACAGTAACCAGATATTTCTTTTAGATAATTTGTTGTGTTCTGAATTAAATGTTCTCTGACTTCTGCTCCTGTATGATGCATTCTGCCTTGATGTGGATTCAGAGGATCATCATTATCAGTAGCATCATCTTCCACATCATCAGCACCAGCACAGCATCCTCTTCATCCTCAGGAATTGAACATTTTCCCTGACTAAATTGTTGTTGAGAATTGCAGTAAGCACTACAACAGCACATGTTTTGGAGCGGTTTAGCTTCAGGCCGCCACTGGACTAGCTGATGCAGCGAAAACATTGTTTCCACACTCCTATAGCCCTCGCTACAATAGAGCATGTCCTTCCATGGGCTTGAATGAACCTTTCCTCTGCAATGGTGGCTGGATGCTGCACAGCTGTCAAGAAGTATGGCTGAAGAGGATATCCACTGTCTCCCAGCAGCCAGCTGTCACCAAATTGCAGAATTGGCCCACATAAGAGTGTTATGTGTGCTTCCATTCCATTTTCCCACAATGTGATCACATATCCTCAGGTGATCACACACTACTTGAACATTAATGGCTTGATAGCCCTTCCTGCAAATGTATAAGTGCTCATTACCCACAGGACTTGCTACTGGGATAAGGGTGCCATCGATGATGCCAATCACTCTAGGGATGTTGGCAATATTACAGAACTGTTGATTGGCCAGCTGGATTTCTTGAGGAGAAAGTCAGCATGGTGTTCATAAGCTGTAACAGCAAAGGTGTTACTGCTGTCACAACCTTGCTGACCAAAGACTTGCTGAGCCACAGGCCATCACTAACCACCTCCATAAAAATTCCCACAGCAGAACACCACTGTGCAGCTAAGATCTGCATTGCTAGACTTCAGGCATAGTTGCTTCTTGTGGCACTCTTCAGGATCTTGGTCCTTGAAAGCCGAAATATTCTTATGTTTGTCGACATCGGATAGTGTATCAAGCGGGGTGAACATTGTCCTTTTGCAGACAGTTATTTATACTGCCTGATTTCTGCGTCACCTTCTGTGCTCAAGCTGTAGAATACTTTTTAAAGCCACCGTTGCTGAGCATTTGAACTATGCATAACTACTGTTTTTATTACTAGAATCATTAGTACAACTGCTACAGATGTAACTGAGGGATGGATGGAAACATCTTGGTGGCTAAAAATTATTCTAAATTAACTAGCTAAACATGAGGGGTCTATTCTTAAATACATATGTAGCAGAATCGGGGAGCTATAATTCTAAATTGATAACGTCTTTATCATGTACTAAATTACCTAGGGACCCCTTTGTATTTAGTCCTATTTCTTGTGTGGAGCTTTTCTTATAAAGCTTTGAAGGGTATCGATCCAAAAAAGTCACCTGGACCTGGCAATTTGGATCCTTATTTTCTAAAGCTTTCAGCTGATTTTATTGCTGAGCCGATTGCTTAAATTATTAATCAGAGTCTGCAGACTAATACCATACCTAAAATATGGAAAGCAGCCTATGTACTTCCTTTACCGAAGAATGGGGACCCTTCTAATTTAAACAACTATCGCCCGATATCCAAACTTTCTACTCTTGCCAAGATTCTAGAATATCAAGTAAACTCTCAATTGAAGCAATTCGTGGCTAACAATAATATTTTAAGTGAAAGACAGTCTGGTTTTAGAGTACAATCAGGTCATAGTACAATATCTGCAGCTATCTTGTTAACAAATTACATTATAAATGCCTTGGGCAGAAAACAGCATTGTGCTGCCCTATTTGTTGATCTGTCAAAGGCATTTTATCATGTTGAACATGAGCTGCTGTTAGGTAGACTCAGTGATGTTGGATTGGGTGACAAGGCTATAGAGAGGTTTAAGAACTACCTTGCAGATAGGACCCAGTGTGTATACACAGATGGACATAAGTCAAGCTTTTTGGAAATCTCTAAGGGTGTCCCCCAAGCTTCAATTTTAGCCCCTGTGTTATTTTCTATTTTTATAAACATCTGTAACGTAATTTAATGAACAGGAGGAGGCGAGAACCGGCTTGACAATATTAATAATATTTTAATTTAAAACTGAAACAAAAGACAAACACACACACGATGGACATGTCCGTAAACGATCTCTCTCTCCCTCACAATCCTCCGCAGTCTGCCTTTATCCCTCTCGGAGGCTTGATTAGCCTGATAAGGGACCAGGTGTGTAGAATCACGACCCGGCCCCGCACTCCGCCCTGCCACAACAACATTGTGAGGGACATGTCTACAGCTAAAATGCAGCTTTATGAAGATAATACAATCGTTTACTCAGTTGCCTCTTCTCTGAACCAGGCTGTTGTTAATCTTTGGCTTGCTTTTCAAAAGCTACAAGTCTCATTGTACGATCTTAAGCTCGTACTTAATGGTAAGAAAACTACATTTATGATCTTTTCTAGAGCCCACACCCAGACCTCAGATAATGTTGGCATTTATACTTTAGGAGGGGACTCAATTGAAAAAGTATCATCTTATAAGTACTTGGGTATCTGGGTGGATGATAGGCTCTCTTCTAGCATGCATACTGAACACCTAGTGAAGAAGCTGAAGGTTAGGCTGGGTTTTTATTATCGAAATGGGGCCTGCCTCAGTTTAGCAGCTAGGAAAAAGCTTGTACAGGCTAAATTCATAAGTGTTCTAGATTATGGAGATATTATCAACATGCATGTTGCTTCCTCTATACTTCGCTGTCTAGACTCTGTGTATCACTGTTCTCTTCATAGTCTAGTACACATCATTGTCATTGACTAATTACTTTATAATTTGGTCTCATGGCCTTCATTAAGATTAAGGAGACAGCATCACTGGTATTTTTTTATTTAAGCCATACAGGGAAAACTACCACCTTATTTGTGCAATCTTTTGTCACTCATCAATAGCTGTTATGATTCTCATGCCTCTAGATGGCTACACTACAGGGTACCCAGGATTTTATCTAATCTGAGTAAAACGGCTTTTTATTATTTTGCACCTTGGTCATGGAATTCCCTCCAGAACACATTACATTTAAATCACTTTGTAACCTTGGGTGAATTCAAATCTTTGATAAAAAAAGTGTATGTCTGAAGAGATGCAATTGCAATGCATAAGCTGGATTCTCTAATTGTAGTTCATTGTTTTCATTATTGTGTCCTATGTTTTTCTTGTGTCTGTTTTTGTTGTGTTGATCTTTAAACTTTTTACCTTGTTCGGTGTGCTTTCTTGGCCAGGTCTCCCTCAAAAAAGAGATTTAATCTCAAGGGGCTTCTTGGTTAAATAAAGTTTATTATTAATAATAATAATAATGAGTAATTCATCAATGATTTGTGACAGTAATAGGGTCATTTAATTTGATTATCACATATCTCATATTGTAATTCTATTAATCGGTTAATGTGTTATTGGTTTTAAAATAGACTGTTTTCATGCTGTTTTTCATAGTTTTCATGCTGTGTCTTGGGAGAAACTTACGTTTTTTGACTGTTGTATTGTATGTGATGGTGGGTCACCACTGCAAAACAATAACGGTTTTCATTCCATATGATTCATAACCATACTTATTTAATGTATTAATTACATTATTCTGGTAGTTGATCATGCAGAGATGACAGGATTCATGGAAGACATGATTCACACAATAATTGCTTACATTTTGATCTGACATGCTACTGTGATGCATCAAGTCACAAGTATCACATTTATGTGCTCATTTCCACATCTTAAACTACTGGATGAATGAATGCCATGTGCATTAGAAAAGCACTAACACAAAACACGTTGCAAAATGTCATCAGATGGGATATTATATTTTGTATTTAAATTCAGATGGTGAAGGGTTTAAATTTCTCTGTCACTGAAAAGCAAGTTTTAGCCGCGAGTTACGTCGTTGTATGGGAAAGCACCCCAGGTTAGCGTTCATAGATGAGTCTCCCTGCTTAGCATTAAAAGATCTGATATAAACGTGAAGTGCCATTTATAAAACTCACTCACAGTCTATAAAAGATGACTGTACAACTCTGTATAATGTTCAGGCATTGTATTGTTTGCAGTATTGGGTGTAACACGTTACAAAGTACTGTAATCTAATTACATTGTGTGGTAACACAGTATCAAATCAAATCCCTTTATTGTCAATCAACAATATACACAATTGCAACAGCGGGTGAAAGTCTTGCGTGCAGTTCCAAGCAACATAGTAGTCATGACAGCGATGAGACATATACCAATTTACACAGCTGTGATAATGACTGCTGTGAATGGTAGCAGTGAGAGCAGCCCAAGGCTCGGGTGGAGTCTCTGATGATCCTAAGACATTTTTTCACACACAGACTGGTATATATGTCCTGGAGGGTGGGATGCTTACCTGCTTTGATGTGTCTGACAGTTCACAGAGGCCACACGGTGTGCAGTTTCCTGCTCATTTGTACTCCCACATAGTTCCTTGAGTGCCCGGTTTGTGTCAGCTTGTGTGTGTGTGTGTGTGTGTGTGTGTATGTGTGTTGGGGGGGGTGCACAGCTTTGATAATGACCGCTGTGAATGGTGGCTGGAGTCTCTGATGATCCTAAGAGATTTTTGACTGGTATATAAATACTGGAGGGAGGGATGCTTACCTCCGTTGATGTGTCTGGCTGTTCACATCAACCTTTGCAGGGCTTCATGGTTGAGGATGTGGTGGTTCATTCCTCAGCCGTCTCAGGAAGAAGAGGCGCGGGTGAGCATTCTTCACAATGGCCTCAGTGTGGACGGACCATGTGAGTTCCTCTGTGATGTGGAGACATAGGAACTTGAAGCTACTGACTCTCTCCACCAGTGCTCCATTGAAGGTGATGGGGCTGTGTTCTTTGTGGTCTTTTCTCCTGAAGTCAACCACAAACTCCTTGGTCTTACTGTCATTGAGGGAGAGGTTGTGCTCCTGACACCAGCGTGTCAGTGTGTGCACCTCCTTTCTGTAGGCCATTTCATCATTGTCAGTGATCAGACCCACCACCGTCATATCATCAGCAAACTTAATGATGGCATTGGAGCCATGTGTTGCCACACAATTATGTGTACAGGGAATTCAGGAGTAGGCTGAGAACATAGCCCATTCTAACCAACTGGCATCTGCTTGACAGGAAGTCCAGAATCCAGCAGCACAGCGAGCTGTTTAAGGCCAGAGCCCAGAGTTTCACATCAAGCTTGGAGGGCACTATGGTGTTGAATGTTGAGCTGTAGTATACAAACAGCATTCTCACATATTTGTTCCTTTTTACGAGGTGGGAGAGAGCAGTGTGTAGTGTAGATGCAATGGCATCATAAGTGGAGCGATTGTTGAGGTATGCAAAGTGCAGTGAATCCAGTGAGGGAGGCTGCACAGAGCAGATGTAATCTCTGATTAGTCTCTAAAAGCGTTTGCTGATGATGGGGGTTACAGTATCAGGACGCAAATCATTTAAGCAAGTTATTTTGGATTGCTTTGGTACAGGCAGAAAGGTGGATATTTTAAAGCCTCTGGGGACCACAGACAAGGAGAGGGAAAGGTTGAAAATGTCTGTAAAAACACCAGCCAGTTGGACCCGCAGCTTTAAAGATATTCACTCGTCGGAAGGATCGGGATACATCTGCTACAGATATGGAGAGTGAACTAACCACTGTTGCTTCGGCCACGAGAACTCTATCCACAAGGGTGGTGTTATTTCCCTTGAAACAAGCATGAAAAGTATTAAGCTCATCCGGGAGAGAGGCAGCTGTGTTGGCGGCAGAGATTTTATTCCCTTTGAAGTCTGTGATGGTAATAATTCCCTGCCACATGCCTTTAGAGTCGGTTGTGTTGAACTGTCCTTCAATCTTGTCCCTGTCCTGGTGTTTGGCTGCTGTGATAGTTTTGCGGAGAGCATAACTGGCTTGATATGCTCCTCCACATTCCTGGAATTAAAAGCGGAGGTCCACTTATTAAGTGCCGCACGAACATTGGTATTATTCCATGATTTTTGGTTCGGGTAGATCCGTATAGTTGTGGTCGGTACCACGTCGTCTACGCACTTCCTGATGAAACACAATACTCTATCAGTGTCATCAGAGGCGGACCGGAAAATCTCCCAGTCCGCATGATCAAAACAGTCTTGTAACATGTAATCTGATTGGTTCCGACCAGCTCTGGATCATTCTGAGGGTGGGTGCTTCCTTTAAGCGGGCAGAAGCAGAATGGAAGAGTGGTCAAATTTGCCAAATGGTGGGCAGGGGAGGGATTGGTAGCCATCCCGGAAGGGAGAGCAGCAATGGTCCAAAAACCAGTCCCCTCGTGTGTTGAAGCAGATGTGTTTGCAGTATTTGATTGACGGTGCTATTGACTTGAGGTTGGCTTTGTTAAAGTCCCCGGTCACAATGAACATGGCCACAGGGTGTGCAGTTTCCTGGGACCCAGATGAGTGCAAATACAATAGTCTCTGTTTAACATGTATTTAGATGCAAGAAGTTCACAGGCAACCATGCATCCAATTCCTTAAAAAATGCAAGAAGAGTTCCTAAAGAGTTAAGTTCCTTCTTTACTGGCACGTATATTTGAGTATCATCGACATAACAGTGAAATTATACTCTGTGTTTTTAACAAAGACCCAATTGGAAGCATATATAATGAAAACAAAATGGGTCCCAAAATGGATCCTTGTGGAATCCCACATGTGTGAGGGGCCAAAGATTGTGAATTCACCTAAGGAAACTGAAAGACTTCTATTAGTTAAATATGATTTAAACCAGTTTAAAACAGTACCTCGAATCCCTAATAATCACTCAAGCCATGCAATTAGAATATCATGGTCTATGGTGTCAAATGCTGCACTAAGGTCTATTAAAACCAGAATTGCAGCATCCCCCAGAGTCCAGAGTTTCCAAAACATAATTAAGAACCTTTAAAAGTGCAGATTCTGTACTATGATTCTCCCTAAACCCAGACTGAAATAACTCAAAGAGAGAATTACTAGTCAAAAAAGACTGCAGCTGGATAAAAACAGCTTTCTCGAACACTTTTGAGAGTAAAGGTCATTTTGAAAAAGGTCTATATTTCGAATATAGTTCGATCCAAATTATATGTTTAATTAATAGCTGCACCATGGCATGTTTAAAAAAGGCCGGAACAGACCCTGATACAAGGCAGCAAAATCCTGTTTGATCAGTTTTAATGGAACAGTATTAAGTGGGGATTCCAATGGCCTCAGCTGGTCTACTATTTTAGCCAAACAAGAGAGATGGAGAAGTTCAAAGTGATCAAACACCACAGGGCAACACAGAGTGACAGAAACAGCAGGTGTTATTTGAGATCTAATATTGTAAATTTTTTGAAACAAAAAAATCTCTTAAAATATTCAAAGGTATCTGAGATATCAGGCCCAATTACATTAGGTGGCTTTATAACAGAGTTTATAGTTTTAAATAATACTCTAGGCTTGTGACAGTTTTTCACAATAATAGAGAAATACTTTGCCTTAGCTACTTTGATGGGTATGCAAGGAGTCCCTTAAAATTTCATAAGACACCTGAAGCCTGTCCTTCTACCATTAATCCAAGGCTCTGCCTTAGTTTATACATGCCTCACCTTCAAGGGTGAAATGGAATGTTAAATAATTGTACATACAGAATAAAAAAAACAAAGCAGAGACTCCAGATTCAAATATATGATGAAGGGATTTCAAAACCAGAAACATTGTGATCATTCTCAAATACGGTAAAAAACTCACTAATAATACTGGAATTTATCATACGGCACAGACATGCAGGTGGGCGAGATTTAGCAGTCTGACATGGGAAAAGAAATGACGGATTTGTGGTCAGAGAAAGTTGCATCACAAACATCAACATAACACAGATGCCATAAGATAAAATTAAATCCAAAGTATGTCCATGATCATGTGTTGGAACCTTTACATATTGAAAAAGATTAAGAGTCAAAAAGATTCAAAGTCTTTCACCAGAGGTTCGGATGGACAGCAAACATGAATATTAAAATCCCCCATGATTAAAAACTTGTCAAACTTCAATAAAATTCCCAACAAGAATTCAGAAAAGTCCTGAATAAAGTCTTTGTTAATATTGGGTGGCCGATATACCACCACACACACAGGCTCATCTAAATCTATTTGAAAGACTTGCAGTTCAAAACTAGAGAACAAAATCAGTCTCTACAAGTCAACAGAGAAAAACTTTTTTAAAAACAGAAGCCAAACCTCCATCTCTGCTGGAAGTTCAAGAAGAGTTAACAAATTTACATTCCGAGGGAATGAGGTCAGCAAAAGGGCTTAAATCACCGGTATTACTCTCGCTTCCATACCACCAAATCCCATCCTCTTTTCATCCCATTCCTGCCCCCAGGAGGCTGGGTGGTCTGATGCCCAGGTCCTCACCGATCTACCCTGCTAACTCTGCCTCTCTCCGCTATCCCACCCAGGTTGGAGAGTCCATTCCCTCTGGTGTAGGAGGGGGGCCTGGGCTGGTCTATTGGAGCTGCGGGGATCTAGGGCATTTCCTGGACCATTGCCCCTTAAATGGAGGTGATTACACTGGTGCAGATTCCCAACGCTCCACAGGCTGCCCCGATCGGGCTGGGGCGTATCGGATACATATCAAGCTTTGGTGGATTCTGGTTATTCTCAACCCTCCATACATCATCTTTTGGTACTAGACGGGGCATTGGGCACAAATAGTTGGGTGAAGGTGCGTTGTGTGCATGGGGATATTCACACATATCCGTGGTTACCACTGAGATAATATTCAGGGAAAGAAAACAGAATGGAGGCCACAGTTAATTCCCACCTCACCCATCTGCTAATTTTGGGGACGAATTGGCCTGATTTCAAGAATTTGTTTTGGGAAATACACTCATCTAAAGGATTATTAGGAACACCTGTTCAATTTCTCATTAATGCAATTATCTAATCAACCAATCACATGGCAGTTGCTTCAATGCATTTAGGGGTGTGGTCCTGGTCAAGACAATCTCCTGAACTCCAAACTGAATGTCAGAATGGGAAAGAAAGGTGATTTAAGCAATTTTGAGCGTGGCATGGTTGTTGGTGCCAGACGGGCCGGTCTGAGTATTTCACAATCTGCTCAGTTACTGGGATTTTCACGCACAACCATTTCTAGGGTTTACAAAGAATGGTGTGAAAAGGGAAAAACATCCAGTATACGGCAGTCCTGTGGGTGAAAATGCCTTGTTGATGCTAGAGGTCAGAGGAGAATGGGCCAACTGATTCAAGCTGATAGAAGAGCAACTTTGCCTGAAATAACCACTCGTTACAACCGAGGTATGCAGCAAAGCATTTGTGAAGCCACAACACGCACAACCTTGAGGCGGATGGGCTACAACAGCAGAAGACCCCACCGGGTTCCACTCATCTCCACTACAAATAGGAAAAAGAGGCTACAGTTTGCAAGAGCTCACCAAAATTGGACAGTTGAAGACTGGAAAAATGTTGCCTGGTCTGATGAGTCTCGATTTCTGTTGAGACATTCAGATGGTAGAGTCAGAACTTGGTGTAAACAGAATGAGAACATGGATCCATCATGCCTTGTTACCACTGTGCAGGCTGGTGGTGGTGGTGTAACGGTGTTTTCTTGGCACACTTTAGGCCCCTTAGTGCCAATTGGGCATCGTCTAAATGCCACGGTCTTTCTGACCATGTCCATCCCTTTATGGCCACCATGTACCCATCCTCTGATGGCTACTTCCAGCAGGATAATGCACCATGTCACAAAGCTCGAATCATTTCAAATTGGTTTCTTGAACATGACAATGAGTTCACTGTACTAAAATGGCCCCCACAGTCACCAGATCTCAACCCAATAGAGCATCTTTGGGATGTGGTGGAACGGGAGCTTTGTGCCCTGGATGTGCATCCCACAAATCTCCATCAACTGCAAGATGCTATCCTATCAATATGGGCCAACATTTCTAAAGAATGCTTTCAGCACCTTGTTTAATCAGTGCCACGTAGAATTAAGGCAGTTCTGAAGGCGAAAGGGGTCAAACACAGCATTAGTATGGTGTTCCTAATAATCCTTTAGGTGAGTGTATGTGTGATAGGTCCTAGGAAATAATGCCTCGGTGTGTGATGTGCGATGCTATGGCTGGGAAGGCGGTGGGTCAGGCCCTCTACATCTGCTCTGCATCAAAGTGACGCAAGGGAGGAGCTTCCTGCCCTCAGGGAGTTCCCTGAAGAGGATTTCCCTCTAGAGCAGTCACATATCGAATCCCTCAAACACTAATTTGACCAAGTGAGAGTAATCGATGGTCAACAGCTCTAGCATAATGTTGTGCTCACATATCTTTTTTCAATTATCAAAGATTGTTTGTATTGAGTGACACACAAACAAAAGAAAATACAAACCAGTTATTAGTCCTGAATAATCATCAGGAAGCTCTTTTCCAGGCAGCTCACCATAATCTAGTGGCTGGCCATTTAGGTTAGGAAAGAACACTTATAGCCCGTTTTTTTGGCCGGTCATAAACATGGGCATTCGCAGGTGGTGTGTGGCATGTCGTTAAATTCCGTTGGTGAATCTACCGACCACCCCAAAAGCGGCATTTCGCACTCTACTGTTAATTGAGGTACCCTTTGAAAGAATTGGTATGGACCTCATCGGGCCATTAGAACGGACTACACATGAACATCGTGTAGGATATTAGGTGCAGAAGAGCAAACAATTGCTGCAATATGACTTGAATCTAGAAAACCCAACCTTTTAATCCTGGAATGGGTTAGGAATTCCTCATCATAAATTAAAAGATTCTGCTCGACTAGGCACCAAGAAGTCTAGCTGAAGCTTACATTTGGCAAATAAAACAAACAAAAGGGACTTGTCCAGATAGCACATGACTTGAGAACTTGCTTCTGAAGAAAATCCCACCGTTTCAGGGGCAGAGGTTACAGGCAATTAAAGACAGAGAACACACTCCCTAGAAACCCTGGGAAAGGCTTACAACACACTTTGTTTTTGTCCTTCGATATAAACAAATTTGCTACACTTAAACTAGACTCATCAGATCACAAGACCTCGTGATCATTATTCTGCAAACAGCAGCTAAAAAGGAATCCATGATAATTTCACACAAAGTAGCAGTGATTTAACCCTCTAAAATATACAGAATGCATTTGGATCCAAAATGTACACAATTCCAAAAATGACTTTATGACCTATGATCACTTTTATAACTGACAAATTAATGATTATAGCCTTATGTTCCTTTTAAAATATGTGTAGTGATTTGTAATCACTTATAACGGTCAAATTGATGATTATAATCTTTAATCTTGTGTTATCCATGTCATTTTTATGAAGAATGTTATGTTCACTATCGTTGCAATTCTCTCTGCATTTCAGGAATGTTTATGTTAATTAACTTTTTATATATTCAGTTCTATCCAAGATGTAATAGGCCATGATTAAACAAGCACTATTTTGAGCAGGAAATTTGTAATAACCCTTTATACAAAGGATTGTAAATCAACTTTGAAAAGGACTGACCAGTTGACCATGTGACTCCACTTCTGATTGCTCAGGATATCTTTGGGGAGTGGCCAATTTCAGCTCAAATGTTTCCTACCGACAAGGGACGCTCTCCTCAGTCTCCTCTCTTCTTCGGCTCTCTTGCTCTTCATTTCCTCTGGAACTCCTCATTCCTCTGTGCTCTTGCCTTTGTGGCTTGCAGCCTCCGAGTCATGTAGAGTCCAATGAAACTCAGGACCCCAAAGTCCAGAGGAAGCCTCTCACTCTGTGCTCTATGGTTCTAGCAGAGGCTGTTTACACTAACTCTGCCCACAACTGCTCAGACCAAACTCAAGACAGCCATGACTGATTCATTTGGGGTCAACTGCTGATCAAATGATGGCAGGCATATTTGAATTTTTGCGATGGGGCAGAGACATTAAACAAGTTAACGTGTTAGACATTACTGGACATTTAAAAAGTGACTGTTTGCATGCTAATAGTCTGGTGGAAACACAGGATTTTACAGCAAACAGCGCCCCCATGTAAAGCTGTAGTAGGTCTAGGTGTAATGATGGTATGTGTATGTGTTGTCATGCTGGAGATCTGGGTTCAAATCCCACCCCATGATATACTTTTTCCCATGTCTCAACTCTTAATATTTCCTATAATACTACTTATAGTAATAAATAAAAGAGATTCCTTGCAGTGACTTGGTCACAGTGAAGGTCGGGGAGTTGAGAGAAGGATTTGAGGGAGTTGAGAGAACAATTAACCATGGTTTTACTTTAGTAATATAGTGTAGTAACCATGTGTTTTGGTGGAAACTATATAGTTCTGATGTACTAACCATGGTGTTACTACAGTAACGTGTTGTTAATAGTAGTTAATAGTAACCATGTTTAATTTTGTGGTTACTATGATTTTACTAGAAAAATACCATGGTGATACTTTGTTACTGTAGTAAAACCATGGTTCATTTTTGTAAGGTAGGGTTAGAGGTAGGGATTGGTGTGGATGTCTGTGGGATTATAAATTATCACACAAATTCTGTAGTGATGCCCCTATACTGCATGCTAATGCTTAAACAGGGGAGTAAGAGTATATGACACTTTTTGCATTAGAGTGCAAGCAGCATCTAATGCTATTTGCACTTAGTGCAAATAGTCTCTGCCTCAAAAAATAAATGATGTCCCTTGGTCTGGGGTGACGAACCCTACTCCTGGAGAGCTACCTTCCTGCAGAGTTTAGATCCAACCCTAATCAAACACACCTGAAACAGCTTATCAAGGTCTTTAGGATTACTTGAAAATGACAGACAGGTGTGTTGGAGCTAAACTCTGCAGGAAGGTAACTTTCCAGGAGCAGGGTTGGTCACACCTGCCCTTGTTCAAAATATCGTAGGGCTAGCTGTTGCAAGCATGTAGACTAACAAGCAAGCACAAGCATATCCAGTTTTTTATCTTAACTTTCATGAAAATAGTTCTGGTTATTAGACAAAAGAACAATGTATCATACCTATCAAATTACATTAAGCAAGCTAGCATTTGGTGACTCAGCAAGTTAATAATCATAAATTAAAGAGCCCATATTACGCTAATTTACAGGCTCATTTATTTACATTCACATTTTATTTTGGGGGTGTACTAGAATAGATTTACATGCTTTAATGTTAAAAAAATACATTATTTTTCTCATACTGTATATTTCTGCTAAACCTATTTTCATCCACTGGCTCAAATGCTCTGATTTAGGTCCAGTCTCTTTAAAGCACCCCTTTCCAAAAAGCCCAGTCTGCTCTGATTGGTCAGCTGGCCTAGTCTGTTGTGATTGGTTAACCACAGAGCATATGTCAGAAATGGAACAACCCTTACCATAACTGAGTTTCAAGCTTCCTTAACAGTTGTAAACACTATTGTAACTATGGTAACAGCGGCATCAGTTTTTGCCATACAGACTCTAGCCTGAGTCAGATAATGAAAGTTTGGAAGAACAAGCTGATCAACCTGAACCACCTTCACAAGCATGACTTGAGCACAATGTTTCACAGTGGTAAGTTTTAATTTTGTAGCTTTCTTAAGCGCATTGTTGATTATAGTCAACCTAACAAAGCTTCAATTGAAAGACATATAGTGCATCTAAGTTAGTCATCTTTTGCTGGAATGGGTGTAGCCAAACTTTTGTCACCCAAGATATGAACAGAGAACTGAAGCTTACTCCTGGTTAATTAGCAAGTTAACCGTGGACAACCGTGGATAGCAGCCGTAACATTACAGATTGTTATTATATAATTATATTAGAATCTTGAGATCAACCATTTTGTTACACAGTTTTAGGTAAAAGCCGGCCCGCAGCTGAATAGTAAACCCTTACCCAAAACAACAACATTACATAGCAAGTTAGCCGAGCACTACCGTGGAATGCAGACGTAAAATGACCATTTGTAAAAATAAATCCATCTCCACACTTGATCACTATTCATGATAGTAAGAATGGCAAACAAGCTGCATAATTCTACACAATTGTAGGTAAAAGTGGGCCTGCAGCTGATTAGCAAAACTATTTTAACACAATAACATTAGCTATCAGGTTAGCAGAGGCCTACAGCTGTGCACTGGGTGTGCACAGTTGCTACTTTTGCAGTTTTCAGTCTCTTCCAATCAGAGTGATAAATGATGAGCTGACTGGTTGCACTGCTATTCTGTAAACTTACTGCATTTGTAGAGATCGCCTTTTTGACATCTGGATCACCTTCATCATTACTGGACTCTACTTTGCAGTGCATCCATGTTTCCTTTGCTTTCCACAAGAATTCTGGCCCTGTTAACCATGTCTTGTTGTTCAGAAGCTTGTGGACCGTCAGTCCTCTAGACGCATCATCTGCAGGATTTTGTGATGTATGAATATACCGCCATTGTGTTGTGTTTGATGCTTCCCTAATGACAGAAATTCTGTTGGCCACAAAGGTTTGGAATCTCTTATTTTCATTTTTGATGCATTTCAAGACTGTGCTGCTGTCAGTACATAAACAGGATTCTTCTAATTGAAGCTGCAATTCAGTTTTTAATATCTTGTCTACCCCAACAGCCAAGACAGCGTCAGTGAGTTCTAAACAATGGATGTTACTGGTTTAAGTGGTGACACTCTGGCTTTTCCAAGAAGGAAACAAACATGTACATCACCTGGTTCATTCTGTAACCTCAGGTATGTTACTGTGCCAAACCCTCCTTCACTGGCATCAGCAAAATGGTGCAACTGGGCGTGGATAGGTGGTCCAATGTCATGTGGTTTCATGCACCTGCTCCCTCGGAACCTCGGAAGCCCTTTCAGGTATTTCAAACAATTGATCCATTGTTGTCTTAGTCCTTGCAGAATTTCTTCATCCCAGCCATAATTCTTCCTGCACAACTCTTGTAAAAATGTGCTTGGCTGGAAGATTAACTGCTGCAAGGTACCCTAAAGGATCATACACTGAGCTGGCAACTGATCAAATCCCCTGTTGAGTTTGCATCCATTCTTTGCAGTCCATGCGGAAGTTTAATGTGTCACTTTACATACACAATTGGATCCCCAAGGCTCTTTCATTGGGAGATGGTCTCTGTTTAAATTGAGCTCACTGAGTGGTCCTTCTCAGGAATTGCTTGGAGGACTTCACGACTTTTGCTGATCCTCTGTGTTAGATGAAAGCTACCTTTCTGGCAAAGGTCACCAATGTCATTAACAATCAGTATTGCTTTCTCCACAGATGGTGAGCTTTTCAGGCAGTCATTCACATACTGTAGAAATTTCTACACACAAGTGCCAATCACTTCCTCCATAAAGCTGCCCTGGTGGTTATCTGCAGTCTTCCTCAAAGCATAGCATCCACAGCTGGGCAACGTCACTGCTCCAAATAAGTGTACAGTCATCCTGTGTTCTGCAACTTCTTTGGTTACATTTCCATTGGGCCACCATAATAATTGAAAAGTCCTTGTCTTCCTCTGCCACTTTGACTTGTATTTTACATCTAAAACATGGATTTTACATCTGTCATAAAGGCAATGGGTTATTGTCTGAATCTTAAGAGCACTCCTATTAAGGAACTTGTAAGGTTCAGACCCTGCAGAAGTTGTTCATTTAAGGAGGTTCCAATTAACATAGCTCCACAGTCAAAAACAACCCGCAACTTGCCTTTGCCTGGGTGGTAAACCCCATGATGAGGAATGCAAAACACATTGTTTTCACCACAGTTTAATTTATCCTGTGGTACCATTTCAGCATAACCATTGTTGATGACATTCTTAAGAAATTCTGTGTACTCTTTGTGGAATTTTTCATTCCTTTCCATTTTCTTGCTTATTCCAATGAGGTGCTGTTGAGCAACACAACGGTTCTTTGGCATTGTCACCTCTTTGTTTTTGATAGGCAGTTTTAAACTGTATGTCCATCTTGCCACTTCACAGATTGCTCCATAATTTAAATTAATTTTGTTTCCTCTCTTGACATTTGTTCTTTGTCCTCAGTGAATCTTTCATTGAAATCATACCTTGGCTGTTCACAACGTCCCTGGTTCCAGCAACTTTGAAGCTTTGTACCAATTAACAACTCCACTTCAGCATGGTTTTCAGGGATGTCAGTGTGATCAAGGTAGGACCACTTTCTGAGGATTTCCGGTTTGATGTTTGCTGTACTCACCAGCATCGTTTTTTGTGTGTAAACACTTGGAAGCCTGTAGTACCCTTTTCCAGTAAGGCTAGATATTTCTAGTTAATTTACAAATGTATGTTGACACAGATGTCTTTGGGCTCATTGTTAACAAACATATCTTTGATCTTTTCCCAGGAAGGTTCAGCTTTCACATCAGAGCTTCAGAGCAGAAGTTAGAGGTACCCATTGTCTAGAAACACATATGTCTGAATCACTTTGTTGCCTTTTATGCTTTCACCTGAACTGGAAGAATTGGGAGCATTCCATTGCTACCAGCCCCTGTCTGGCTTACAAAGCCTTGAGTTGACACAAGTGTGTTGTTTACAGTTGGTTCAGGTTCACTGGAGTTTATGCCATTGTGGTTTACTGCCTTGTCCATTTTTTTTAAGTGAATGTGTAAAGCTGTTGGATGGTTCTGTTTGCATTTTTCACATGTTATACGCTTATCACAATTCTTGCTCAAATGCCCAATGTTGAGACACCCAAAGCAAGCTCCTTTTTCCTTTAAGAAGTTGATTTTTGTTTTGGCAAATTTTTGACATTCATCCAGAGAGTGACCTTGTAAACAGAATAAACAATTGATCTTACTCTTTGTAGCACAGACATTTGTTGCAAAGTTGTCTCATTTCAACTTTGGTTTTACCATATACACATCCCTTTTGATATGCATTCCCCTATATGTGATTTTGAATATCCCCAAAAATTGTATTTTGACATTCCACAAATTGTACACATCAAGTTTGGTTTGCATTTTTGATTTTCATGAATAGTACATGCAATGCTTCTGAACTGTTCCATCAGTTCAAAAGGAAGTTTTGAAATGACAACTTTGAGATTAGCAGATCAGACGCAGTGCGTTGTTACATCCACGTAGGAATAAAGCAATAGAGCAAAACAAATATTTATAGCCTGAACAGCAGGCCAGTTGAGAACTTTTACCATAGAAGCTGCTGTGATCTTTTGTTTCTTTGCCAAAATGCTCCTGTAGGAGGGATTTGGCCGTTGTAAAAAGCTTTGCAAAAGGTCTCATGGATGCCCTCTGGTGTATCTTTCCAGAAAATAGTAGGCTATCTCCTCAAAATAAAAAGACCACATTTACCCTGCTTATGGTCAAAAAACTATAGACCTCGCTGTGTGCCACACCTGTAATAATTAGTCCTACACTTAGGTTACCATGGCTACCTACAGCGCCCCCAAAAGACACCATTAAAATGGCTCCAACAACCGTGTTTCGCTGCTTTTTCTTGAGTCCTGAGAGTTGCGTTTTTAAGAGGTCAGTGCGTCACATTAAACGTTAACGTTAAATGAGACACACGAGTTCACTACGAGTTCACATCTTATGTGAATGACCACACAATTAAAGGAGATTTTGGGGAGCATTGTGTGTGATGACTTCATGACTTAACATTAATTATTTTCTTTCAGTGGTCATTTGATCCAGGTGGCCCTACACTGACTGATGACTACTTTTCCTTCTATCTGTATACATTTTTATCCTTGCCATCTTTTTAATGGCTGTATACAGTATGTTGTGTAGTCTTTTACTGAAAGGGTTAGTTCATCCAAAAAATATGTACTCACCCTCATGCCATCCCAGATGTGTATGGCTTTCTTTCTTCAGCAGAACACAGACAAATATTTTTAGAAGAACATTTCAGCCCTGTAGGTCCATACAATGCAGGTGAATTGTGACCAGAAATTTGAAGCTACAAAAAGCATATAAATCACCTATGATATCACTTCTGATGACATATCTTTAACCACTGGAGTCTTATGGATTACTTTTATGCTGCCTTTTTAATTTTTGGAGGTACAAAGTTCTAGTCACCATTCACATATTATATGGACCTATAGAGATGAAATATTCTTCTAAACATATTTGTTTGTGTTCAGCAAAAAGACATACACATCTGGGATGGCATGAGGGTGAGGACATTTTAAGATAATTAAAATTATACCTTTAATGTTTTAAAATATAAATTAGAATTACTGGATGTTCCCCTGTTCTTGTTATATGCTCCAATAAAAATACAAATAAATAATAAATAAATCTATATGTTTAAATGTGTTTTTGTTTATGTTTTGATTCATGTTCTTCATTTAGTCATGTCTTTTATTTTAAATTGTTGTCATGCTTCCTGTTCCTGTTTCATGTCATTTGGTTTCCCTGTCATGTGACTGTCATGTAACCCTCTGCTTTCACCATGTTTATTAATTTTGGCTTTTCATTGGATTATGTTTATAAGTCTTGTTATCAGTTCTATTTTATCAATGGTTCTTGTTTCATTGCCTAGATATCTTGTTATTAGTTCAGTTCTCCCATTGGTTGTCATGTTACCCTTGTCTGTGTATTTATAGCCCTCATGTTCTCTTGTTCAAGGTCAAGTATTGTTGGTGTAATGTCGTGTCAGTTGTCATGCTGTTAGTCAAGTCCTTGTTTATAGTGAAGTTTATTCAAGTTTAGTTTATGTTCTGGGTTACTGTAGATTCTGTGTTGTTTTCACTTTGGAGTCACGTTTTTGGATTTGTAAATAACCTGTACTTGGGGTCTCACAACATCATTGTCCTCATCCGTTCCTGTCTTCAGCCTGTCCAGCCTTCTCTGTAACATTACGAATAACAATACAACATAACAAAATAATTATGTAAGGGATATTCACAGCTAGTTAATGTACAATTACTTTTTTTACAGTAATATATCTAAAAAATTACAGTAATCAGTAAATTACTGTACACAGCAATTGCAGTAGTTTACTTTTATCAGTTTTTTACAGTAATTAGCTGGCAACAGTGTTGCCAGTATGCTTCTGTAGAAACACCATGGCATGGTCTAACAGTACACAGGGGGATTACAGTCTGATAATACTCTTGCAGTCTCTGCCATGCTCCTCTTTCCTCCTATGGGCTGTTCTGATAACCCCAGTTCCCAAGAGGTCTCCATCATCTGTCATGCTGTACCAACACTCTGCTCTGGTTCCAGTATACTCCGTACACATGCTCAGTATGACCAAAGAATCAGACTCAAGTGTAGAGAATATAAAATGCAAATGATCACTACCAATGCAGGAATATTTGTCATAGTTTATTCAATAATACAGTCGAATTACTTTACATTGAGTTCTTAACCTGATAAACTTAATCTATACAGTTTTTAAGTTGTGCATGTAGTAAATGTTTTTATTTAATTTCTGTTGTCTATGCTGGCATGAGGTTGATAATGAACAACTTGTTTGTAAGTGCTGAGGTATATTTGATTGGCTGCAATGGGGTTGTGGTTCCAAGTGTCCTCTTATGTTCCTATGTTCCTGATTACACATTTTTTGAATAAAGGATAAGAGCCATAATATTATTACACATTTTATGAATGAACATAATCACTTGTGATAACAAGAAAATAGTGTTCTTTACATGGAGGAACTTCCATCACATTAAACATTAATCCAAAAATAAATTCAACTGACTTAAACATAAATTCATTTGCCTGGCTACATTGAAGTATTCTGAGAAACAGCTTTATTACTACTCAACATAATGCAGTACATTAATATGAGTATAATGAAACAAATATTTATGTTTTATTGTAGGGAAATAATAGTGTTTGTAACTTTTTCCTTTTTTTTTTTTTAGCATTTACATCCATGGAAATTCAATAGTATAAAAAGCAAATTTTTTAAGTCAATAAATAAATTGAATTCAAATGAAGTACTGATACAGACAAATAAAAAAAAATCATTAGCATCAATAATTCATTAATGATTAACATATAAATTAATAGATCAAAATGTAGAGTTCTGGACTAAGAGGAGAGACATTTTTTCAAAAGGTTAAGGGATAGTTAATGTACTCAAGCTCGTTTTGTTTCAACCTTATTTAGTTCCAAACCCATGTGACTTTCTCTCATTCTTTCAAATAACAGAAAAGAAGATGTCACGTAGAATGTTAGTCACCAAACAATCGGTCACCATTCACTTTCATTGCATCTTTTTCCAAACAATAAAAGCGAATGAGACCTCATTGATGGAGACCTCATAAAGTATTTACATCAAAACCTTTATGAGTCAGAATACTCTAGTTTTATCCAATATGCCATTTTTAAAATCAATTTATCGCATAGCGGCACGCTGTTATACACAATGACTTCAGATGGTGGATCTTTCCCCTATATCCACTGTGCATTATCACATTGAGAATCAATGAGTTCATCTAAAAGCTGGAAAATGTTGCTTTCAGAGGCTGTATATAGAGTTGATGAAAATAAAGTGGATTTCAAACTGTTCTGAGACCAGTGCAGACAGACAGCACACTGGAAGTTAAGTCATTCACTTAATAGGTGTTAAGGGAGCATTGGAGCATCCAATAGCTTCTATATACTCCAAACCTCTAGTCAAAAGTTCAGTTTCAGGCAGCAGATGATGTACTCAACATGGTTGGCAGAGATAGGACAATGGTAATCAGTACATGGATTCTGAATTTATAATGATAAATTTTATTGTATCATGGTTGGCAGAGATTGGATGATGCTGGCCATTACCCTTGAATCAGATTTAAAACATAAAAAACTATTTCATATAAACTTTCCAAAGCTTGGTATTATTTAAAATTGTACAACTTAGTCCCACTGTCCCCATATGAGGACATACATTTTTAGGAAAACTATTTACTCTTCAGTTGTTTTTTTATTTCATGTTTATTAGGGGCTACTAGTTACAAATACAAAAGGGAAATTGAAAAATGCACAAAGCAGTCTTGCTCGGGTCTCAGGAGGTTACAGTTGTTTCTGGATAGGAACAAATGTAACAATAAATGAAAAAAATCACATCACATGCGGTGATGCACATCAAAACCAGATATTATTTATAAATTTGGAACCGTCTAAAAAAATTTTTTTTTCAATAATACAACTTTAAAATAATAATTTAGAATTTCCTGTAAATACTGAGTATCAGGGGATTGAAATTAACTTTCCTAACTCGAGGCTTTGAAATAGTAGTTTTAAGTACAGGGAGACATTACAAGCACAGGGAGAAATGATCAGCAGACAAAACATCTTCCTCCATACAATTAAAAATAGTAAAAAAAAAGCAGTAGGCATTAAATCAGGTGAGCTGGTAGATTAAACGAGTTGCATAGCTGCATTCCTTTGCATCTCTGCATCAACCTGATTAAAAGTATTACATTTGGCTTCTTCCAATGGGGGCCGAAAGATAAATTATTCATAATAGCATCTTTAGTCTGGAAACATAAATATTGATCTTCATTTTCCTGAGTGGGTAATGATCCCTCATTTCCTAAATATAAATGGTTAGTGATTTTATTTTTCAGATGCTGTCATGGGTAACAGCTTGGACAGGATGAACAGGTGATGGGCCTATCTCTGATCTTGGACATTTTCACAAGTTTGAGGAAGCTATTTTAAAGTCTAAATATTTTAGCCCAAAATAACAAATTTCTTACCTGGGCATTGTTAATTGTGGCATTTCTGAAATGAGCAACAAGATTTAAACCTCTAAACTGTTTTTCTTTCTCTTCCCCACTTACAGAATATGTGTATAGGTGTGCTGACAATCAGAAGAGTTGAATTAAAAGCTAAAATATAAGAAGCCTTGTCCCTCCAATGAATTTGCTTCAGATCTACATAGAAGTAATTTTTATATAAAATGTAAATGGCAGAGACTGGGGCTAGTGAGTCACAAAGAGTAAGCTGTCACTGTAGCTGTATCTTAGTAACTAAGTTTTTAAATCAAAAGTCCAGTTACACTGTTTTTCATAATTGTTTTACAATTTATATTTAGCTGAAAAGCCTATTATAAGATGTTTAATAACAGGTTCTGTTGTGACAACATACCCCCTATTGTGTGACAACATGCCCTGCTACTGGGGAGTCACAAAAGTTAAATGTGTGAACCTTTTTATAGAAAGGTTTAAGGGATGTGTCAATACAAAAATTTACTTAAAAAAATAAATAAAATAAATATACAATAATATTCACTAGTGAATGAACTAAAAAGGTTCCCCCATTATTGCCCTTTATTAATACTGAACACAGTATTCCTGACCACAATATGTTGCTCTTATTTTAGATGTTAACCAAGATGTGGACATACTGCAGCAATTTGCCGAACATAACAGATGTTTCCATGGCTCTCTGGATACAGTGCTAATTAAATGTCAACTTGGACATTTCCTGAAACGATTCAGAGGATGAGATTCATACTTCTATTTGTATTTTCCTTGAACGGCTACCCATAATAATGGTATTCCTCAAATATCAACTAGCACATACTAGTATGTTTTCTTTTTCTTATGGTTATTTTAGTTTAAAATAGTGTAGGTGCCAAAATTAGTTGAAATGGGCATTCAAATATATTCAGATCTTAGATTGACACATGTAATTCAAAGAATGGACAGCTATGTTAAAAAGTGTATAATCCATGTTATATATGAATATTCCATCTTTCACAGTGAATAAAGAGTGAACTAGCATCACATCCAAATCCTAAATCTGATAACTTTATTCTGTGCTGTTGGTTTGGCAATGGCAGTAAGCTGCTTTGTACAGTCTCTGATAATAGAGCACTTTTATGATGCACTTTTGTACCCTTCCTTTTTGTCTTAATCATTCTCTTCCATTCTTATTATCACTAGTCTCCTCCTTTCCCAAGGACCGACAGTAGTTAATCTTCCACTTTTAGAGTGCTCTGCCCTGGTTTAACATACACATCTCATGACATGGATTTGAGGATATGCACTACACTGTAAACCCTAAAGTTGTCATTACTGTAAAAATCAAGTTGGCTTAATTAAGTATTACTTGAAAAGTTTTGGACTCATAACTTATACTTATCTTTCTTAAAAATCCATAGACTTAAGATTTGAAGTGTTAATAACTCAAACTATTGAGTACAAATTTGAGGCTGCTTGAATTTAAATAATTTTTATTAAGAATTCATATGTGTTTTAGCTCTTTTGTTGTATTATTAATGCTTTGTTGCAAATATATGTTTGGTGTAATGTCACCATTAGTTGGAACCTGGTCACACTATCTTAGTTCTCTTTGTGCATGTACAGCTGAAGTGCAAATATGCATTTATATTATAATTATTAAATAATTATAATTATTTAATAACTGACCTAGAATCAGGTATCATCTTTATTTGAGATGTGCTGTTGTTTGATCTAAAATTGAGTCAATTCAATTAAAATGTACAATAGTAGAAATAACCATGTTTAAATTCAAATCTGATTTAAGTCTACTTGCATGTAGTTAACTCAACTTAAATAGTTAAGTTCACTGTACTTGAAAATCAAGTTAATTGGACTTAAAAAGTTTTAGGAGACTCCATTACCTAATGGAATTGAGGGAATGAGTTTACTCAATGAAATGAGTGCAATTAAGTTATTAGTGTTCCCTTTACAAAAAGCTTCACTACGATGTTGCGCTGCTAAGCGCTACGGGGAACAATCTTGCATTGTGAGCAGCTGTGAATTTGTGTGAAACACGTCAATGAACATTGACCTGAATTTATAGCCTCGGCTGGTGAAGATTATTAGATGCCTGTGGCCAGGCTATAAAATAGTGGCGTCACCAGCGTGTCGACAGATATTTTTCATTCAGAGCATACTATGCTGTGTGTCTCACAACCTGCTAGAAAACTATCTTCCCTCTTTGTTAGGAGTTAGAAATTGTTAGGCAGTGCGCAGAACTTTCTTACTTTCTCTCTCTGCTCTGAAAGAGTATATATATTTATATATAAAAAAAGAAAAAAAGAGAGAATGACGGAGAAACAGAGCAAACGATGCGTGTTTCCTTGTCAACTTCTCATGACGGACAAGGACACGCATGAGTTTTGCTTTGTTTGTTTGGGGAAGAGCACGCGGCTCGCGTTGGGGCGGGCGGTGCGCGCATTGTGACCTTCTTTCGGTCGGATGCTTCGCGTCGCCTACGCTTACTTCGAGAGCCAGCACCGCACTTCATTCGTGGGGCTCTCGTATGGATCTGGCTGAGGAGCGAGAGACGGGTGCGTCCCTTTCGCTCGCTCTCTCCCCAGATCCGGCTGGTCCTTCTCGTGTTCTTGAAGCACGCTCTGGCGCCTCTTCAGTTCAGGAGGGGGACCTCGATTCCCTTGGGTCTATAGATTTCAAGTTACCTACATCAGAGCACTCAAAACATGATGCAAAATCCTCTGAGGAGTTACTCGATGTGGTGACTCGTGCTGTGGCCAGACTTCAATCAGACTGGCCACATGACCAAGAAACCCCAAACGCTCCAAATTAGAGGATAGATTTCTGTCTGATGGCCAAGGGAAGGGAACACCTCATCAGTCCCTTCCCTTCTTTGATGACCTCCACGATGAGCTTGCTCGTTCTTGGAGGAACCCTTATACCTCGCGCGTTCACGTGCCCTCAACATCATTATATTCGACTATCGTGGGTGCTGAGGCGCGAGGGTATTCGAGGATGCCGCCGGTCGAAGAGACACTTGCGGGTTATCTCTCGCCGGGTTCGGCATCGTCCTTGAAAAACCTGCTCTCCCTCTAAGCCATGCAGGACTACCTCCATGCTAGTGGGGAGGGCTTATCAAGCGGCAGGTCAGGCTGGTGCTGCGCTGCACACCATGGCTGTGTTACAGGCGTACCAGGCTGACCTGCTAAAAGATCTGAGTGCGGGTAAAACTCTTGACGAAGAGGCCTTTTCAGAGCTTCGTCGAGCTACGGATTTGTCTCTCCAGCGACCAAGCAGTCAGCCCGTGCCATTGGCCGGTCTATGTCCGCTTTAGTCAGTACGGAGAGGCATTTATGGCTTAACCTGTCAGGCATCCGAGATAGGGACAGAGTTTTCTTAATTGATGCCCCGGTTTCGCCTTCTGGTCTCTTCGGAGACACCATGAATACTGGTTATCTCCAGATTCCAGGAGGCTGAAAAGCCATGAGGAAGCCTTTGGGCAGTTTCTTCCTCGCCGCACTCAGGGGCGGGGTCGTCGGCCACCCAGTCTCGCCCGCCTCTGCTAGGAGAGAGGCTCAAAAACAGAGCGTGGCGAGTCGTGCTCCCCTCGTAGGGACTGGGGACAGGCTCGTCAGCCCTCAGCAGCCACCCAAGAAGGACCTCAGGGCTGTGATCTCTAAAAGAAAGAAGCCCTGATGTTCTTGTACCCAACTTTGTGAGGGTAGTTCCCTTCGGGACGGGCGCGTGTATCATCCACTCGGCCCTCCCGATACCCTCACGAAACCTCTTCACTCCCGCCGCCTTTGGTGTTTCGGGTGATAGAGGCTTCCAACAAAGAGTTGGGTGTACCGTTGCTTCCTGCCTTAGTCCAGGACACGGAACACTCAACACCCCCTCAACAGGAAGTGTTGAAATTATTACCCATCTCAGAGAACCTGGCAGCATGGAAACTTCTGCCAGGTATTTCTATGTGGGTTCTAAAGACAGTAGAAAGAGGCTACAGAATTCAATTCGCTCGCCGCCCTCCGCGTTTCAACAGCGTGGTTCCCACTACCGTAAAAGCGGAGCAGGCATGTCTGCTGTGGAAAGTACTGCAAAATCTCTTGGCAAAAGGGGCCATAGAACATGTTCCCCTTCCAGAGAAAGAGTCAGGCTATTACAGCAGATACTTCCTGGTTCCCAAGAAGGGTGGGGGGTTGTGTCCGATTCTAGATCTTCGAGGCTTGAACCGCTCGGTCAGGGTGTTCAAGTTCAAGATGCTAACTGTCAAGTCGGTCGTGTCTCAGATCCAACATCACGATTGGCTGGTCACGATCGATCTCTTGGATGCATATTTCCATATTGGAATTCTGCCACAGCACAGGAAGTTCCTGAGGTTCGCTTTTGGGGACGAAGCCTTCCAGTATCGGGTTCTTCCATTCGGCCTAGCCCTATCACCCCGCACATTCACGAAATGCATGGATGCAGCACTGGCTCCTTTGCGACTCTAGGGCATCCGCATTCTGAATTATTTAGACGACTGGCTGATACTAGCACAATCTCAAGAACTGGCAGTTCAGCACAGGGATATCGTCTTGGATCATCTAGGTTCTCTGGGTCTGAGACTCAACGTCCAGAAGAGCGTTCTTGCTCCAACCCAGGAAATTACCTATCTAGGGATTATATGGAACTCGTTCACGATGCGGGCACAGTTGTTTCCCGCTCGTGTCAGCTCCATCCAGAACTCCCTGAGCAATCTCAGGCTAGGTCAAAGTTGCACTGTTCATCAGTATCAATGAATACTAGGTCTCATGGCGTCTGCGTCCACGGTGATTCCTTTGGGCCTTCTCCATATGAGACCGTTTCAGCTGTGGCTAAAAGCCAGGGAATTTCATCCAAGGGCCAGTCCCCTAAGGCAAATAAGGGTTACGCGCCAAGCGCTTCATTCCCTTTCTATGTGGCTCAGACCCCGGTTCCTTACCTTGGGTCCCACTCTCGGTGCGTCATGTCGTTGCAGAATGCTAACGACAGACGCCTCCATGACGGGTTGGGGTGCGATCTTAAGTGGTCGTCCAGCCCAAGGGGAATGGGAGGGTCATCAGCTCGATTGGCACATCAACTGCCTCGAGCTGATGGCGGTATTTCTGGCCCTGAAATACTTCCTCCGACATCTGAGAGGCTGCCATGTCCTTGTGCGGGTGGACAACACAGCAGCAGTCTCCTACATAAACCGTCAAGGAGGTCTACGCTCTCGCCACCTGAATTTCCTGGCACGTTGGATTCTCCTTTGGGCCCAGGACAAGCTCCTGTCACTCAGGACAATTTACATCCCTGGACGCCTAAATGTGGGAGCAGATTTGCTGTCCAGACAAAACATACTGAGGGGCGAGTGGAAACTCCACCCCGAGGTAGTTCAACAAATTTGGGGGAGATTTTACAGAGCAGAAGTGGACCTCTTCGCCTCTCAAGAGACTGCGCAATGTCCCCTCTTCTTCTCTCTGAGTCACCCAGCCCCCCTGGGTCTGGAAACGATGGCGCATACATGGCCCAGAATGTGTCTGTATCCTTTTCCCCCGGTTTCTCTGCTCCCAGGAGTCTTAGCCAGAGTTCGCCAGCAAGGGTCTTGCCTCTTACTGATAGCGCCTCACTGGCCGAACAGGATTTGGTTCTCAGAAATTATATCTCTCCTCGACGGCTCGCCTTGGGCGATTCCGGACAGGAGGGACCTTCTGTCTCAGGCACAGGGGACGATATTTCATCCCCGGCCCGAATTGTGGAAACTAACCCTGAAGGGTACCAACTGATGAACACAGGACTGTCGCCTGAAGTTATCGAGACCATTCTTAGTGCTAGGGCTCCCTCCACCAGAAGAATCTACACCAATAAATGGGGTGTCTTCGAAAGGTGGTGCAGTTCACATGGTGCAGATCCAGTTAACTGCCAAATTGTTTCAGTTCTGGACTTTCTGCAGGAAAAACTGTCAGCAGGCATATGCCCCACTACTCTCAGGGTTTATGTGGCCGCCATTTCGGCTTGCCACGCCTTGATGGACGAGGCCTTTGGGGAGGCACCCTCTACTCGCTCAGCTTCATTCGGTGGAGCCAGGCTGACTGAGGCCTCCTGTTAGGACCAGAACTCCCTCATGGGACTTAGCAATAGTCCTGGAGGGTCTGGCTGAAACCCCCTTTGAACCGCTAGAGTCAGCGTCTGATAGACTTCTGACTCTCAAGCTTGTTTTTCTTGTGGCGATTACCTCTCTTAAGAGAATCGGGGATCTACAGGCTCTGTCTGTTTTGCCGGCCTGTTTAGAGTTTGCCCCAGGTATGGCCAAAGCTATCCTGCATCCTCATCCTGACTACCTTCCTAAGGTGCCTTTTTTGACACTACACCCTGTCACTCTGGAAGCCTTCTGCTCCCCGCCGTTTTTAACGCCGGAGCAGGAAAGTCTTCACGGACTCTGCCCAGTCCGTGCCCTTCAAACTTATGTCCACCGCACTAGCCAGTGGCGTAAGTCTGGGCAATTGTTTGTCTGCTTTGGGGGCCGCAACAGGGGGGCAGCCGCTACCAAGCAGACTATGTCACATTGGGTGAGGGATGCTATTGCCCTGGCCTATGAGGCTCGCGGTCAAGCTTCGCCAGTAGGTGTCAGGGCTCACTCCACCAGAGGGGTCGCCGCCCCTAAAGCCTTGGCTAGAGGGGTCCCTCTGCAGCAGGTTTGTGATGTGGCAGGCTGGTCCTCTCCGCACACATTCATCAGATTTTATAGTTTGGATGTTCATGCTACTCCGGGCTCTTACTTCCTTGAGTCGACATCCCAAGCTCATGCCTGAACGGGTTTGTGACGCGGCAGGCTGGTCCTCTCCGCGCACATTCTTCAGTTTTTTATGGCAGGCTTGTGCCTGAACACATTCGTGATGCGGCAGGCTGGTCCTTTCCGCACACGTTCATCAATCTTCATGGGTTAGATGTTTCTGCTACTCTGGATTCTTACGTCCTTGAGTCGACATCCCAAACTCATGCCTGAACAAGTTTGTGACGCGGCAGGCTGGTCCTCTCCGCGCACATTCTTCAATTTTTATGACAGGCTCATGCCTGAACAAGTTTGTGATGTGGCAGGCTGGTCCTCTCCGCACACATTCATAGATTTTATAGTTTGGATGTTCATGCTACTCCGGGCTCTTACTTCCTTGAGTCGACATCCCAAGCTCATGCCTGAACGGGTTTGTGACGCGGCAGGCTGGTCCTCTCCGCGCACATTCTTCAGTTTTTTATGGCAGGCTCGTGCCTGAACACGTTCGTGATGCGGCAGGCTGGTCCTTTCCGCACACGTTCATCAATCTTCATGGGTTAGATGTTTCTGCTACTCTGGATTCTTACGTCCTTGAGTCGACATCCCAAACTCATGCCTGAACAAGTTTTTGACGCGGCAGGCTGGTCCTCTCCGCGCACATTCTTCAATTTTTATGACAGGCTCATGCCTGAACAAGTTTGTGATGCGGCAGGCTGGTCCTCTCCGCACACATTCATCAGATTTTATAGTTTGGATGTTCATGCTACTCCGGGCTCCTATGCCCTTGAGTCGACATCTCAGCTCATGCCTGAACAAGTTTGTGATGTGGCAGGCTGGTCCTCTCCACTCACATTCATCAGTTTTTATGACAAGTTTGTGTTGCGATAGGGTTCTCTTCGCACACATTCATCGAACTTTATGGGTTAGATGCTTTGCTACTCCGGACTCTTATGTCCTTGAGTCGACATCTCAGCTCATGCCTGAACAAGTTTGTGATGCGGCAGGCTGGTCCTCTCCGCACACATTCATCAAAATTGAATGGTTTAGATGTTTATGCTACTCCGGACTCTTATGCCCTTGAGTCGACATCTCAAGCTCATGTCTGAGACCTCTCGCGTTTTTGTGAGTACACTGCACAACTGTAGGGGTCCGGACAGCCCCAAGTGCGGCAGCGTGGGTGTTGCGTTCCCCGTAGCGCTTAGCAGCACAACATCGTAGTGAAGCTTTTTGTAAAGGGAACGTCTCGGGTTACATGTGTAACCCTTGTTCCCTGAAAAAAGCGGAACGAGATGTTGCGCTGCTTTGCCGCACTGGGACGTCCCAGGACTGCTCTTCAGAAAAAGGTATCTGTCGACACGCTGGTGACGCCTCTATTTTATAGCCTGGCCACAGGTGCATCTAATGATCTTCACCAGCCGAGGCTATAAATTCAGGTCAATGTTCATTGACGTGTTTCACACAAATTCACAGCTGCTCACAATGCAAGATTGTTCCCCGTAGCGCTTAGCAGCGCAACATCTCGTTCCACTTTTTTCAGGGAACAAGGGTTACACATGTAACCCGAGACGTTTTCAGTTTAAATCAAACAATTGTGACAAGTGGTGATTACTACATGAGAATAACCGAACAATACCATAGGCCATTAATGTATATAGAGAGAGTCGTGGTATAAAACCTACAGACAGTGCTGACACAAAACATGATATATAAAACGGTCTTCCGTTGGGGGTGATGGTAGTTTTGCAGTTAAAGATCAGAGCTGGGATCTCCTATCACCATTGTACCCTTAAGCAAAGCCACTTACTAGTTAAAACTTACAGTTTGTGTACTGAAAAAAGTTGGCAAAAAGTCAAGTGTTTCTATGTTTCTATCAAAATAGATACTCTGGAAAACGCCAAAGAGATTTAAGGTTGTAGCTCTGAATACGACTCCAAAAGAGCACTTAAAACAACTTAAGAAGACTTGCAAAATGATGCCGGAGTTGCATGAACTAATAAAAGATCCCCCATAATGCTCATTAAAACCAGAGGCGGGTAATAATGTGCTACATTTACTGTGTTACATTTACTTGAGTAACTTAAAAAAAAAAAACTTTTATAGTAGGTTTAAAAGTGGGTACTGTTTACTCTCACTCAGGTAAATTTCTAATGAATTTGTTTTACTTTTACTTCTTTAAAAAGGGCTGTGTTCCTATCATTATATTACTGGGTTTAATTTTAATTAATGTGTAATTTATTGAGAGATTATTGAACGGGACTTTTAAAACAGCGGAAGTTCAGCTGTGCGTGCCATCACAGACCGATTCTATCAATGCTGCAGCATCAAGCTCTTCAAAGTGAAACACCAAGACAAGATGATATTTCAAGATTAAAATCTCAGTTTCAATTTAAGACAGCTGGCAGCTGGAAAGTTGTGGCTTTTCTGTGTAATGTGGTGGTCATTTTCAGGGAGATTCTGTAACTGGGCTCTTATGACATCAGTTTTTAATTGTACATTTTTAAATCAGTGCAGCAATATATCAGTGCGCTTTGTCCCGCGTCCCACATGTCATGACCAGTAACATTTACACATTTACCACGCCCTTGCGGGTATACTGGAAACTGTCGCTACTACTTTAGGCTGATTAACTTTATACAGTTAAGTGTAAATGCCTTTTGCTCTGCCCTTCACGTGATTGACATCTAGAGCACGAACAGACAGTATTTCTGCACATGCAAAGCGAGGGTTGTGAGAGGCACGTGAGAGATGTGTGGGCGTTAGGTGATTGTATGCGAAGAGAGTGCTTGTGTCTGAAATTCACTCATTCTATTTCCTGTTTAGTGAATGGGAGTGGGTGCACTGTAACTCAGCAGTGAGTGAATTAAAGCCCCTAGATGAGCAGTTGAACAGGGGGTTTGATGAAAATTTGCAGTCGGGAGTATCGGTTTCTCCATGCCCTCTGTGATGTTGACTGAAGTCAAGGAGGGTGGCTCTTCTCGGCTTGAATACATGTCCTAGCTCTCTGGATGTGCAGTTGAACAGGAGGTTTGATGAAAAAATGCAGTTGAGAGCATGTGTTCTCCATACCCTCAGTGATGGTGACTGAAGCAGAGGAGGGTGGATCAGATTGTGGGTCCAAAAGCAGAGATCTTTGTCAACAGTATGGCAGTAACATGCTATAACTGCACACCGTGTGTAAAAGTGCAAACACAAACAAACACATGAATATAGAGCCTCTGAAGTGACCTGTGAAAAATTTTCAGATTGCGTTATTGCCATCATTCATTTACACATAAAGAATTACTTCTGTTCTTGTTTCCCGACATTCCCGTCACAGCGCAACATTTAAAACGCATTTTATGGTCAAGAGGTCTGTTTTGCCGAAAGGCCTACTCACGCATTGAAGAAGCTTTCAAATTTATTCAGCATCAACACCAAACATCAGGCCAGCTCCATGGATAAATGTGGATGTATACAAAATCTAAAGAAAAATACTTACATGTTCAAAAAGAAGATGTACGTTTCATTTTGAGTTTATTAAATGCTAGTGGTGTAGAACACAGAAAATCTCGACATCTCAATCGGCGCTATATTTCTCAACAGGACAGAATGACTGGCACATTGATTCTTATGACAAACTGAAGCCATATGGTATTTGCATAAACGGCTGTATTGATGGCTTTTCAAGAAAGATAATTTGACTGAATGCATACAAAACAAGCAGTGACCCGAAGGTCATCGGAGGATACTACATGGAAACAGTGGATGGCTTATGTGGCTGTTCTAGAATGGTTAGAGGCGATTGTGGAACAGAGAATGGACACATGAGGGACTTCCAGCGTTTCCTCAGACACAACAACATTGAGCTGGATTTCAACACTGACAGCTACCTGGAAGGTGCAAGCACAGCTAATCAACGAATAAAAGGTTGGTGGTGATTCCTGAGAAAAAAGTGCATGGAATTTTTTATTTCTTTGTTTGTTGACCTTAAAGACAGATGATTGTTTGATGGGGGTTTTTTGGGATAAAAATCTCTTCCTTTTCTGTTTTATGGTAATTATTCAGGTAAGTGTGTTCTTTTTAAAGTTAAATGTAAAGTGTGTAGCATTGTTTTTGATCAAATATTTTCTTAATGTGCAAAGACAACTGTGCCCCATAGGTTGATGCCCCCCCCTACCAACCTAAGAGAGAAACATTAGCTCAAAAAATGGCTATGAGTTTGGGGCGAGACTGACCTATTAACTGTTTTGCAGATTATGAAATTTAGAAACAATTTATTTTCTAGTGAAAATTCTACATTTCAATTACAAACAATCATGACACTCTCAGTAGCACAATGAAAGACATTTTTTTTTTAGAGAACGTTTTAACTAAACCAATCTATATATTTTTCCTTACAGGATGAATTGGACAAGACTGACCATGTGTGGGATGCGCATGTAATTAGACCTTCCAAGAACGACTGAGTGCCAAGCAGTTGACCTAATATCATGTACTTGTTCCCAGAGCTGTTGGGAGCAGAAAACTACCTGTCACTGGTGGAGAGTGGTGACCTACAGCTGTGCAAGACAGAATGCACATCTTGATTATCAATAGCATGTAACAGTGATGTCTAAGGCATTTGTAAAATTGTCATGGCTGAGACACACTTTGATCTTCCATAGGACTCTTATCGAGCAATAGACTTGTATTTGCATTTAAGGAATGGGCTATTAACCTCATTACAACCTGTGCTTAGCATGTTTAATTTATCTGAGATCCAGATTGTGACAGGGTGGAGGGCGGGGCCCGGTCCCTTATCAGGCTAATTAAGCCTCCGAGAGGGATAAAGGCAGACTGCGGATGGTGGTGCGAGAGAGAGAGAGAGAATATTTACAAGCAGCTGACCGTTATGTGTGTGTTTGTGTCACACAAAGTTTTTCTTTAAAATATTTTTTTATATTGTTTAGCCGGTTCTCGACTCCTCCTTTCCATTGAAATCCTTTAAACTGGTGCCGAAGCCCCGGGAAGGAGGCGGGATACGCCGTAGTGGAGTTCTCGCTGCTACCATCCACCCCAATGGAGCAGCCACGGCTGTTTTCAGGGAGACGGTGGAGCTCGGCCGCCTGGAAGCGGAAACATTGGTCGCCCACCGCAAGGGGAGAAGGGGCTCCTAGCTGACTGCCTGGAGCGGATACATGCCCAAGCTCCTACCAGCCGCTGAAATGCGGCGGGGTCTGAGACCAGAAGGCACTCCAGCGGGTAGTGAAAACTCCCCAATACAACACTGGTGTCCAGCTACCCTCCATCAAAGACATTCATGATAACCACTGACTTAGGAGGGTGAGAAGCATTATCAAAGTCACCTCTCATCCCAACTACAGTCTGTTTACTCCTCTCCCATCTGGGAGACACTATAGGAGTCTTTGCTGTCGCACCAGCAGACTCAGGAACAGTTTCTTTCCCTCAGCTGTCAGCCTACTGAACTCTAAACTCAGGCACTGAACACTACATCCCACCCGAACTACATATTTGTATTTATTATTAATCTATATAAAAAAAAAATCACACATCCCCTTGCACATTTCTCGCACATAACGTCTACCTCCTGATGCCGCTTGCACTGTTATGGTCACCAGCCATATAAATATATTTAAACATTTATATATACATATATAATATGTACATATTGCTATTTGCACTTCTGGTTAGTATTTCACTTGTACTTTGCACAATGACAATAAAGTTGAATCTAATCTAATATCCAAGACCACATAATCCATTAAACATGACTTAAATTTTGTCTTTACACATGACAGTAGATCCTGTAAAGACGCGTAAGAAGGCCTCAAGCTTTCTTTGGTCTAGGCTTCTCACATGGCGTTGCAAATGATTAAGTGTCAGTTGCTCCTGCTGGTTCAGAAAATCTTTTGATGGCTTAATCATTTGTGCCACTATCTTGTTTGTAGCTTTCTTTGAATTATAAGCTTTCAGAATACTTTGTGTGGTTAGATTCAAAATGTACGTTACTATTATAGATCAGTGATGAATGTTGTCATCCCTAGCTCATCCTCTGTGGCAATGACGCAATCTGAAAAGAGCTATACACACACCGGAAACTGTAACGTGTGCGCACGCAAATGTCTCTGTGATTTGTTTTTGCACAGGTAACTTCAGAGGCTCCATAGCTGAACACAAATTACAATTTTTAGAAGAATTTCTCAGCATCCATAAAATGCAAGTTAATGGGTGCCAACATTTTAAAGCTAAAAAACAAAATAAGTCAGCATAAAAGTATTCCATAAGACTCCAGTGGATAAATCAATATCTTCAGAAGCTATGCGAAATGAGATTGTGTGGATGAGAAACAGAGAAACAGATCACTTTCACATTCTTCTTCTTGTGTTTTTGATGATTCATGTTCTTCTCTGCATATCGCCCCCTGCTGGGCAGGGAGAAGAATGTCTAGCAAAAAATTACAAATATTAATCTGTTTCTCACCAACACCAATAATATAACTTCTGAAGGTTTGGATTTAACTACTGGAGTAATATGGATTACATTTATGCTGCCTTTATATGCTTTTTGGAGCATCAAAATGTTGGCATCCATTCACTTTCATTGTACTCACGTACAGAGCTGAAATATTCTTCTAAATATCTTAATTTGTGTTCTGCAGAAGAAAGGAAGTCATACACATATGGGATGGCATAAGGGTGAGTAAATGATGAGCATTTTCATTTTTGGGTGAACTATACCTTTAAAGTGATAGCTCAGCCATAATTTAATATTCTGTCATAATTTCCCTACCCTCATGTTGTTCCAAACCCATGTGACCTTCTGTAATTTTTGGATCACAAACTATGTTAGACAGAATGGTAGAGACTGACAGTCTCAGTCACCATTTACTTTGAAAATATAGAGGAAAAAAACACCATTGAAAGTAATTGGTGACTCAGACTCAGGCAAACATTCTGTCTAATATCTCCACATTGTGTTGCATGGAAGAAAGAAAGTCATACAGGTTTGGAACAACATGATGGTGAATGATGACAGAATTTCCATTAATAATAATAATAATTCTGTAATACATGTTAAATGTGTATTATGTAATGGAATATAGGGGAGTTAACATCCATTATGTCATTTGTGAAAGTAACAAGTTACTCACTACTTGAGTACTCTTTTAATAGGATACTTTCTAACTCTTACTCAAGTAATTATAATAGTACTTATAAATTCTACTAGATTAAGTATTTTTTTAAAGTAATTGTACTTTTACTTGAGTCCAGTTTTTGGCTACTCTACCCACATCTGATTAAAACGTATTTATTTTGGCCCTGCATAAGAAAGAAAGTCATACAGGTTTGGAATTATATGTAAATTATGCCATAAATTAAAATTTCTGTGGTGAAATTTGAATTTAAGCACTTTTGCTTGTAACATCAATCCTATTTAGATTCACATTAGGTTTATATTCAAGGAAATAAAGCTTAAAGAATGCATTATTCTCATCTATTCAACAGGCAAGTAATTTCCCCTTGTATCATAGAAGGCAGCTCATCAAGTTTTGGCATGTTGTCAGAGGAATCTTTTTAATGGTTAAACAATAACATTTCAGTGACATTTAGTTCAAACAGTTGAGATAACAAAGTGGTTATTTGCATACTGGTGAAATGTTAAAGTGCTGTGGAAAGAATGTCACCATTTGTGCGGCTGGGTTTTTTCCGCTCTTGTCATTTTTAATTTCCTTAACCATATTTGTTGTACAGTTTCACAAGCTGATTTGCTCTCACAGTACTTCATTATGTGCAAATACCCAGGATCAAACTGTGCTGTCTGACAGCATATAAAATGGTCTTGTAATAAATGTGTGAAACTGATGGGAAGGAGCCACATAGTTATTTTGCTTTTCAAAACAACATATTAAACAAACAAATAAAAAATGTATGATGTAAAAACCAGTTCTTTCTATGTTTAAATGAACAAGAGTGTCTAAATGGTGTCTAAACTAATGAGCTCTTGTATTATTTTATTTTATTTTTTTGAGCCAGCATTCAGTGTAATTGGAAATTTTAGAGCAACACATAAATTCATAGTAACTTTAGAAAGCTGACAGTGATAAATGCATTTTAATATGTCCATGAATCCGTTACTGCCATTCAAAGTCAGTCCATTAGAGCTTTTAAGTTGTGGTGTGGTAATTATGCTGACTTGAAAAAGACAACATGCTGTTAGTGGACAAACTTGGGTTAAGGTTGTTTAAAATCCTATAAACTCATATCTGACTCCATGTCCTACTAGAGTTTTGAAAATATATCCATCAAACTCTGCACAGTCCTTCAGCCTGTTCTGACTTAGCATGCTTTATATTTTAATAGATTCACTGTGAACCTTTGCATCTAAATTGATTGATCCCAAAACTATTCAAATCTCTCTTCATACATACTAAAAAACTCTTCAAACTATACATTACATAAGGTATATTAAGTTCAATCTAACCTTAAAAATTCAAACATTCAAAGTTTGTCTTGAGATTTTATCTGTTCTAGTTAATTGTTGAGTGTATAACTGTTAGAATACTGTAAGATAATATGCACTATAATTTGTATTTTATGAAATAAAACATAGTATCTTTTGTTAACCCTTTATTTTCTGACTATTTAGCCATCTATAGCATTTTTACAGCCTCTCTGTCACATGTTGGACATTCACATTTAGACACCCCTTTCTCCTTCCAGGTGTTGTTTGATGCAAACTTTCTCACTTTTGCTGCAGTCTCCACAATCAGCAGTGCTGTCACACAAGATTTCATCTGACCCTTCTATTCATTGAGCTTATACTTGTCTGGGTGTTAAAATCAATTTTCCAACCCCTATCCATATTAACCTGTTTGCTGTGCTCTGTCTTGTCCTTACCCTGCCAGACTCTTGAAATCCACTTTTAAGCTTTACAATGATTGCTGCCCGGGTCATTCTATTCTGTGACAGGCCAGATGGAAAGATATATATGTTATGTAATTTGTATATATATATATATATATATATATATATATATATATATATATATATATATATATATATATATATATATATATATATATATATATATATATATATATACAGTAATTTGTATATATACATTTTATGCAGTGTATATATATATCACTGCACCACAACACTGCATAAGATATTTAGGTTTTTCAGAGAATGTATTTCAATACGTGTATTTTGTCTTACTGTGCTAGCAGAGTTTTATAGTCAAAACAAGTGAAACAATCTACCAGTGCTGAAGAAGTAATCAAAAGTATTTAGAATATGTTACTGACCTTGATTAATCTGACGGAACATGTTACAAGTTACATTTTACAGCATGCATTCTGTAATATGTAGTGGAATACATTTCAAAAGTAACACTCCCAACCCTGGGTACATAGCAGGCTTTTTAGTTAAAACAATTATGAAGATTCAGTGCACTACCTTTTTATCAGAACTCATTGTCAAGAGCTATTCCCACGATGAACTTGAACACACACTGATCGACATGAAGTCCCAAGGTGGACGTATCAGACTGTCAGACAGCATCCTGAAAGTCTGCAAGACAGCTGAGAGATTTATTCAACAGCACACACTCACTAGGCCCATCTCTGAATTTGACACAAACTTTAAATCCAGGGTCTCCACAAAGGTGCTGGAACTTCATTGTGGTTTTGCATTCAAGGATCTTGAGGCACACATCACATGTTCAACCTAGCACTAGGGATGAGCATTCATCAATAATTTGGCATTCGAATATTTAAGCTCATAAAAAAATGAGGTGAAAACACTGAAAATCTGAAACACAGTAATTTTATAAGACTGTCGTTATACTGCATGTTGCAAAAGTATCTACATTGCAAATAAAACAGATAGTATAATCTTTTTTTTTACTAAGCTATTGTTGTCTATTCTCTTACCTGTTAAAACATCTCTTCAGTGAAGCTATGCTGACAATTGTCGTCTCATAAAATTACTGTGTTTCAGATTTTCAGTGTTTTCAATTATATCTTTTAATGTTAATAGAAAAGTTAACTCAACAATTTGAATTATGTCATCAGTGTATTCCAGATAAGTAAATGGTGAGCAAAACAGCTTGTTTTGGTCTCCATTGACTTTCTTTATATGGACAAAAACATTCTTTATAATTTCTAATGTGGTCAATTGGAATTTACGAGGAACACATGGATATTATAAAAGTTAAACGAGGTAAGTTTGCAGTTTGGATTTTTAATAATCCCATTGAATGTTATATAAAACTGCAATTGGTTTGCAACAAGAGGAAAAAGCTGTATGAGACTGTCGTTATACTGCATGTTGCAAAAGTATCTACATTGCAAATAAAAACAGATAGTATTAATTCTCAGTGTGATATGTATTTTTTGCAGTGCAGGCCTGAACACGGCCCAACTCGTGGGCATAATTTCTAAAGCGGTCAATTGGAATTTACGAGGAGCACATGGATATTATAAAAGTTAAATGAGGTAAGTTTGCAGTTTGGATTTTTAATAATCCCATTGAATGTTAGATAAAACTGAATTGGTTTGCAACAAGAGGAAAAAGCTGTATGAGATGACAATTGTCAGCCTAGCTTCACTGAAGAGCTGTTTTAACAGGTAAGAGAAAAGACAACAATAGGTTAGTAAAAAAAAGATTATACATGCCCACATTATATTCATCAGTTGCATCACTGGTGTTATTATCCAACTTGACTAAAAAAGCTAACTGGTTGAGTTACACTGTTATTCATTTTGGTTATTTTGCTAAGCTAACCATAGCTGCATAGCGAATATTAATTTAGCCTAAGAAAATAGCCACAATGAATGTTCAACGTAAACAAAAGTTACAACGCATAATTATGTATTCAGAATAAACACATATGTTTGAAAATGTCTACTAATCTTAAACTTGTTTCTATTGAGGTAACACGTGCACCGCTAACGGTGATGCTGATGCAATAAAGAGTAACATAACACACTCACACATTCAGGGAAAGAAAATATGTCCAATTAACTAACTAATTACATGTATAAGAAGATTGCATTGTGATGCTGTATATGCAGACTTCAATTTAATTTTTTAAAGTGACTGCATGGGTAAAACTTACTCCAAAAACAGATGATTTCTATTTAAGACCCATAGCGAGTACAGAATGTTAGGGAATACAAAGATGGCAGCCCAGTATCTTCACTGTTGTGAGTCATGAGCAATCCAGTTCTATATTATAGATGCATGTTGTCTTGGGGTTCTCTCTCATGACTCACTTGAGTCAGGTGCACCTCCTACTGTTGCATGCACAAATAACACTTGTCTCACATCATCACTCTGCTCTCGAGGCAAACAGCTGCTATTCCAGGATAACGAATAGGTGCCAATACTGACATATTGTAAACATAAATACCAAATTAATTGAAAATGTGTTTTAAGTTCTTAGGAAAGAAAGTTCAATTAATAATTTACCTGATTTGGATAAATTATTGTTGAGAACAGTTCAACTGTCTGGGTGAGGTAGACATTCTGGAAAATGTTACATGTTCAACACTTATAGTAAATAGGAATAAGCAATTGAAAAGACACACTAAAAGTTTAATCTGTTTTGATATATTCTTTAAAACTAGATTTTGATTTCTTTTTGGAATCAAAACTTTTTCCCCCTTTAAAATACTCCTTAAACATAAACATAAACATAGAAATCAGCCATAAACTGTTTTCTGGTGATGTTTGACTTTGGATCATGAGCAAATGGAGGAAAGACACTCTTCAGTATTAAATTCACTAATTGTTCGAATACAACCCACTGCAGCCTCAGCATTTTACCATGCTTCTGCCGAAGCCCTTTTTGTCTATTCCTCACCACAGCTTTAACAAGCCCATTCTTTACTAACTCATATGTACCACCTTGGTACCTCACCACAAACCCTCTCCTCGGGCTGTGCGCTCAAGCTTGGCGACATCACAACTGCAGCATCCAGGCTATTGGCTCAATACATCTCAGAAGCAGCGCAAACACGCCATTCACATGTCGCAACCGAGGCATGTCATTCAGGCCATGCATCTAAGCATCCATGGCTCCGTAACATGATGTGTTTTTTCTGCTTAATAGTTCCATATTATGGAACTAATACTCAACCGGACTTTACACAGACTCCCGTTCAGAGGCGAATTCTAACTTGCGTTTGGCATCAAGATTGGTTCGCAGCGGTAGACCTGAAGGACACGTTCTTCCTTATCTCCATTCTGCCTCGACACCGACCCTTCTTACGGTTCGCGTTCGATGGCCAGTCGTATCTGTACAAGGTCCTCCCCTTCGGCCTGTCCCTGTCCAGCTCGTGTCTTCACGAAGATCGTAGAGGCAGCTCTTGCCCCACTAAGGGAAGTGGGCATCCGCATACTCAACTACCTCGACAACTGACTCATCCTGGCTCACTCTCGAGAGTTACTATGCGCCCACAGGGACCAGGTGCTCGTGCACCTTAGCCGCTTAGGGCTTCAGGTAAACTGAGAAAGAAGCAAGCTCTCTCCGGTTCGGAGTATCTCTTTTCTCGGTTTGGAGTTAGACTCAGTCTCAATGTCAGCACGCCTCACAACCGAGTGTGCACAGTCAGTGCTTACGTGCCTGGTTCGCTTCAAGCCAGGCACAGCGGTTCCTCTCAAACAATTCCAGAGACTCCTGGGGCATATGGCATCCTCGGCCACGGTATATGGCATATGAGACATAAGAGACCGCTCCAGCATTGGCTTCAGACTCAAGTAACAAGATGGGCATGGTGCCGCGGCACATATCGTGTGTTTATCACCCCTTCCTGCCATCAGACCTTCAACCCTTGGACAGACCTCTGTTTTCTGTTTTCCCCTACAGCAGGTGTCCAGACATGTCGTGGTCGCCACAGACACCTCTCAACTGTGTTGAGGTGCCGTGTGCTATGGGCATGCAGCTGCTGGCTCCTGGACGGGGCCCCGCCTGTGTACTGCCTTGAGTTGTTGGCTGTACTCCTTGCCCTGTGGAGGTTTCTCCCGCTGATTCAGGGCAAACACGTCTTGATCCGTTCAGACAGGCATATGAGACTGCTCCAGCACTGGCTTCAGACTCAAGTCCCGAGACGGGCACAGCCTCTTCATTGCTGTGTCCGGTACTTGCTTTGCGTACCCACGTGGACTGTACACAGGGCTCTAGATGCTCTGAGCAGCTCTTTGTCTGCTTTGGCGGACGATGGAAAGGGAACGCCATCTCCAAACAGCGGTTAGCTCATTGGGTTGTTGACGCTATTTCCCAAGCCTATCACACCCAGGCGGGTTCGAGAACACTCTACGGGATGTGTGGCATCCTCGTGGGCACTGGCCAATGGCACCTCCTTAGTAGAAATCTGCAGAGCGGCGGGCTGGGCAACACCCAACCCCTTTGCTAGGTTCTACAACCTCAGGGTTGAGTCGGTCTCGTGCCATGTTTTGACAGGTCCGAGCTTGTAGAACTCGGTATTACGGAACAACCGACCGGATGTTCCGCTTGCACCTTGTGCCCTTCACCAAGCTGATCCAGTGCGCCTTCATTCCCAGGTGAGCCAGCAAGCACTCGCTTCCTGGATGCTCTTCCTCCCTAGCCCTTTGGCCGCAGATTCAGCGGAGGAATTCACCGCCAGACCCACCACGAGTCGAGTGCTCCGTGTTGGACTTGGGCTCCACAGGCAGAGTTCCCGCTTCGTGCAACTCCCTGTGACATATTTTTCGTGGTACGGAAAAATCTCCCTGGGCCGGTCCTCACTGCCCCCTGTTCGCCGTGTCTGTAGTAACTCCTCCCTTGTCAGGCAAGATCTACCACCGCACCATGTCCACGGGTGGCTTGACAACCCCTGTGTGTATTAACCACAAGTTACCTCCCCCCAGTTTGGGCAGGTCGTGGTCTCCGCAGGGCCTCTTCCCCCTGAAAGAATAGGAACGGGAAAGGACACCTTCCTAGACACATCTATAGCGCTTTTTAACTCTATGACAAGAAACACAGAGCGAGAAAAGGCACAGCTGGCCAGCTGGCTCCCATGCAAGTCATGTCGCCTGTTTCCGTATGGGTACGGGGAACCTAAGAGCGGTATATGACACCTTTCATTGGGGGCATTAGGGAGGGTTACATGCAGCCGACCCAGCTGCTTCTAGCACGCAACAGCCTGCTTACACCTGGCTCGGCAGCCACGTAACACGGGGTAGTGCATGCCGTTACAATCGACACAATGTTGAGTGAGTAACAGAAGGAGAACGTCATGGCAAGGGGAATGAGACATTGTGTTCCCCTTGCCACGTCACTATCCCTACCATTGTAATGCGCCGTAGCCGTATTATCGGCTCCTCAGTGAAAACCTGTCAGGCATTCGCTCGCCCGCTCCCTTTATACCCATATGTCCGGGGCGGGGCATGCAAATTCTGTCTGCCAACTTGACATTGGCCTTTTCTCAAGTTCAAGTTCAGAGGTATGTGTATGGGCTGAAATATGTGCCACCAGAATCTGAATTTGAACCCTTTATATTTGAATTTGAATGGCTAAACTTGAATAATTGCATTGAAAAACTGAATTTGAATCACATAATTTGAAATTGTATTGTTTAATTAAAATTGAATTTATTCAAAAACTGAATCTGAATTGTATCATTTGAAATTGAATTTATTCGTTTGGAACTGAAGTCCAATAAAATTTGATCCTCACTGAAAATTAAACTCTCTATATATCTTCACATTTCACTTCTCACAATTCAGATTCAGTTCTCAAATTCAATTTCAAGTTACTGAGACAGACATCCGGGTAGTTGGAGGATGAAGGAAGAGCAATCGAGCGCAGATCGATAGATAGCGTTCATTGGCGCACAGGACTCCTCTTGGGCCAATCAGCACCAATGTTTTGGAGCACAGGGCGTTACCCGCCATGAAACAAAGAAGAAGTGCTTGCCTGACTTGCGTGACCACCACCATGGATTCGGCTGGGACAAATACGGTAATGACATTTTTTTTTTACGATCTTTTGTTTAACTGTTGTTAATGTTATAGCTATTTTGTAGAAACAGGGAAATTAAATCTTTCTCCCGGCGTTGCAAACACAGTAGCTATAATCCCACGTTTTTATGGTAGCCTACTAGCTCTGGTAACAACATTTTTGCCTGGTGTTTATTATTTCTAAGCGTTTGCCTCTTCCTCCGGTGAAAATGTTGTTGCAAACGTAGCTAGTGTTAGCCGCCGCCAAGTAGACTGGTCATGTCTTCAGTGTGATTTTTTTTTTTTTCCCGATAACTTCTCCTCGTGGTTGTCATTGTCAGAGTAACGTTACTGCTTACTGAGAGGGAGAGATAGAGTAGTAAGCGTGTAAGTTATGTGTCGCTGTGTTTGGCAGGTGCTAGCATAATGTAAGGCCATAAATTCAGGGCAATTACACCATAGCACTAGCCCTATTCATTTGAATTGAATGCATAAGTTAGCTAATTCCGTTTGACTAGAACACAAAAATAGCACATTTACACTTCGAAAGAAAGCGATACAGCTTCCTGCACAACAGAGCAGTGCAAGTGGCTGATGCCATCACATGTAAAAAAGGTAAGGTGACACTGTATTTTTTGGACACTGTGTAACTGTAGGCTAAATGATGATGTTAAATTAATGTTTATATTGTGCCCCTTTGGTTACTTCATCAGGCAGATTGCTTGTCTTCATCTACATTTCATCTTCTTTTAGGGGATTTTCATTATATTCCATCATACCTAATGTTGGGGATTATTAAATTATTTCTATTCTATATTCTGCCTTAATATGTGTAGCTTGTGACAATGTGGTCCGTCACAATTTCCCTGTTGGACAAAGAGAAGCTAAGACAGCAAAGACCCACATAAACACAGTTTGGCATCTCAATCCTGTGATGATAGCCTTACCTGTTTTGCTCACAGCCATAGGATAAACGGCAGATTTATACTGCATATAGATATGTTATGGTTATGGACCACAGAAATGTGGACTTAATGATCTTCTTTGTGTTAACTTATTTTCAGATTCCTGCTGCTCCAGTAGCTCTGATCGACTTCTCCTCTGCTAAAGTCAAAAAAAAAAGCTTGACCGTTCTATTGATGGCAGGACAACTGAAAACCAGGTTGGGAAATCACTTCATGCCCAAGAGTGAAGAGAGGGTCAGAAACATATGCTAGTTTTTTTGAGACTTTAAGCAAAAACTGTCCAAGGAGTGCAGCACTGATGGCTAGGAGCCTTACTACAAAGAATTCATCCCCAAATCTAGTATGCTTCTTAAAACTGTTCTTGAATACAGAACACCAGAGACTCTGCAGCTACCCCCCAAAGAGCTTGGAGAGCTATGCCAGGTATTCCAGCTAGAAGAGCTCATCATGTCCCAGGTCCAGGCTGTAGAGAGGGCAACTCGAAGTCAGAGTGCATGCAGGATTTGGTTTAGGCAAACAGCTGGACGCATAACTGCTTCCAAGCTGAAACAAGCTATTAAGACCAACCCACAGCAACCATCCAAGAGCTTGATCAAGGCCATATGCTACCCAGAAGCATATAGGTTCACCACAGCCGCTACAAGGTATTTAGGGTTTGAATTAGGGTAAGGAAGAGGTAAGGCCACGTGTAAACAGTGTTTATGTCCAGAAAAAGAAACACTGACAACAGAGGGTATAATTTGGTTAAAAAAGAAGCTTGTCTATTAAGTAAATGTATCTTACTGATGGAATATTAAATGAAATGTATAGTAACACATTGCTTTGGTGCACGTTAGTTATTAGTTATAGGGTTATAAGACTATGGTTATGCAGGAGTAGAACTAAGTATAGGGGTTAGGGAAATGGCATTTAAATCACTGAACTGGCTCTACACATCCAATACTAAGTAATCATTTCCTTTTCATGTTTTGCATGTGTACTGTGTACAGTTATGGATGCAAACATGAAGCACAAGCCAGAGGAGTCTATGAGAAGCTGATGGGTCGGGAGCATGCAGGCTTCTCCTGTATGGACAGTGGTCTCTGGCTGAACCCCAAGTGGCCATACATGGGGTCCTCCCTGATGGGATTGTTGCTTGTGACTGTTACGGAACTGGCATCTCGCGAGATTAAGGTAATATTACAGTCTCTGTTGTAGTAAAGTCCCTAAATCTCGAGTCTGAGTCGTGTCTCAAGTCCTAAACTGAGCAAAAAGGCAGAAAATATATTTGTTAATCTATTGTTCACGTGTCCTTCTCTCTGTGATTTTAGTGTCCACACTCTCACCAAGATGAAGCCAATCTGCGCTTGTGTGCTGGGGAAAAGGGCTTCTGCCTCATCAATGATGGGGATAATCTCTTCCCCTTGATGTTCGTAATAGCTGACTGCTTGTTGACTTTTAAAACGCGTCTTAAGACATATCTTTTTATACAAGCTTTTTTATAACATATTGTATTGAGTTTTTAATGCACTTTATCTGTATGCGGCTTGTTTGTTGTGTGTATTGTCTTATGCAGTGACCTGTATATTGCTTGTGAGGTGACCTTGGGTGTTATGAAAGGAACCATTAAATAAAATGCATTATTATTATTATTATTATAATGTCATGCTGGACCGGACACATGACTACTACTACCAAGTTCAGGGACAGCTTCACATTGTAGACGCTGAGTACTGTGATTTTGTTGTGTGGAACCACAATGACATTTTTGTTGAAAGGATTTTGCCCGATCTTGAACTTTGGGATGATGTTATCCCTAAAGTTGAGTGCTTTTTAGAAACGGTATACTCCAGAAATACTGGGACAGCAAGTTACAAACTCACATGTATAATGTAATGAAAGGATCTAGGCACTCTACATTTTGACTATTGTTATGAGTGTGGTCTTTGTGAGTTCTGGTTGTTGTATAATTTAAATGAAAAGATTAAATGCCATTGAGAAGACAGAATTATACATGGTGGTTTATTTACAAGATTAGATTTTTCAACAATTGTTATAATAACAAGAACATGGTGTGCAATAACAGATTAGAATCCATTTCATTACATATAATACATATAGCCAGTACAATTGGACTAGTGGATAAAAGTATTACACTTGTTGAAAACATATTAACAGACTGATATGTGTCGGGGCTCAGGTACTACTACTCCCTGTCCTCTTACTTATCATCATCAGAGCCAAGAAGCAGGGATCAGGTATTGGACACTACATGTGTGAGGGCTCAGGTACTGGACTGACTGATTATTATCCCTCCTCCTTACTCCAATGGGACAATAGACTCCAAAAGATTAGACAAGCTTAGGGCAACCTAAAAGCCCCAATGAAGTCCATATTAGACTACCGGTAACTTAATAAGCATTACTAAGTAAATGAGCATTTAATGACAACCTAATGCTATATAAACACAGACACAAAAAACACGTTGGCTAGCTAACATACCTCCGACGAAGTGGTCGCTGCAGACACGGGCATTAACGGACTCTGCTCCTCCCGACCGCAGACGTTAAAAATCGAGAAATCTACTCTATAAAAACCCTTTCCCTTTTCTCGATTAGAACGATTGGAGCAGCCGTAAACTACACAAAACATTGGCATTTTGCCAGACGGCAGATCCTCAGCTATTTCACTTCCTGCCCTCCATCTGAATTGCGCGCTCTCGCGATGCAGCAGCGTGACGTCACGTGAAACCAACCAATGAACGCTATTTATCGATCTGCGCTCGATTGCTCTTCCTTCATCCTCCAACTACCCGGATGTCTGTCTCAGTAACTTGAAATTGAATTTGAGAACTGAATCTGAATTGTGAGAAGTGAATGTGAAGATATATAGAGAGTTTAATTTTCAGTGAGGATCAAATTTTATTGGACTTCAGTTCCAAACAAATAAATTCAATTTCAAATGATACAATTCAGACTCAGTTTTTGAATAAATTCAATTTTAATTAAACAATACAATTTCAAATTATGTGATTCAAATTCAGTTTTTCAATGCAATTATTCAAGTTTAGCCATTCAAATTCAAATATAAATGGTTCAAATTCAGTTTCTGGTGGCACATATTTCAGCCCATACATGTGAGGCTCTCAGAAGAGACCCCTTGTGTCACTAAAATAGACACAACGTCTCGTTCCTTCCATCGGAGAACAGAGGTTACAACAGTAACATGACGATTTATATGATGAAATGTGAAAATTGAAATTAAAAGATACATTTAAAAATAATATTAAAACTGAACTTTGCATTTGAATTTAAATTATGTCACTATTATTGCATGAATATTAAGAAAAAGCTTTGTAAAAAAAAAATCACATATGCTTCACTTATTCACAATTGCATTTTCATTTTAAATTCATTGTCAGTCTTGCCTTGAGATTGTAGTGAAAATGAAATGTCAAATCAAATCATTTCATTTTCTTTTTAATTTTGGTACATATTTTGCGGACACTTATTAATAATAAAATGGTTAATCGTTATTTTTTTTATTTTCATTTTTATCCTTTTATTAAAGTATTTAAGATTGGCAGTATGTTCCTCCCCATAGAGCTTGATAGCCGAAGCAGAACTTGAGTCTGAGCTCCACCCTGTAAGGGCTTCAGAATTTCTACAGAATCCCTCAACAGTGCAGTGAATAGGCACTTAAAGTCAGATTGTCAGATTCATCAGCCAATCAGATTGATTTATTTGTTTTTGGTGGGTGTGGTCTTTAGGATATGTCCCGGTCTTTAGGATATGTCCCAGTCAAGGCTTCTAGCTGGCCTTGAGTGATGCAATCAAATGATGTACGTAATTTGGAAGCTAAGAGCACGAGATCTAGCTGATGAGTCGCTGTCATCACTGCCAGCATCACCATTGAGAAAGAGATCCTTATAAATTTAAAAACCCAAGATGTAAACATAAAAGAGGGATGATTTCCATCCATCCATCCATCCATCGTCAACCGCTTATCCTGTGTACAGTGTCGCGGGGGGCTGGAGCCTATGCCAGCTAACATTGGGCGAAAGGCGGGGGACACCCTGGACAGGTCGCCAGTCCATCGCAGGGGGGATTTCCACTTGAAGCAAATTGGAAAGTGCTTAGAACATCAGGAGTTTTCCACGTGTAAATTAGGCTGGCTGGAGAATTCAGTGTCGGTTAAAGTTATGAAAAGTAACCGTGTACCCTTACGAAACAAAATTTTGCAAGTATTATTAGATTATTAGCTTTTTCTGGTATTAGACATTCTTTGGTTTTGGCTTTCGTGTGTGAACATGTTTTTTAAATTTCAGTTGGTTTTATTAGTTGATTGAGATGTAGTGTATGATGTCCATAGGCATAGGGTGTCTTATTCATTGTGAAACTGTGTTTTCTTAATGGTATGAATCACACTGAAGGCATGGCATTAAAATGCCATTTCTAAGGCATGCCCCTAGGGGATAAATACACAAACACACACATTCACAAAGCAAAGTTACTCTATGAATCGGTCCCAAAGAGCGATATCACGCAACGACTAAAAATAAGTGAACATGGTGCAGCTCACTTCTCCTGAGAGATACTTGAGTCCAGATCAACAAGATGGAAGAGAAGTTAATGTTGTCATCAGTTTCATTGTTAAATAAAACCACTTCCCTCTCAGTGTTAATTTTTAATGTCAAGTAAACAGATTCCTTATCAAATTGGATGACATACCAGAAATTGATGGCATTGTTAGTTATTTTCATACATTGACAGACAATTTATATAAAAACACTCTCCCCTACAGAATGTTAAAATGCAAATCAACTGATTCCTTGTCCAGTAAGAATGATATTCTGGTAATGGTTATGATTATAATTTTTGGTAGGTGTAGGGGTGGGTTTTAGGGATAGGCACCAATCAGGTAGCAGAGTATTAGAATCTGGTGGGAAGTCAGATTTTGGCAAAACACCGGTTTTCCAGTCACCTCTTCTCCATTCTGAATCAGTGTGTGTGTGTGTGTTTGATAGACCTCCATCTGAAGAGAGTGAGATTCCAGTACAACAGATGTGACACCCTTGGCCAAAATCAAAATGATTGGAACCGGCTAATGAGATGATGGCTTTAATGTAGTATTCTGAGACTGATTTTAGACCAATGAGTTCACAGCGGACAGATAGTAACCAAGCCATCGATAGAATGCCGAATTAACATGGAAAAGATACCTTTTATTTAGTATCTCAGCGTTGTGTCTGATGAGGAAATGGTGTAAAACTACAATCAACTTGCATGGAGAATATACAGATAATCCAGTATAGGTCACAAAAAATATTTTATCCAATGGAAACCAATATGATGTGTTTAGATGATTTAGGAAGATGAATCCTATAATAATTCCTGAACTGCATATTTACATGCTGAGGGTTAATTTATCAAGTCAATGAGTAAAACAGCACAGTATTTTTCCCTTGTAATGTTGGGGATTCCTTTCAGGCATGAAGCTGTTCCGGGAATGGGTGATATTCTCTGTAAAGAGTGAAAAGTCTGTCACCGTTACAGAGAACAATCATAAGGCAAGTGGCCTTTTAGTGTAATGGAGGTCATATAAAGTATTCTTGTGATGTTTTAATGCAGTCCATAAAATAACACTTAATGGGGAGATGACTCATGATGCTGTAGCAATCTGGGACAAATGTATAGTCATATATTAAATTCTTTCCACCAGACTTGTGAATCCACTACAAGTCAACAAGCCAAATAATTTAGATTCAAATTTGATTTTAAGGAAACAAAATTGGGCAAGCCAATTAAAACCATCATGGTTTTGTGTCTGCAAATTATTAAATGTTTGTTTAATTTAATTTCCTCATCATAGATAGATACAATTATAATTTAAAAGGGCCAGCTTCTTACTGTGTAATTTATCATGATTTATAGGATGAGAAAATTAGATGTCACCTTAATGAAAAATAATGGTTGTTTAATGGCATTAGAAAGTGCTCAGTAAATGAACGCCACCTTTTTCCAGTATAGAGCATTGAGAATACTTCATGCATCACACATATCTTAATGGTGAAAGAGTTATATACTATATCACAGAGGTGAACATACACACCAGTGTTAAAAGAACTTCTTTAAAATTCATTCAGATTTACTGTGTTTGAGCAACACTGTATGTATAATTTCAAGCCAGACATACCTACTCTGTTCTAAAGCTGACATTACAGAACAATAGTGTAAAACAATATCAATAGTACAGGACATACATTTCTAAAAGTAGCTTCTTTTTGCATTAAAAATAAAATAAAGTAAATAATTAAATAAACATGAAAAAAATATAAAAATGAAACACTGGACTGTCCAGTCTGACACCTGGCAGGTTCAGTAGCTTGAGAGCCATAGTCTTAGAAGGACCCAGTATGGTCTGGCCAGTGATGAGGTCCTGATTCCTGCTCTGTTTCTTTTGTGCCCCTCAGGTGGAAGAATGTGCTACACAAAACGCCAATGGAGCATGAAATCCAGCCAGCCATGCATTATGGATGGAGCAAAGTTCACTTTATTTTTAGATAGATATTTTAGATCAGCTCGGTGGATGTGCAGCACAGTGTATTCTGTGCTTTACTGTATGAGTTAGGCCAAATAAAGCCTGCTAAACTGTAACTGACATCACTGTTTTACCTAAAATGTAAATATTTAAGTAAGCATACTGCTAAAGCATTCATGATCAAAGGAATGGTTGAACATGCATATTTAATTAAGCAAAATCCTTCCTGGGATAATCAAAGCTGGGAAAATGTCAATCAAATGATCACTTAGATATTGATTAAACCCTTTTGACTTATATAAATTGTCACTTATATGATCCTAATTTAAATTCACAAGATATTCAGTAATTACTGATTATGTAACATTTTAAGTAATTTGATTTCTCCCGTTAAGGTATAAAATAAATAATAATCCTAACACTTTACAATAAGGTCTACTGTATACAATAACTTTAATGCATCAGGTATCATGAACTAACAATTGTTGGACAATGTTCATTTAGAAATATACTAATGTTTATTATAAGTTCATAGTTCATAATACATCAGCTAATGTTAACAAATAACTTTTGGTAACACTTTAATATAAGGGTCCATTTTTTCACAATCAATGAACAATATATGTTTCACAGCATTTATTAATCTTTGTTAATGTAAGTTAATACAATGACGATTGTTCCCGTTGGTTTTCTTCTCAGATAAGTCAGCAGACTGGATTCTTCAAAGTCATTAAGCATCATTGCCTTTTGTGATATTCTCAGTTGACTTTTAGTTTGTGTACTTTTATTTTTAAATTTCCTGTTAAGTTCCTGTTTCCTAGTCTTGTCATTTCCTGTTTTCCCTTCTTGTTCATGTGTCTGGTTTTCATTGGTTCATTGTTTGATTACTTTGATTCAGTTCTAGTTTGTCATTGGCTTTAGTTAATTGTCTTGTGTATTTAAACCCTCATGTTTACCTTTGTCATTTGTCAGGTATTATATGTGTAACCTTGTTGTTCATCCCTAGTTTAGTCTAGCCTGTGTACATGTAACCTTGTTGTCAAGCCATAGTTTAGTCCAGTCAGTATACATGTACCTTGTAGTTTTGTTCCAGTCCAGTCTAGCCTTAGCCTTAGTTATTTCATGTCGTGTCTAGTCTAGTTTTGTCATTATTAGTTAGGTCAATGGTTTCTTGTTGTTTCCTTTCACACTGATAGTTAGGGATATTGGTTTCACGTTTTAAGAATAAACTGCACTTGGGTTCATCTTCACTTTGTCATCATCGTCGCTGCCTGTTTCAGCAACACCGTTACACCTTTGAGCATATTATCTGACAGATAAAAATAAAATAAATAAAAGTTTTTTTGACTTTCTTTTTTGCAACCTTTCCTTTTTTTTAAGGTAACATTTTACAACAAGGGTCCACGGTAACACTTTAAAATAAGGTTCCATTCGTTAACATTAATTCATGCATAAGATGTCATGAACTAACAATTAAAAATATATGTTTATTACACAATTTAATAATCTTTGTTAATGTTAGTTTATAAAACAATTTTATTTATATATATATATATATATATATTATATAACAATTGTCCATTGTTAGTTCATGGTGCATTAAATAATGTTAACAAATACAACTTTTTATTTTTAAAAATGTATTAGTACATGCTGAAATTAACATTTAAGGAATATTCCGAGTTCACTTCAATTTAAGCTCAATTGACAGCATTTGTGGCATAATGTTGTTTACTCCTATTCTTTAAAAAGTGAATGGGTGCTAATTTTTTAATGTTAAAATACTCACAATTTCAAAATGATAGCCACAAGTTATAAAGGATATGAGTGTAAATATGATTTTAGTTTGATAAAATTTGACTTTTGTTTTTAAAGAAATGAGGGATGAGTCTAAATACATTTTTGTGGTAATCGACATTATGCCACAAATTCTGTCGATTGACCTTTACTTGTATTGAACCCAGAACAATTATTTAGATAAGATTTATAAATGCTTAAAAAGTCTGGTTCATTGTTAGTTCATGTTAACTAATGGTGTTAAATAATGTTAACAAATGGAACCAAACGTAACGCTTTACAATTAGGTTCCATTTGTAATTTTTTTTTAACACCATTAGTTAACAATTTTACAGTATTTATTAATATTGGTTGTTATATATGTTAAATTCAAAATATACTAATCATTTTTTTAATTTGTTCAAATCAGTTAATAAACTATGAACTAACAATAAAACAAATGCATTTGTATTGACTTACATTAACGAAGATTAATAAATGCTGTAAAACATATATTTTCTATAGTTTGTTCTTGAAACTATTGCACTGACTAATGTTAAAAATGGAACCTTATTTAAATTATTATTTTTTATTACTTTTCTTGATACGTTGAAACCCCATCTTTCCTCTGAAATATATATTTTTATATAACTTCAGACCTATAAAACTAAAACTACAGACCTATGTTTAAGATTGACTGAAAAAATAAATCCTGTTAAAATGATGGTAAAACACAGTGACCACACACTTCAGGCTTTACAGGATGTAATTTTGATGCCAGTATATTTTATGGTGCATTAACATTGTTTATATTATTAAATAATGAACTTGATATATTAATCTTCTGAAAAATCTGATTTTCACTTTATAATGTATTGTTGCTCACCAAAGTATTTACAGAAAGGCACAAGATGACAAGGAGTTCATCAATAGAGGCCTTTTGTGGAGCAATGACCAATGACCAAACATGAAGAGAGAGTGCTCAGTGTCACTCCCACAAACGCTAAACATAACAAAGGTTGCTCTTTTCCATCTGAGGAACATTGCACGTATTAGACCATTTCTCTCTAGGCCTGATGCAGAGAAGCTAATCCATGCCTTCATTACATCAAGGCTTGATTATTGTAACTCTCTTTTTGCGGGTTTACCAGCAAATTCTATTAGGACGTTGCAATATATACAGAACCCTGCCGCACGTGTTTTGACTCATACATCCTCACGCCATCACATTACACCCGTGCTCCAGCAACTGCATTGGCTTCCAGTTCAGCCACGTATTGATTACAAAATTCTGATTTTAACCTATAAAGCAGTACATGGGTTGGCTCCAGATTACATCTGTGATTTGGTTACTCCATCCATTCCCGTTCGCTCTCTCCGCTCTGCTGGCTCTCTCTCTCTCTGTGTCAGCCTCGTTGTAAATTAAAAACCATGGGGGGAAGGGCCTTTTCCTATAACGCGCCTACGTTATGGAGCACACTACCCTCATCTATTAGGGATGCTGCTTCTGTGGATTGTTTTAAGAAACTTCCTGGTAATGCAGGGAATTCTGGGAAAGATCTTACCAATTATTGTTTTTTTATTCGTAATTTTTACAATAATTTACCATAAAAAGTACATGTACTCTCTTGTTAAACATAATATACATTTTTACCATTAATTATACAGTAAAACCATACTTTTTACAAGTAAAATGTTTTATTTTTACAACATTGTACTGTAAAATTACATTTATTTTCTATTTAAATATATTATAATTTTTGCAGTACATTTTAAGGTACTGTTTCCCAATTACAGTCTTTTACCGTTAAAATTAAGGACATGTTTTACAGTGTACTATTTATCTCCTAGATCCTAACCTCTGATAAATTCCAGTCAGGTTTCTGAGTGTTACATAGCACTCAGTCTGCAATGCTGAAAATTACTAATGGCATTTATTTTTTTCTCTTGATTGAATCTTGTGCTGTCTTAGTCCTGTTAGATTTTAGTGCAGTATTTGACAGGACTGACCATGACATTCTTTTAAAACACCTTAAATGTGTGGTTTGCATCCAGGGCCTTGCTCAAAAATTAGTTTGCCTCAAGGAAAGAACTTCTTCTGTGCATAATGGTTGCCTGCATCCATTACATATGGTGTTTCCCAGGGTAACATCTTCTGACGTTTTTTTTTGGCTACCAGTCAATTAAGAATTTAATTTAAAATGTTACTAAACTTTTTTAAGGCGTAGCATGGTATTCCTCTGCAATATATTTGTAATCTTCTTTACCTATACTCTACCTGCTCAGGTCATCTAACAGACTATTCCTCTCTATTTCAGACTTATTTACACTCTTTCATAATTTATACTCTTTTGATTCTGTCTATGTTGCAGCAACGCTTGTTAAAAGTCAAGTTTCTTTCAAAATTCTTGTTTTTTTTTTTGTGCTTAATTATAAGAATGACTCCACTTGACAGTGCATAGGGAATATGGCCTGACGTTCTGTAAAGTAAAAAATCTTTTTGATAGCAACCATAAATGTGGCAAAAATTTCTATGAAAAAAAAAGAAAAATATTTTTTCATGACTTGACCTAGGTGTGCATGCCCCTGATACCACTTAAACAAGCATACAGAGGTCTATGTGTTTAATGGAGGTACTATAATGAAGGATTCTGGGGTTCATGAGAGTCTGACCCTACAGTTTTACTGGAGATCACATGGTGAGCGGCATGCTGAGGATTTGAGCTCCTTAGTAGTAATTAGAGCCAGCAGAATTGTGCTAGAATAGGGCTGTCTGTATGCCCTCAGTACACCCACAGGTGAGGTCCTCTTCACCATAGGGGTGGAGAGAGATAAGTCTCTACCATTGAATTATTCCTCCCTCTTAAATTACAACTATGTCAACAAGGTTAGGAGCTTGGAGACCTATTTGATAATTTTTTAACCATTAAAGAAACTGTAAGGTTCATTAATATCTAATTGATGCTCATGTTTAAGGGTTTGTTTTATTTATAGGCTTAAACTGCTGACCCCTTCTGGAACACTGCAAGTAGGGAGGGACCTAGGAAAGGGCAACTGACTCAAGGGGAATAAAATCTCTCTTGTGTGCACATGATTTAAAACTCAGAAATTTATAGTATATATCTAAAAATGTACCAATCTGTCTGTCTAAAAGTTGATCGGTCTAACATTCTGTCTGTGTGTCTGCCCGTCTGTATATCTGTCAGTCAGTCGTTCTAATATTCTGATTGTCTGTCTGTGTATCTGTCTGTCAGTAGTTCTAACATTCTGTCTCTGTCAGTATGTTTGTCTGTCTGTCTATCTATCTGTCTGTCGGTCGTTCTAACATTTGGGCCTTTTACGGCAGAAATGCGGCACTGTTGGCTCAATGCTGACATCGGCTGAAAGATCACTGGCTAGAGCCTTGCTTACTGTTCACACCACTTTGGCAGACAGATGGCTTTTCCCATGTGGGCCAATTGTGGTTGAAAGCAGTTCTATGATGCAGATCCATACTTGGTGTAGTTGTGGCCCGAGTCCGATATGTTCCACAATTATTTAAAATAATACGTCACACAATTGGCCCACTTATAAAACTGACGGTTTGGTGGTTAATACTTGCAGAGCCTAGCTATCTTTGACACTCGGATCCTGCTTGGTGAGGATGTAGGTATAAACTGACTTTTTGAGAGGATCAAAATCAGTTGCAAAAAGACAACTCATGGTACTTTATGTTCAGTTTCCGTTTTGTTGTAACAGTCAATTGGAAAATAATTTTCTATATTTTTCTAACGTTAGCTGTGATAGCCTGTTAGAAAACCTGTTCAGTCCTGGAGACTGTTACACCGACTGTTGTTGTGTATCTTTAGAATGAAAATCCTTTAGTTACAGTATATAAATGTAATTTAGCTATCTAACTTTGTACAATGACTACAGAATGTTTAGCAATTTCTTAGCAGTTAACACAAGAGATGCACCAGGTTCACGAACATCAAAGCCGGTAGTATAATGGGGTACTCGGTTATGGGAATTTACACTGGGAAATGAAGTCCTAGTTTTACTCACCACGTTGAGCTGTAAATCACTTGCCAAGTGGCATGGGCCCTTTGAAGCCCTTTGGGCTTCCATTTGGGTCATGGGCAGCTGTAGCCCCAAATTGATAAAACCGCAGCAATTGCAGCCTGCCAGAAACCTAAGACCAAAAATGAGACAGTACCTGGGGCTGGCTAGCTATTATCATAGGTTTGTGCCTAATTATTGGACCGTCACCAGCTCGCTGACTGATCTGACTAAAAAGGGGGCACCAGATCCATTCCAGTGGACAGAGCCATATCAGAAGGCCTTCACATGGGTGAAAGCTGCACGTTTCGGCAGGCTGTTGTTGTACTTTCCTGATTTCTCTCTCCCTTTTATCTTGCAGATGGATGTATCGGACAGGGGGGTGGGAGCAATACTGTCCCAAATGGTGCAGGAGGAGGAGCGCCCCTGCTGTACATTAGTCGTAAGCTCTTGATGAGGGACACTAAGTACTTCACAGTGGAAAAAGAGTGTTTGGCCATCAAGAGAGCAGTCCTCACCCTCCTGTACTATCTGTTGGGGCGTGCTTTCACCCTCTGTTCAGAACATGCCCAGCTCCAGTGGCTCCATCGCATAAAGGATACCAACGCGCAGATCACCCATTGGTATCCACAGAGGTCCACAGTCCGGGGCGTAGATGGCTGTTGCGGATTTCCTCTCTAGAAATGGAGGGGAGGGAGTAAGTGACAGGTCGGATGGCTCCCCAGTCTGAGTCAGGCGATGGGGGTATGTGATAATGGGGGTGTGGCTGAGCGATGTCTGTGGAGAGCGAGGCCGGAAGAAGAAGAATGATAAGGATTGACACCTGTGGGAAATGCACTGAGAGCTGGAGAGGGATAAAAGTGCAATCCTAACCACAAGAGGGGAGAGAGAGCTACGGTTCAAACGTTAGAGTGAGTGTGTATATGCGTTTAAGTGTGTGTGCTGCAAAGCCACGTTGTTTATTGTAAATAAACAACTTCATTATGAAAAGAATACGCAGAGTCCCGCCTCCTCCTCCCGACAGATCCAATGACTTGTTACACTGATAAAATCAGTAATTGATCAAATAAATGCACAGTTTACTAGAAAATATCAGTGTTTTTATTGTACAAAATATATCCAACATTCCCAGTCTATTTCTGTTCTACACATTAAAATAACGGTATTATAAAAGTATATTTATGCCATAGGTAACTTATGCCTTGTTAAAAAACATGAATGTGTTTAATGTAAATATTCACAGTTGCTTTTATGGGTTGCAACATCACTTCGTAGCATTTTACTATTCTTTGAATTGACAGCTGATGAACTTAAAAATCATTCATTTAAAGGGATAGTTCACCTAAAAATACAAATTAATTCATTCAATCATGTACTCACCCTGATGCCATCCCAGATATTCTTTCTTCAGAAGAACACAAACAAAGATTTTTAGAAGAATATTTCCACTCTGTAGGTCCATACAATGCAAGTGAATGGTGGCCAGAACTCAGAAGGTCCAAAAATGATATAAAGGAAAGAGAAAAGCAATCCAGACTCCAGTGGTTAAATCTATATCTTCATACGAAATATAATTGGTGTAGGTGAGAAACAGATCATTATTTAAATCCCTTTTTTTTTTTTTACTATAAATCTACTCTTTAACTTTTACACATCTTATAGTCACTTGTGAAGCCTGTTTAGTTTCACTTTCACATCTAAAAGTAAAAGTTAAAGTGGAGATTTATAGTAAAAAAGGACTTAAATATTGCTCTGTTTCTCACTCACATCTATTATTTCACTTCAGAAGACATGGAGTATGGAGTCTTATGGATTACTTTTATGTTTCCTTTAAGTTTTTTTGGAGCTACAAAGATCTGATCACCATTCACTTGCATTGTACAGACCTACTGTACAGAGCTACAGAGATATTTTTCAAAAATCTTTATTTGTATTCATACACATCTGGGATGGCATGAGGGTGAGTAAATGATGGGAACATTTTAAGTTTGGGGTGAACTATCCCTTTAAACTGCTTTGCACTTCTCTGTATTGGCAACTGATGAACTTCAACAATAATAAAAAATAATACATTTCAACTGCTTGTTGTCATTTTATTTGAAAATGACAGCCCAGTTAACATCCATGTGGCATTCTCAGGCCATATATGAACTTTAAGGGCAATACTATACAATACAATACTTCCTTTGGGCCTAATCTGGTCCACACCAGTCCCTTCTTCAATTTACACACTGTGGGTCACATCTGGGTCAGAACCATTCATTTAACAATCTCTGGGCCAGATCTGACCCACACCCATTAGTTCTGATCATTTTACAGTGTGTGGGCCAAATCAGGGCCGAGGAACCAGGCATATGCTGGGCCAGAACTAAATTAAGTATGTGGCCCACAAGTAAGCAAGACAAATTTTGCTAACTGGGGTCTGTCTGTCTGCACTGCAAAAAATGATTTTCAAGACAAGAATGTTTGTCTTGTTTTCCTGAAAAATTGTCTAAACGTTCTTAAAACATGATTTAATTTAGTCTTGTTTTAAGAGAAATCTGACAAAATTAATTGAACTTCAGACTTAAAAAAAAATCTGCCAATGGAGTAAGAAAAATAAACTTGTTTTACCTTCAAATTAAGATTATTTTTCTTAACCCATTGGCAAACATTTGTCTTTTAAACATATCTCTTAGTAGATTCGGATAAATTTATCTCTAAACAAGACCTAAAATCTTTAGAAAGTTTGCTTGTCAAGTAAATAAATCACATTTTAAGAATGCTTTGATCATTTACTGGAAAACAAGACAAAAATACTAGAATTTTTTTTTTAACTAAAATAGTGTTGTTCTCTGACTGACTGTCTGTCTCTCTGTGTATATGTCTATCTATCTGTCTGTCTGTGTATCTGTCTGTCGGTCGTTCTAACATTCTATCTCTGTCTGTCGGTCATTCTAACATTAATTCTGTCTGTCTGTCAGTCACTTTAGCATTCTGTTTGTCTGTCCGTTATTTATCTATCTGTGTCTGAATCTGTCTGAATCAGTTTGCAATACAATCTGAATTAATCAGAAAGCTCATGCGCGCACTGCTAAATCATTATGTGCACTCTCTCACTGCCAACATGCAAATGGAATGCTTAAAAATAGTGGTTCTCAACCTTTTTGACTCCAAGGCCCCCCAGTCCAAGACAATATTTGAAGGCCCCCTCACCTGAAACTAGATAAGTCTGGTTAAAATACTTAATCATGGATAATTTTTTAGTCTATAAGTTTCAGAAAGAGTCTGTTTATAATTTGTCAGCATACATCTTAAAGTATTGTTTGGCATTTCAATTAAGTTAAATAATTTAAATTATTTTAATATTTCTTATTTTAAATCGATTTTAAGTCACCTTGCGGCCCCCTTGGAAGTGTGCTTAGGCCCCCTAGTGGGACCTGGCCCCCTGGTTAAGAACCACTGCTTTAAAATACAGAAAATCAAGATAACGCTGGTTGCAGTGGACATACAATCAAAGGAAACCAAACCTGCAAATGCATCCTATCACTTGCCGTTTATGAAGACGGTCTTTATTATGTGTAACACGTGTGCAGCTTGTGAATGTATCCTACGTGTCAATGTACTTAATATGTTTTTCACTCAATTTTGTCATAATAGCGAGATATTATATAATAAAAAAGACATCTTTTCTCATAATAATGAGACATGTCATAAAACTACAACTTTTCTCTTAATAACGAGATAATATGTTGCAAAAATGACATATTTTCTCATAATAATGAGATAATATGTTGTAAAAACAACATATTTTATGTATGGTAACTATGGCATTGTTATTTGAAATAATTTATCTTAATTTTTCCTTTGTTTAAGCCGTAAATACATTTTACAGCTTGGAAGTAAACAATTATAAAAACATGAGTGATAGGCTATGACATTGCTTTTGTGAATTAGCTGTTGAGCTGCAATTCTGAAATTACAGCTCATTCTCACTAAAAAATGCCAACAAATCTTGGGGCAAATTGGACAAGGGTGAGATAAAAATTACCCCCTTCCAGTTTAACGGGCTGTGCCATTTATTGCCTTTTTTCTTTATATTTGGCCTTTCAGTTTCAGCATTCAATCTATATAATGTGTATAGTGCAAGCATGTGTTTTAACTAGTTACCTGACAGTATATGATGCAGTGCCCAAATAACATCAAGACTCAATTAAACTTATAAAATATATTTATTTGTAATTAGCAGTGTATGCATGACCTTAATAGAGATTTGGATGCTCAGAATGTGCTGTTGTTAATTGTGCTGATAGTAAACTGACTTAAATGTTCAGCACAAAACATTTTAAAATGCTAAATGCTTGGAATCCAGTTATGTTAAGCATGTAAAAATGCAATACATAAATCAATAAGGCCTCATTTAAAAAAAAGTAAACATAGTACAAATCTGAGAATAAATATTAACGTAAATGATTTAACCCTAATGTTATAAAAAACTGCCTGGGTCCTGTAAAGAAAATGCCATATGCTCATATGTGCACCTTCATATGAGCACACATATTGAACATTGGAATTACAGAAAAAGAAAGCCATGAAACTGTGACATGAAAATAGGACACCTTGTGTACCCTGTTTTTTTTTTGTCTGGTGTGTCAGGCTTGGGTAAAACTGATGCTGAAAGAGAACTATGAGATAAAGCCGGCAGCCATTCAACAATGAAGGACAATTAAAAGATGTAATTTGTTACTTGCCAAAGGCGAAAAAAAAAAAAACATTTTAATTGAGAGAACAAAATTTGTGCTTCATTAGCCCTATTAGTATTGCCATTTTAAGTTAATATTTTCTGGAATCACTTTGTATTTTCATTGTGAATACAACATCACATACATTCACTTACTCATAGGCAATTTTAAATGTCACTTGAAATGCAAAACAAAAAGGAATAGAAAATTAAACTCTGTAATCACACAGGCAATAAAGCTTTTGCAAACAACTGGGTAAAATATAACCCTTGGGTAAAATTCAAAAAAGGCTAGTGAAATTAATTGTCACGCCTGGCTCCGATCTCTCTCGCTGTACTTCTAATCATGAACACCTGCAAACAAACCATAGTTAATCAAGGACGCTACAAATACTCACCACTCACAATCATTCTCTGTTGAGTCTCTCAAAAGTATGGTGCAACTGCGCTGCTTCCACACAGTGTTTATATGTTCCGTTTCACCTATCGTGTGGATTAACTCCATTGATATTTGAACTTCCATCTTCATTTCTTCTCACAAGAGGTATTTATTCCCACATTACTCTCCATTGTGATTCACCATTTGTTATTGCTCTTCCAGAGTCATCTTCATCCATCTCTGTGGTTATTATTTGTCTGTCATAACCTGCTGTATCTCAATAAAGATATCCGCTCCTGGTTTCATCATTATCCTCAGTGTGTTGGTTCACTTTGTGACAATGACTTGTTTGCCCCATTATTCAAGGCCATTCACTGCAGCTATTTTTTATATATATATATTTATTTATTGTGCCTATAAATTGTTTGTGGGCTTCGGTCTGATCCCTGAAGTCAAAAGGATTGACTATGTATTTTTGCAGAAATGCCACCGTTCCCTTTTGCAACATTGGCTGGGAGAATTATCAGGCAACTGAGTGACAGTGAGTATATAAAATGCCCTTTTTAAATGGTCGTCAGTGAAAGTTTTTCAAAGGGTGCCACGAATAATGGATCTGCAAACTTTATTCACAGGGAATTCATGTTTGGTCAATTTACTGCTCCATATTTACAAATTCAGAACTCATTCTTGAAAGTGACTGGCTTGAAAGATGAACTGTTCACAGGCACAAAGGACAAAGAGAATAAACAAGAACAAAAATCTTCCCAGAAGTCACCACTCAAACAGGACTGTGTGAAAAACCCCAATATGTTCCTAACTAAAATACCATGTCTTTGCAGGTATGGATATTTTATGGTTATAAAGGTTATGGCTATGGGTAAACCGATTTACCTGTAAAAGAAAGAGGTAGGATAGAACAACACTTACCAGTAAAATTTCTGGCTGTTCCTTTTGACTTTAAAAGATTTGAGATCTACAACACAAGTCACATGGGCCACTTTATCATTATAGTGCTTGATGGCTCCAGTCCACATTTACTTTAATTGAATGGCCAGGATATGCTACAAAAGGTTTCACAGATGAAAGTTGTAAAGGTTTAGAATGACAAGAGTGTGAGTTAATGATGATGAAATGTACAGTATTTAAAGTTATTATAATTTATTGCAATGGTCACAATAATTAGTGAACAAAATAGCCTAATGGCACAAATGTTAAGTTTTCTCTCTAGTAGTGATTTGAATAGGCCAATTGGGTTCAAATGCCTAGTTTACATCCCTGTGAAATGAGAATTTTAGAAACTCAGTTTGTCACAACTTTTTGGCCACAACAGAGGTTTGATATTTTGTATGCTACTGGTATTTGATGTTTTTTGTTTTACTGTATAAATGTTGCTCAAAGGCCTACAATACACTGACTAATGGCTGATTCTATTGTGATTACTTACCCCATGGTAGGGCTTGTTGACAGAAAAGGTCAGCATGTGTTTACTGAAGTGCATAATCTTTCATGGACAATAATGCTAAATATTAATTAGCTATTTTTTGTAGTCATGTACCTATGCAGAACTTTCAAAAATAAATCTTTGAGAAATATTAACTGGGGTAAAAATAATTCTTAGTATCACCTATTTTAAAAATTTTTTGGTATCTTTTTATTTTTTTTATTTTACTTGTTTATTCAGGTTTTTGGTTGTAATAACCTGACCCACCAGATGAACAGTCATAACTGACTTTTGTCATTATGTTTGTCTCACTATGGGAGTTTACAGACTAATTTCACACAGTCTGTCTTGTAAGCGTTGATAGGGCTTAATGAGAATGGGATTTTAATTAATAAACCAAGCCCAATTGTTCATAAGTGACCAATTAATAATGCTTAAAGAGCAGGGTGATGGATGAGTGGAAACATGAGTGTCCACGGACTGTATAGTGGAGGAAATCACCTCTGGGTATTTTCGGAATGGCATATTACCATAAAGGCGTTAATATTTCTGCAGTATATTGTATGTACTTTGCACTGTAAGTGTATGCTCTGTATGCATGGAATGTCCTACTTCATTTACAAAAATGACCCTTTTTTTTTTTTTTTTGGAGCTTCAAACGTCGGATCACCATGCACTTGCTTTTAAGGACCTAATGAGCAGAGATAGTTTTCTATTTTATTCAAATGTGTTCTGGTGAAGAAAGTAATACACAACTGGGATATCGTGAGGGTGTGTAAATAATGAGAATTTTCATTTTTTGGTGAACTATCCTTTTAATGTGGAATTCATTTATCCAGCATTAATTCCTGTGTTCCATTATTTTCAAGGATAGGCCAAATTGCATAATGCAAATGAACCTTTGCACAATGCTATCTTACGACATCTACTGAATTTTACTAGTGCATGACTTTTCAGGCAATACACATTAACACTTACATTACATAGTCAAATACATTAACAAGCTTGTTCAATTGCAATCAAATTGTATAGTAGCTTAACTGAAAATGACCTGTTTAAGACCTGTTTACGAGTCCTATTTTTCGTCCGTAACAAGCAACGAGGACAACGGATTTCATCCATCATCGATAGGTGTCAGAAAAGTCTGTTGCATTGGGGGCAAGGATGCCTTCTGGGTGAGTAGGTTCTGGCTTGGGATTTCCTGGCAGCATGCTTCTTGTTGGCATCATCGGTCCTTTTCCGCTCAAAAGAGGCTATGCCGGCGGAGACTTGTCTGCGCCAAGCTGACCAGTCAGTTGCAAGGTTCTCCCAGCTGTCAAGGTTGATGGTGCATTTTTTTTCAGAGAGGCTTTGAGGGTGTCCTCGTACCTCCTTTTGTTGCCCTAAGATCGCTTGCCATGTTGCAGCTCACTGAAGAAAAGTTTCTTGGGCACGAGTTCATCTTCCATGTGAATAACGTGGCCTGCCCATCTCAGCTGAGACCTACAGAGCATTGTGTGGATGCTGGCCTGTGCGAGGACCTTGGGGTCGGGCACTTTGCCTTACCAATTGATCTTTTGAAGCCATCTTAGGCAGCACTCAAATTGTAAGTTGAAAGTAGAAATATATACTGTTAGAAGTGGAAGAGCTCAAACTGACATGGTTGCTTCAGCAATTGCATTTTCATGTTACATCTGATTTTTACGGATATTTTTAGGGTGTATATATATTTTGTTCATTTAAAATTAGATTGAGCATTAGCCTTATAACCTAATTTGTTGGGGAGAAAATGTAACTCTAATGGTGCCACACAGTGGAAATTTGACCACAGAACTGCCATGATACGTATTACAAACCATGTAACACTTTTATAAAATGTCATTATAAAAAAACACAATTACAACATTTTCATGACAAAATTTCTAACCTGCATGCATTGTATCAAGGCAGGCACTTATCTATCTATGCAGCGCTGCATAGAGTCAACCACATCTGTTGTTTATTTTTGCAGACATGGGGACAAGGTTTGTCTAGTTAGCTTTGGCAGTTAGCCCCTGCAGGTGGAGTAGATGCGGTAACTACAATATTATGCTGGCAAAAAGCATGTTTCTCCATTGACTGCCATTAAAAAGACATATTCTGACAAAATTCATTTTTATATTTGCAAGCAACATATACAGTAAAAATGTCAATATACTAAAGTAGATGTTTTACTAGCTCTCTGTTTAAAAGAGGGCTCTTAACAGGTTGAAATAAACTTGTTTTCCCCTCCCTGCTAAAAAAAGAATAGCTTAGACCAGAAATAATTTCCACATTTTAATTCAGTCATTAAAACTCTCAGAAAGATTTATCATATTAATGTGGGTATTGATAGGATATTGTTCTTGGCAGAATTGGTCTAATATGCTGCTGCTGCATAGTAAGTGCTGAGACTTGCTATTGCTAATGCACATACATTCTGAGTTAGCATGTGTACATGCTGCTGCACAATTTGACAAAATGCAAGACATGCTGAATAAGCATGTATGATATGCTGCAGCACATATTTACATTACAAACAATCCCCAAACAAAACAGGTAAGCTGCATAAAATGCATAACACAAAAACAACTGCCCATCCAAGCAGATCTATCTCCAAGACGTGAACTGCTGCTGCTCTCTGACATATGCTGCTCTGTGTGTATGTTAGCTAGGTGTACCACTGGCCAGATTGTGTAATGCTAATGAACTCAATTTCTGTGTGAAAGGCTAGTGACATAACTCATAATGTGTACTTGAATTTAATTTAACTAGTGACTTAATTTAATTTAACCCATCAATGTGTGGATTTATTTAATAGAAGAATGCAAGTGATAGCAATGTGTGCCAGGCAGACATTGATGAAGACACACTTTTGCTGTTGAAGTCAGTTCACATACACTTAGGTAGATCAAAATTCCTTGAGAATGGGGCCATTTTGTATTCTAGAATGTTGACAGAAAAATGTTGGGCAAAATATTAGCTCCTTTTCTGCCAAGTGATTGAGAAATGGTAGAGTGACTCTCATTCGAGATAGCGAATCGTATTGATTGCACTTGTCCTTGCCCATACTGAAACTGCATACAGTGACACGCCACCAGATCCCTGGGGTTCTTCTGTGCCTTCAGTCACAGGCCGAATTATGGACAGCCAGCTCTATAATCCTCAAATAAATCACCACAATCTATGAGAGTAATTTGACAGATATAGATTGAGTGGAAGAAAAAGACAAAGAGTACAAGATGGAAAAGAAAGAGAAAGCTAGTTTGACTTCCTATTTATTATGGCAACTATCAAATTAGTATTCAAAGGTATCTGAATGTAAAGTTTTGTTCTAGCACATATACATTTTTAATACAAACAATACAATGTTTAAATTAACTTTTCACTTTATCATCAGACAGGTTTTAGGTTATAATTTGTATGAATGTCTGAAAATAAAATTAAATGGTTTTGCAACTGGTCACAATTTTATATTGCCTTCACTGTTTAATTGTAAATAGTCCAGCGGTGTGTAAAATGTTTTTTTTTTTATATTTAACATTTAATATGGAGTCAAAATCTGCATGCAAATTAATTCTAAAAGAATAGGCAAAATGCTGGTACAGAATGTCACATCATAGGACATTTCAACATTATAACATTTAGTAACAACTTTGTTTCATTCTGTGTAATTTCTTAAGAATGGCCAGAACCATTGTAATAGCATACGCAAATGTGTTTGTAATGGAACTGTCGAGGTCAAGTCAAGTCAGGTCAATTTTATGGTTAAGTCATAAATTGGTCATAACAACATTAAGAACTCCTCGTTTTGCGCATACGTGCTGGTTAGAAGGAGAGAGCATACATTGTGCAAGAGAGTTCCAGGTTTTGTTCATCAGTAAATCATTATTTGTAGTGCATATGGATTGCATGTGAAAACTTTGACCATGTTCTGTGCATACATTTCATTTTTGTATCTAACATTTGTATTTTTATTTAATACGGCCCAATCGACCACTGTTTTTCCTTTTAAATAACAGCAGTATGAAACAAACCCCCTCCCCCCCAAAATGTTTTGTATTCTTTGTGGTTTATTCACACCAACCAGTTACATTTTGGTACCAGGAGAGGGGTATCTGACTGTTGGGAGACAATAGATACATTTTTTTTGTTATTTTTGAAAAACAGTAGAGTTGAAGAAAGGTGCCAGTGGTACAGAAGGTGGAGGCTATCATCCTTGGTGCAATAGTCCAGTGAATAGATGTCGGCCAAAGGTGCCATGTCAAGGTGAAAAGACTGCTGAATGAGAGAGAATGCTGAACACCTGATTTTCGTTGATTCCACTGGGGTACTGTTTGCTGAGACACTTATCCAGTGACTGTCTACAAGAGAACATAGAAGTATTATACAGACATTTGGCAACATATCCTTTGGTTTCAAAATTACGGACTGATATTTTTTCTTTTTCCCACAAGTAAACTGAAATCGTTATTTTACTGAGTTGAATAATTTAATATAGATAATTTGAACATTTAAAAATGTCACAATCTGATTATGATTGTCTAGTATTACAAAACACTGATGATGAACATGGTGCAGGTAGTAGTATGCATTATGTTCAGCTACAGATTCAAGAACTCAACAGAAATCATGATTAGACCATGGTAGCTATTGCCAATATGAGAAGAGAGCCAACCAAGTCTTATTGATATGTGCCAAGATAACATCACATCCAACCATTTAGTAGTTATTTTAGCAGAGATTGGAGATTTGTTTATGAGTTTCTTGAAGAAGTAGAGAGGGAGTTACATGCTATAAATCAGACCACAGAGGACCAGTTAGACCTCGTACTCTCCCTATTAAAGGGTACAACCATAGAAAAGGTCAGATTACGGATGGGAAATTAATCAAAGAGAACATGTGACCTCTTTGTGTACCCGATAGAAGCTTTTCGAGAAAAGTGCACTGTGATTCAATTACAAACATTCTATAGCCATAAACAAATGGAAGGCAAGGATGTTTGTGCTTAATCTCATGCTTTGTTCCAAATTCTGAGTTCTATCCTGAAGCAATCATCAAATGCAATATCAAATGTGAATTTAGCAATCCGAGATCAATTCATTTAGGGGATTAGGGATAAAGGCCTTAAAAGGGAGCTTCATAAGCTTGTGAGAGACAAGCCGTAGTCAACACTAATTTAAGTGTTAGATGAAGCCCTTATGTGGTCACAAAATTAGTCAGCAACAGAAGTGTTGTGTCTGAGACAGCAGAAGCTCAGTGTGCTGGTGTTGTTATACCTGAGAAAAACCCTGCTATATTTGAAGACGTTTTAAAAATTGTAGCAGCACAAGGAAAAGCTATAGGAGAGCTAACACAAGCTGTCAAGAAACTCACTTTGCAGTGCACTAAGTCAGATCCCATGTCTCATATTAAACCCAAGATTCAGCCAAGGTTTACAGATGATGGCCAGCCAGTATGTTTCGGGTGTAATGGTGTAGGATACATAGTTAAGAGGTGTGTGAAGAAAAATAAACACACTGTCACAGAATATGCTAAATCATCTGTGCAGCAGCGAAACCTTGAAAACTCGCTTGCTGTGAGTCAAGCAGTATGAGGGCAGTCCATAGGCTCAGCCAATATCAATACTTGTTATGACGACTACTCCAGCATGCTGTGGGAAAATGTTCTGTCACTAATCAAGATTAGTGGAGTAATGGTCTCTTGTTTACTTGATACAGGAAGCCAAATCAGTACTATTTTTGAGAGTTTCTAAAGAGAACTGGTGAGGATGAAGATACGCTGTCCACAGTAGGTTGGCTGAAGATTATAGCTGCCAATTGTTTAGACATACCTTATCAAGGTTATCTTGAGTTGGAGGTTGAAAACTCTTCTGCTTCCATCCCTCATTGGCATGAACGTCATTAGCAGACTGTCTCATGCAGAGTTTTATACTGCCTGTGGTGGAGAGTTGCAGACTGATTGGAGGGATGCGTTTCAGCAGATGCAGAGTGCCAGCAGTCTAAAGAATCAAAGTGTAGTCCGAATAGCTGGAAAAGACATAGTACACATACGTGCTTCATCGATTACAATGGTAATGGTCAAGGGAGAAAAATATATGTTACAGAATGGTTTATGTGACTTCCTGTTAGACCCAGCGAACACACCCTTACCTGGTGATATGATTGGTGTTCCCTCTCTTGTGTCTTCAGAGAAACTGTTGTTTCCTGTACAGGATATGAACCTCTCCCCAGAAGATATATAGTTACAAGACAGAACCGGACTTGTTACTCAGTCTTGTGTTGAGAGTGTGAAGTCCAGTGAGACATGTGAGGTGAGATTTCAGAGAATTGCTGCTGATATTAAAGAGATCAGTGTAAACACAAAAGACAATCAGTTATTGGTGGACAGCTTTAAAGAGTTTCTCAACTAGCTACAAATTTGTGGTACTCCTGAACAACAGGTAGAGCTGAGTGATTTGTTTATGAAGTACACTGAAGTTTTTGCTCTCGAGGATGAAGACCTCGGTTTTACAGACAAAGAACAATATGAGATTCACATGGTGGATGATGTACCAGTCACTCTGCCTTATTGGTGTATCCCACCAACTCAGTAGAGGGAAGTGAGGGAACATATCACCAAACTCCTTAAGAAATGAGTGATCCAAGAAAGCACTAGTGCTTATGCTTCACCTATCAGGCTTGTTAGGAATACTGATGGCAGTCTCAGACTTTATGTCGATTACAAACAGCTGAACACAAAGACCAAGCGAGACGCGTTTCCTCTGCCTAGGATAGATGAAAGCTTTGATGCACTACAAGGAGCAAGTTCTTTTCTTCTATTGATTTAGCAAGTGGATATCATCAGGTTGCTGTCCATGAGTGAGACAGGCATAAGACTGCATTTACGACTCCATTTGGGATCTTTGAGTATTTTCGGATGCCATTTGGAGTTTGCAATGGACCCTTTCTACTGTTTTATTGTCTCTTTGTGTGTCTTTGTCAATTGGCATTTGACCACTGGGGTATCTGTTTGTGTTGGGTGGGGGGTTTAATGTTCAGGAGGAAGGGTTGATTTTAATATAATGTGATTCCAAATATTTTTTTTATATGTTACATGGAATCAATAAAACTGTTAATAACAAAAATAAATAGGTCTAAAATTTAAGCCTGAAAAGTGTCATTACTTAAAGCAAGAAGTAACTTTCTTAAGTCATCAGATCTCAGCATGAGGTATTGGTACTGTTCCAGGTAAAGTTAAAGCAGTCAAGCAATGGAAAATTCCCAGTATTTTGTCTGCCCTCTTCATAGTTTAGTGAACCTGTGTATCAAACACCTTGGCACCACAAAGAGAGAGTTTAGTCAATCAAATCAAATCACTTTATTGTCACACATCCATATACACAAGTGCAACAGTAGGTGAAAGTCTTGTGTGCAGTTCCGAGCAACATAGCAGTCTTGACAGTGACGAGACATGTAGTTATGTAGTCAGCTGGTGCGGATCCTGATGCTACGACACCGCCTGCCTGATGGTAGCAGTGAGAGCAGCCCATGACTCGGGTGGCTGGAGTCTCTGATGATCCACCGAAAGTTTTTCACACACGGCCTGTTATATATGTCCTGGAGGGAGGGAAGCTCACCTCTGATGATGTGTCTGGCAATTCGCACCACCCTTTGCAGGGTTTTGCGGTTGTGGGCGTTGCTATTGCCATACCAGGCGGTGATGCAACCCATCAGGATGCTCTCTACAGTACTGGTGTATGACCGTATGAGGCTGTGGAGGTTCATTCATGGTGAGCCTTCTTCACAATGGCCTCAGTGTGGACAGACCATGTGAGTTCCTCGGTGATGTGGACACCGAGGAACATGAAGCTGCTGACTCTCTCCACCGGTGCGCCATTAATGGTGATGGGGCTGTGTTCTCTGTCTTTTCTCCTGAAGTCCACTACAAGCTCCTTGGTCTTACTGACATTGAGGGAGAGGTTGCGCTAGAGAAACCAGAGTATGCTCCTACTCTCTGTAGGCTGTTTCATCATTGTCAGTGATCAGACGTACCACCGTCGTATTGTCAGCAAACTTAATGATGGCATTGGAGCTATGTGTTGCCACACAGTCATATGTGTATAGGGAATACAGTAGTGGGCTGAGAACACAGCCCTGCAGGACTCCAGTGTTGAGGGTCAGTGATGAGGAGATGTTGCTGCCCATTCTAACCACCTGACGTCTGCCTGACAGGAAGTCCAGGAACCAGCTGCACAGTGAGCTGTTTCATATCAAGCTTGGAGGGCACTATGGTGTTGAATGCTGAGCTGTAGTCTACAAACATTCTCACATATGTGTTCCTTTTTTCCAGATGGGAGAGAGCAGTGTGTATTGTAGATGGAATGGCATCATCAGTGGAGTGGTGGTTGTGGTAGGCAAACTGCAGTGGGTCCAGAGAGGTGGGCAGCACAGAGCAGATGTAATATCTGATTAGCCTCTCAAAGCATCTGCTGATGATGGGGGTCAGAGCAACAGGATGCCAGTCATTTAAACAAATTATTTTTAAATGCTTTTGTACAGGCGCAATGGTGGACATTTTGAAGCATGTAGGGACTACACACTTCACGCACGCTCTGATGACACGGGCCGGAATGCCGTCTGGACCGGGGGTTTTACAGATGTTCCACCTGTCGGAAGGATCAGGTGACATCCACAACAGAGATGGAGAGTGAACCATCCTCTGTAGCGTTGGCCGCGAGTGCTCTCTCTGCGAGGGCGGTGTTATTTTCCTCGAAACGAGCATAAAATGTATTAAGCTCATCAAGGAGAGAGGCAGCGGTGTTCACGGCTGAGTTTTTATTCCCATTGCAGTCCGTGATGATGTTAATTCCCTGCCACATACTTCTAGATTCGGTGGTATTGAACTGTCCTTCAATTTTGTCCTTCAATAAAAGTGCTTTGTTGTCAACTGAGTGCCAATCAGCTTTTGAGCTGCTGAAGGAAAAGCTTACTTCTGCTCCTGTGTCAGGGTATGTAGATTTCAATCTTCCTTTCACATTGGAGACTGATGCGAGCAGCGAAGGCATGGGTGCTGTCTTATACCAGCAGCAGGTGAGTGTAGGAGAGTCATAGCTTATGCCAGTAGGAGACTTTGAAAAGCAGAAAGGAATGACAGAAATTCACAGAAGCACTAAGCTTGAGCTACTGGCCCTCAAGTGTTCTGTCTCTGAACAATTCAGTGGTTATCTGCTGGGTTCCAAGCAGAACCATCACAGTGGTCATCACAGATAACAACCCTCTGTGCCACCAAAAAATAGCCATGATCTGTGCAGTTAAACAAAGTTGGATCGCTTAAGTAGCAGTCTTTGATTTTGAGGTGAAGCAGTGGAGCAGAGGAAGGCGGTAACCCTCAAGGAAGTACTCCTACTCTGCCAGTTTACACAACAGCTGAACTGAAGGATTTTCAATTAAAAGATCCCACTCTCAATTCTTTCATAATCTTTTGGGATCATAAACAAAAGCCCACCACTTGTGAGATCTGGTCTTTCAAAGTCTGTTCTCTTTCTGGTAAAGCAGCAGAAGTGTGTTAGGGAGCTGGATGGCTTGCTTTTTTGCATTGTGAATGACCAACATCATGGTGAATATCAACAGCTGCTCTTACCTTCATGTGTAAAAGAACTGGGGCCTTTTCACCGGCAATACGTATGTTACAACCTAGCCTAGTTTTGGTGTTAATGGGCAGTAAGTCAAAACTTAGAATGTATCCCTACGTATGAACTAAATATTTACATAAGCCTCCGATCAGGAGTAAGACTTGGAATAAAAAAGTAGAATGATATTTTGTAAAATATGAACTGGGGCCTTTTATTTGCCATGGTTGTTGCTGGCAGCTTTGGAAGTGTTGCAGGACAATTTAGGGTTTAGTCACAGTGATTAAGTTTTTGAGCATAAAGTGCATGGACCACTTGCAGTTCTTTGTGATGGGTTACAGGAGGATGAACCTCCAGTGAGTTTGTTACATTATGTAAATGGTTTCCGAAGACGGTTGTTTTTAGCAAGGGAGATGCTAAAGACAATTTGTTGAAAAAGAAATAGAAAAAGTGCTGGTTTGACAGGAAGACCGAATCCTGTGAGTTTTGTGCTGGTGAGTCACCTTTCTGTGCTAAGTTTTCTGGTCCTTATACCATGATTCGTAAACGATCAGATCAGAATTACTTAATTTCTACACCTGAGCATAAAAGACGTTCTCCGCTGTGCCGTGCTAATTTATTAAAACCATTCTAGGTCCATTCAGTTGTGGCTGCGGCAACTCGGTTGCAACGGTAGCTGTTGCAATGGCTGCTGTTTCTTCCCCAGTGACAGCTGTATCAGAAGATGTGATGCCCGATGATTGTCTTTAACAGCCACGTTTAAAAAAATTCTGAAACACTGGCTAATTTGGAGCAGTTGGTGAAACATTTACCCACTTAACAAAGAGCTGAGTTGATGTCCTTAATTTTTTAGTTTTCTTTTTTATTTTCACATGTTCCTACTCGGACCCATCTAATAGAGCATGACATAGATGTTGGAGAAGCTAAACCTATACGTCAGTGCTTCTACTGTGTCTCACTGGATAAGCAGCTTTATATACAGTCTGAAAATAAATATATGGTTCAATATAATATTGCTAAACCATCCTCTTCCAGCTGGGCATCCCCTTGTTTGGTAAGCCAGATGGAACGTATCGAATTACTTTCGTACAGATTACTGAAAATTAAATAATGTCACGAAACCTGATTCAATCCCTCTGCCACGCATGGAGGATTCTATAGACCAATTTTTTTCGACCTAAAAAATTCGACCTATTGAATAGTTAATGGCAAGTACCTCTTACTCCTCGTGCTCAAGAATGATGAGTTTTGGCCTTAGAAATGTGCCTGCCACTTTCCAGCACCTAATTAACCAGGTGACGTCTGGCTAAGAGGGTTGTGCTGTATAATTAGTTGATGTTGTGGTCTATAGTCAGACCTGGGAACAACATCTCTGCTGGGTCCGAGCTCTGTTCGAGTGTCTTGCTGAGGCTTGATTAACCATTAAACCTTACCTGCATGAGCCCAATATTCCATAAATTCCATTCTGTTCCAGAACATGATATTCTTATCCAAATTCATATTATATTCATATTCATACAACTTCACACACCTGAACTGTAATTAGGGCTTTCAAATTATATAAATATATGTATGATTATTTAAGGTGAATAATCCTTTATCAAAAAGATTTCACACAGCAATTTTTACAAATATCTTCTCCCGCCACCAAACTTCATCAGGCAACTGCATTTTCAACCATTATAATTACAGGATAGAGGGAAACTTTAATATACATTAATATACATTTTATGTGTTCAATAAACACACTTTAATTTGAACATTAGATTTACACACAAATTACATAGCAAAACATACAGAATCAAACTTTCTAACTATCTACAGTAAATATATTTTTCATGAAGAGTGCAGGAAGACAATATATATATATATATATATATATATATATATATATTATTAGAGGGGAGGACAGCAACACCAGTAAACACAGCCCAACCTAGGCCTCTTAGTAAACACAGCACTTACACTAGGCTTTAGTGTATGCAAAGGGAAACTTGCGTGAACATCGATACCTACCAGCTGACAAGGCAGGTTTTCTCTGAAATCTATCCGGGTTAAGTTCACCGTTCTACGCTCATCCCCTGGTGCCGCATGAATGTGTTGCCATTCCTTAAACAATATGAAACTAATGATGAGGGCAAACCTTAGAAAGGTTTAAGGATGGCGCTGAGTATGGCTGCTGCGTTGCGAGCTCCGTTACAACACTGCGGTTTATTGTTTGTTTTGTTTACAGTTCTTTGTTTTTTTGTCTTGGATGTTGTCTGCCTTATTTTTTACGACAGACAAACGCTTTTGGACATTGGTTCTACAATTACACATCGAAAACCGGACTTCAAATTCCTTAATGCCGACCCGCTGTTTACAAACACGCCGGCGGAGCCCTTTGTCTGGGCTGCTCGGCCGCGGAAACGCAGAAGGAAAAGAGGAAAACGAGCCGGCGTTCTCATCAGAGTAAGGCGTCGTGCAAATCGACCCCGCTACCCAGTATACTACTGGCAAATGTTCAGTCTCTGGACAACAAGCTCTGCGAGCTGAGAGCGCGGATCTCTTTCCAACGAGAGCGAGAGATTGCTGTGTTATCTGCCTTACAGAAACCTGGCTGGCTGCGGAGATTCCAGACTTCGGCCATCGAAATCACGGGCTTTTCCGTGCACCCGAGCGGACAGAGCGAAAGACCTCTCCGGTAAAAGCAGAGGTGGTGGTGTGTGTTTTATGATCAACAAATCATGGTGTGATCAGAGGAACGTAGATTTCATCAAGTCTTTCTGCTCTCCTGATCTGGAATATCTCATGCTTCTGTGTCGACCATTCTGGCTGCCGAGGGAATTCACAGCGGTCATCATCACAGCTGTGTACATCCCCCCACAAGCCGACACAGACCGGGCACTCAGGGAACTGTATGGGAGTATAAGTGAGCAGGAAACCGCGCACCCTGAGGCTGCGTTCATTGTTGCCGGGGACTTTAACAAAGCCAACTTCAAAACAATCGCTCCAAAATACCACCAACACATGAAGTTCAACACACGAGGGGACCGGGTTTTAGACCATTGTTACTCCTTTCCGGGATGGCTACAAATCCCTCCCCCGCCCCCCATTTGGCAAATCGGACCATTCTTCCATTCTACTTCTACCTGCTTACAGGCAGAAACTAAAACGGGAAGCACCCACCCTCAGAACGATCCAGTGCTGGTCGGACCAATCAGACTCTGCGCTACAAGACTGTTTTGATCACGCGGACTGGGAGATGTTCGGTCCGCCTCTGATGACGACATCGAGGTTTACACTGACAGCGTAACGTGTTTCATCAGGAAGTGCGTAGAGGACGTTGTTCTGACCAAAACTATACGGATATACCCCAACCAGAAACCATGGGTTAACGGCGAGGTAATTCTTCTAACACGGAGGAGCGTAAACAAGCCAGTTATGCCCTCCGTAACACCATCAGTGAAGCCAAACGCCAGTACAGGCACAAACTTGAAGGTCAGTTCAACACCACTGACTCCAGAAGTATGTGGCAGGGAATTAACACAATCACGGACTACAAACGGAATAAAGTCTCCGCCATGAACACCGCTGCATCTCTCCCGGATGACCTTAATACATTTTATGCTCGTTTCGAGGACTACACCACCGCCCTCGCGGAGAGAGCACTCGCGGCTGACGCTACAGAGGCTGATTCACTCTCCGTCTCTGTTGTGGATGTAACCAGATCCTTCCGACGGGTGAACATCCGTAAAGCTGCGGGTCCAGACAGCATTCCGGGCCGCGTCATCAGAGCGTGCGCGAATCAACTGGCTGGTGTTTTTACGGACATTTTCAATCTGTCCCTCTCCCTGTCTGTAGTCCCCACATGCTTTAAAACATCAACCATTGTGCCTGTACCAAAGCAAGCCACAATCACTTGCTTAAATGACTTGCTCTGACCCCCATCAACAGCAAATGCTTCGAGAGGTTAATCAGAGATCACATCTGCTCTGTTCTGCAACCCTCTTTGGACCCATTGCAGTTTGCCTACCGCAACAACCGCTCCACCGATGATGCCATTGCATCTACAATACACACTGCTCTCTCCCATCTGGAAAAAAGGAACACATATGTGAGAATGCTGTTTGTAGACTACAGCTCAGCATTCAATACCATAGTGCCCTCCAAGCTTGATGAGAAACTCCGGGCTCTGGGCTTAAACAGCTCGCTGTGCAGCTGGATCCTGGATTTCCTGTCAGGCAGACGTCAGGTGGTTAGAATGGGCAGCAACACCTCGTCATCACTGACCCTCAACACTGGAGCCCCACAGGGCTGTGTTCTCAGCCCACTCCTGTATTCCCTGTACACACATGACTGTGTGGCAACACATAGCTCCAATGTCATCATTAAGTTTGCTGACGATACGACGGTGGTAGGTCTGATCACTGACAATGATGAAAGAGCCTACAGAGAGGAGGTGCACACTCTGACACACTGGTGTCAAGAGCACAACCTCTCCCTCAACGTCAGTAAAACCAAGGAGCTTGTTGTGGACTTCAGGAAGAAAGACGGAGAACACAGCCCCATCACCATCAATGGAGTACCGGTGGAGAGAGTCAGCAGCTTCAAGTTCCTCGGTGTCCACATCACTGAAGAACTCACATGGTCCATCCACACTGAGGCCGTTGTGAAGAAGGCTCACCAGCGCCTCTTCTTCCTGAGACGGCTGGGGAAGTTTGGAATGAACCAACACATCCTCACATGGTTCTACACCAGCACTGTAGAGAGCATCCTGACTGGCTGCATCACCGCCTGGTATGGCAATAGCACCGCGCACAACTGCAAAGCCCTGCAAAGGGTGGTGCGAACTGCCAGGAACATCATCGGAGGTGAGCTTCCCTCCCTCCAGGACATATATACCAGGCAGTGTGTGAAAAAAGCTCGGAGGATCATCAGAGACTCCAGTCACCCGAGTCATGGGCTGTTCTCACTGCTCCCATCAGGCAGGCGGTATCGCAGCATCAGGACCCGCACCAGCCGACTACATGATAGCTTTTTCCCCCAAGCAATCAGACTGTTGAACACTTGATCTCTCAGGATCAATAATTAGCACTGCACTTTATTCAACTGTAATCTCACACTGGACTGTCAACATATTCTCCTCAATATACTACTTCATATATATATATATATATATATATATATATATATATATATATATATATATATATATATATATATACTGTATATATATTTCATATACTCCTTACTTATTGTATTGCATATTGTGTATTCTATATTGTATTCTATATTGTGTGTATTGTATATAATTATCGTGTTGTGTAAGTATGTGTACATTTGATATGTAAATTGTGTTGTGTAAGTATGTTGTTTATTGTAATTGGTATATGTCTCGTCACTGTCATGACTGCTATGTTGCTCGGAACTGCACACAAGAATTTCACCTACTGTTGCACTTGTGTACGTGGTAGTGTGACAATAAAGTGATTTGATTTGATTTGATTTGATTTGATTTGATGTCTATGAAGTGGAAAAAAACAGTCTTCCAACACTTCTGAGTTTTTTTGTAGGACGTCGTAAGATTTTATCATTTGGTCTGACCTATCAACAATGCCCATGTTTTTGTTATAATGGCTGATGACAGTGGGCTGGAGGGCTACTTCTGTTGTCCAGTCACCATCATATTTTACAAACCTTGTCATTTCGGTTGAGCCATTCGCATTGTTGAAATTGGAAAGTCATGTATCTGCATGCGTATCATTCCACTGAATTACAAGTATATTCTGCTCAATACACCACCTCATATCCCCACGAGCTGTCTTGCGTTAACATAAATTAATCCTCTCTGGCTCCGCCCATGCAAATGGAGTATGACGATGATGATGATACATTATTTTGGCCCAGTAACCCCTTTACCAATCATTTGTGCTTTTAGCTTATATTGTCATGAGTATATGGAAGTTTTCAGAAATAAAATCAGTGATTGGATGGCGAAGATTTTGAGACAGGAACCATGGGAATAATTGTTCCCAAATTTGAACGCTCTGGCTTGTAAGCATTAACCTGGCAAAGAGCGAGTTCACCAGGACGAGTAGTTTGTCTCCTTCATTTTGGATTTCTCTCACCTTAAATGTTGCTTTACTTAGGCTTCAAGAATTTCTGGAGAGGGAGATACCAAGTGTGAGGTAGGAGAGATGACTCTGGCTGAGCCTTGAATTGGTGTTGAAATGTGTTGGTGATGGGATTTAATTTGATAAAACAGTGTTGTCATTTTAAACATTACATTTCTGACTTTTTTGAGAACAGGGTTAGTAAACGAGGCCCTTAGCTAAGGTCCTCCCTTTTTTATTAGGAGAGGTGTCATGGTCTTACCGTGCTGTCGCTGTCTGTCTGCGATTGTGATATTGTGAACATCTGGTTTGGATGGGCTGTGGGAATTTAAGTGCCTGTTTGTTAACCAGTGTGGGGTTGGAGGTTGTTCGATGCACTTTGTTCTTTCTAGCGTTTTGCAGGAATGAGCAGGAGGCAGGTTCCCTTGGATTAGAACTCCTCTACCATCATGAGATTATCTTTGATAATAATTAAAATTCTATTGAATTTAATAATTGATGGTTATCTTTGATGATTCTTGGTTTAAATAATTAAAAAGCTTATGTTGATTCTAATCAAAGTCCTATTGTTTTTATTATCTTATTATCCTATTGTCCTGTTATCTTTTATATTGATTAATTATATCTAATAACCAAACCCACTCCTGACCGAAGCACCCAACAAGAGAGAGTTGAGATAGAGCAACAAGACGATCTAAAAGTGCCAATGCTGGCATACACTCAAACCCGTTTTGTGTGCCAAAATCAGCATGCAATGCTATTTCACTCTCTCCTGAAGTCTTATCTCCGGTGTTAACAAGCCTGGGTAGTATGTTCTGTAGAGATGCTGTTAAAGAAGTGAAAAAAGTAGTACGTAATCGGGGACAATGACATTTAGCAGGGGAGAATGTAGCCAAGTAGAGAAATTTCATGTTATTTAAATCTAGTCATAAATTGAACATGACCCCTTTAAGAACTCTTCACACATGTGTTCTGGTTAGAACATGAGAGCATACATTGTGCATACATTGTGCAAGAGAGCTCCTGGTTTTGTTCATCAGTAAATAATTATATGGATTGCATGCGTGAAGTTTGACCATGTTCTGTGCACACATGAAAACTGTCCTCTACCATATTTTAGTTCCATATATAATTTTCACATTACATTTTTGTATCTTATTTTTTGTATTTACTTAAAATTTGTATATAATACGGCCCCATCAACCACTGTTTTCCTTTTTAATAAACAACCATCATAAACACCCTCCCCCAAAAAACAAACAAACAAACAAACAATTGGTTTATAATAGAAAATGACCATCTGATTCTTCAATATTCAGCCTATTACAAGAATATTTGCCAAATAAATAAACAGACATTAAACACTGATTTACACTGAAATTGTGTAATTATGCAAGAAATGAAATCAACCTCCGTTTTGCATCTGAGATCTGTAGGTGTTTACTTTGTAATAATAACTGCCTGACTCCTCATTATTCAGCCTATTACAAGACTACTTGACAAATAAATAAATACACTTGAATATTAATTTGAGTTTAAATTATTTATTAGTTTACTTGTAGATATCGCACAGGGATTCGAAAAGCAAGAGAGACGGCTTGCATAACCCGGATGAGCGGTCTGATACGTCTAAGTCCCCGGATGTGTGGTTTTTACAGAGCAATATCTAACCGTTGCCATTGACCAATCAGAATCGATTATTTCAGAGAGCTGTATAATAACGTATTGGTTACAGATGTAACCTCTGTTCCCTGATGGAGTAAACGAGACATTGTGTCGATGTAGTGACACTAGGGGTTCACTCTTGAGAGCCCCAGACACCTTTTCTTAATTCAGAAAAGACCAATGAAAATTGGCAAGTGGAATTTGCATGCCACTCTCTGCCATGGACATACGGGTGTAAAAGGAGATGGTATGCCACACTCATTCAGATTTGTGCTGAGGAGCTGAGAGAGAGTCCCAGCCAAGTCAGTGGTCGGTTCAGCGCCGCGGCAGGAGGGACACAACATCTCATTGACTCCATTAGGGAACAGAGATATCATCTGTAACCAAGATGTTCCCTGTCTGTCACTCACTCGATGCTGTTTCGATGAAGTGACACTAGGGGTTCCTACAAGAAATGCCTCACAGCGAGCGCTCGACCATGTCATAACCTTCCAGCGAGTTAGGTAAGGTGTCTCCCTGGTCCTGTTAATGGTGGGAGGAGGCACATACCCGAGGAGGCTACAGGCAGTGGCCTTTACTGATTTGTGCATTAAACAATTTCCTGCTGAGCACCTGCTATAATAGCGCTGGGGAAGTGCTCTTCCCTCTCCAGGAGCGAGAGCACTATGGAGACCACATCATAACAGAAGTTAACATGTGGAGAATTCCTCACATGGACTTACCGATGGGGAAGTTCACAAATGGAATGGAGCCTCTGTGAGTACCCTATCTATGGAGAGGGTACACAGCAACAGTGGTCGAGGCAGAGCGAAGCTCTGTCGGGAAACCGAACAGTGGAAATGCATCATCCAGGATTACCGATGAGGGAATCACCATGTATGGACCACTAAGCCAGAGTACACGGGCTCATCTGAAAAGGGGCATACCACAAGTACTGGACCTGCCGGTGATACTCCTCTTTCAAGTTCGTCACAGAATAAAGCTTAAGAAATTCAAGAGGCGTCCAGTGTTCACCAGTTGCGTGGAACTGTTGTGGACAAGATAGCGCACATTATCACCTTGAAAGGTGATTTCAAACTGTTTTAAATAAACAGTGCAGATAAACATAAAACCAAACAAACCTTAACAGTACAAATTAAAGGTCCCACCTGGCTTCTATTTAGGAATACATTTGTCATTAAAGAGGTCTTTTTTAGATACTGCACAAAACGTGTAGACATACATTTTGGATGTGGAAAGACACCATTTATGTGTCATAAAATGTCATTTATCAGTAAATGATGTAGATCCTTTTTTTTATATGAAATCCAAATGGGACTAATTCAAGTAAAGCCATTTGCACACTTTGTATGGCTGAATTTAAACGAAACCTAGTTAGAATTACAGTGTAACATTACAGGTGAAACTCGAAAAATTTGAATATCGTGCAAAAGTTCATTAATTTCAGTAATTCAACTTAAAAGCGTGAAACTAATATATTATATAGACTCATTACAAGCAAAGTAAGATATTTCAAGCCTTTATTTGATATAATTTTTATGATTATGGCTTACAGCTTGTGAAAACCCCAAATTCAGAATATCAGAAAATTAGAATATTGTGAAAAGGTACCGTATTGTAGGCTCAAAGTGTCACACTCTAATCAGCTAATTAATCCAAAACACCTGCAAAGGGTTCCTGAGCTTTTAAATGGTCTCTCAGTCTGGTTCAGTTGAATTCACAATCATGGGGAAGACTGCTGACCTGACAGTTGTGCAGAAAACCATCACTGACACCCTCCACAAGGAGGGAAAGCCTCAAAAGGTAATTGCAAAAGAAGTTGGATGTTCTCAAAGTGCTGTATCAAAGCACATTAATAGAAAGTTAAGTGGAAGGGAAAAGTGTGGAAGAAAAAGGTGCACAAGCAGCAGGGATGACCGTAGCCTGAGAGGATTGTCAGGAAAAGGCCATTCAAATGTGTGGGGGAGCTTCACAAGGAGTGGACTGAGGCGTCAAATGTCGTATTCCTCTTGTCAAGCCGCTCCTGAACAACAAACAACGTCAGAAGCGTCTTACCTGGGCTAAAGAAAAAAAGAACTGGTCTGTTGCTCAGTGGTCCAAAGTCCTCTTTTCTGATGAGAGCAAATTTTGCATCTCATTTGGAAACCAAGGTCCCAGAGTCTGGAGGAAGAATGGAGAGGCACACAATCCAAGATGCTTGAAGTCCAGTGTGAAGTTTCCACAGTCTGTGTTGGTTTGGGGACCCATGTTATCGGCTGGTGTTGGTCCACTGTGCTTTATTAAGTCCAGAGTCAACGCAGCCGTCTACCGGGACATTTTAGAGCACTTCATGCTTCCTTCAGCAGACAAGCTTTATGGAGATGCAGACTTCATTTTCCAGCAGGACTTGGCACCTGCCCACACTGCCAAAAGTACCTAAACCTGGTTCAATGACCATGGTATTACTGTGCTTGATTGGCCAGCAAACTCGCCTGACCAGAACCCCATAGAGAATCTATGGGACATTGCCAAGAGAAAGATGAGACATGAGACCAAACAATGCAGAAGAGCTGAAGGCCGCTATTGAAGCATCTTGGTCTTCCATAACACCTCAGCAGTGCCACAGGCTGATAGCATCCATGCCACGGCGCATTGAGGCAGTAATTCATGCAAAAGGGGCCCAAACCAAGTACTGAGTATATATGCATGATTATACTTTTCAGAGGGCCGACATTTCTGTATTTAAAATCCTTTTTTTTTATTGCTTTCATGTAATATTCTAATTTTCTGAGATTCTGAATTTGGGGTTTTCATAAGCTGTAAGCCATAATCATAAAAATTATATCAAATAAAGGCTTGAAATATCTTACTTTGCTTGTAATGAGTCTATACAATATATTAGTTTCACCTTTTAAGTTGAATTACTGAAATTAATGAACTTTTGCACGATATTCTAATTTTTCGAGTTTCACCTATAGTCTCGCAACCAGTCTTTGGAAATCAAACGAAACAATGAAACCGTTATAATACCAAATTATGTAAATATGTTAACTTTGTTATAATGTGCTGGCATTAATCTAATTTCTTGTAAATACAATCAAATTAACCTATGAATTCTACTAATTTAATATTCAGTGGATATTCTGATTCATAAACATTTGTGTCACTAAAGTTATTCATTTAACGGTTTACATTTTTGATTCTATTAATACCTTGATACTGCACATTTCATTGTCTTATAACCACACTTTAAACGTGAATACCTATGAATACTAATGAGATCACATTTGAAAGGCACAGGGTGATAAACTCAGGGTGAGTTAAAAATCCTACTTCTCTCTGCATTTATCACTTAAGTTTTTCTCTATTTCTTAATTTGTCTTTTCACCTTCTTCTCTCCCTTTAACAAATACAGAAAGATACCAGCTGTGATGCCCAACTTACTCCTGGCTGAGACTCCGTGCTTTGAACTGAGAGAATAGAGGGGTCCTTTTTACAAATTCCAGCCTGGCAGTGTAGGGATGTTTTGGACTGATCCCAGGATCATCCTCCTGTTGCTGACATACACACTCTCTCTGAACACCAGAACACACACCAAAAAAGAGGAGCCTCCATGTCCTCTAATATGCCAAACATGAGTGTGCTACTTCCTTTTCCAACAAGATTCAAAGATTGTTTAAAAAAACAGTATAATAAAAAACACATGAGTGCTGTTACAATGAAATAAAAACGTATTGGATGTTGCTGTTTTTATTATAATCTATTTATCCATGAACGTTATATATATACATCGATCAGCCACAACATTAAAACCACCTGCCTAATATTGTGTAGGACCCCCCTCGTGCCACCAAAACAGCGCCAACCAGCAGCTCAGAATAGCATTCTGAGATGCTATTCTTCTCACCACAATTGTACTGAGTTACCATAGACTTTGTCAGTTCGAACCAGTCTGGACATTCTCTGTTGACCTCTCTTGATGAAACAAGGCATTTCCATCCACAGAAATGCTGCTAACTGGATGTTTTTTTTTTTGTTTTTGGCACCATTCTGAGAAAATTCTAGAGATTGTTGTGCTTGAAAATCCCAGGAGATCAGCAGTTACAGAAAAACTCAAACCAGCCCATCTGCCACCAACAAACGTCCATGCGATTATTTAATCAGCCAATCGCGTGGCAGCAGTGCAGTGCATAAAATCATGCAGAGGATGGTCAGAAGCTTCAGTTAATGTTCACATCAACCATCAGAATAGGGAAAAGTTTTATCTCAGTGACCATGGCATGATTGTTGGAGCCAGATGGGCTCGTTTTAGTATTTCTGTAGCTGCTGATCTCCTGGGATTTTCTCACACAACAGTCACTAGAATTTACTCTGAATGGTGCCAAAACCATTCTGTGGATGGAAATGCCTTGTTGATGAGAGAATTCAACAGAGAATGACCAGACTGGTTCAAACTGACAAAGTCTACGGTAACTCAGATAACCGCTCTGATATTCTATTTGTGGTAAGAATAGCATCTCAGAATGCTATTCTGAGATGCGGGTTGGCGCTGTTTTGGCGGCACGAGGGGGACCTACACAATGTTAAATTAGGTCGTTTTAATGTTGTGGCTGATTGGTGAAATTTGTAAATGGTTTGTCCTCTTAATAATTAATCAAAAACAACAACTTGCCCCACAATCGCAGCAATTAGTAAACAACATGATGATAAGGTATATTTTATGTTACTCCCCTCCTAAACCCTCGTTCCTATCTGCAAACTACCCTGGTTGCAGGCCTGCTGGCTTGAATTTGTACACGTTTTTACACAAATCGCATTTGTGTTGCGAGGACATGGTGCAGGAGTTTATTTATATTTTTTTGGGCAGCCGGAGATTTCTTGGGATGTCTTTATTCATTATGTTTGGTATATTGTGATTCTAAAAACGGAAATATTGCTTTTTACTCTATTTTTCTAATTCATCTATATTGGCACAATGACTGCTGCCTCATCACAAGCAAGGACCATGATGTGCTTTGTGTGTTTTGTGTCCTGGTCATTAGATAATTTGGTTCTCAAAACCTTTGAAGCGCTGTCCGGTATTCAGATAGCTTCTCAAGTTTTCCAAGTAAGCGACTCTTACCTGAGATGAGCAACATGGTGGAAAGGGTGTGTGTATTTGTTTGGGGCTGTAAACTTAAGCCTATTGGCTATTTTTAAAAATTGGATGAGTCTTTCGACATGTCCAATACCCAATTCCTGTTTCAGTTGGAAATATGTAAAAACGGCTAATAAAATAGGGCTCGTCAAGGCACTTCAGTGTGACTTTAAAAATAAAGGTTCTTGATGTTCCATTTTAGGTTCTTCATATAAGTGTATTGGTTCTAAGTATCATCCCTTGATGCAGGAAACTAGTGTACACAGATGGTTTTCTTAAAGAACTTCTCCTAGAAGGTTCTCATACAACATTAACATGTAAAACACTTTTTGGTTATAATCTGAGCATTTATTTTTTAGAATGTGCAGCTATCAGCACTTTGTCATCATTGGTTTTGCAATCACTAAAGTAACAAGAGCAGGATGATCCTACCAAGCAACACTTACATTTAATTTTCTCCTTCCCTATCTCTACACATTACTTAAAATCATTATCTTCAGAAGACTGCAATGCCAAACCAAGCCACCCCTTTTCTAGAGTGCAGTCCTCTAAAAAAAATGCCATTTCATGTCAGTTCTAAGTGGCTGAGCACAGGTTCAATTCTGGGGTAAATTGTTTGCACCAGTCTACCCAGCCAATATCAGTAGAAATACTGCAAGTTAATTTCTCAGCCATTAGACCCATGGTCCACCTCTCTTGGAGTCTCCTAATAGTCTTCTGCTTTAAACAGGTGCTCTGCAAATTGTTTATTCAAAATGATTAATTAAGTTTATTTGGGTAAGGTGTGTGTGTGTGTGTGTGTGTGTGTGTGTGTGTGTGTGTGTTTTGTTGGGTCAAACCTGCTGGCATGGTGGGAAAGTTTGGTTGGTACAATGATAGTGCCATGTCTGTTCTCATGGCCATGGACTCATTTGGCCTCCACTTGCTGAGATGTATGGGTGAACAGATACTTAAACATTTGGGAAGATCAGAGAACCCAGACATGGATGTTTGGATGGTATGCTGGATGACTTCGTTCCAAAATGCCAATATCTGCCTCAAAATTTCCATTTGTCTTCAAATAAAAAAAATGAGTATATCCTAGCTTAGGTGTAACTATAAGTAACAGATTATTAACTATTATCAATTAGTAGTGTGGCTCTATTCTTGCTATCAAAACAATACTTTCTTTTTTTAGCATTCCGAGCAGCCAGCATAGCAATGTGGGCTCAAACAGTGTCATCAGTTTAAAAAAAAAGGATAACAGGGGAGTATTTAGGAAACATGTTTAAAAACAATAATTATTTTTGCAATTTTGTTTGGTACCACTAGAGGCATAGACATTACACACTTCTCCTTCATAAAAAAATTAGCAAAGCAAATTAAAGCTGAAAACACATTGTACACATACACAAACCACTGCCATCATATTCACTACAATATATATATATATATATATATATATATATATATATATATATATATATATATTTATTTTTTTTTTTATTAGTCTTTTTACTCATTTTACAGTAAAAAATATGTACAAATCTTTAAAACAAGATACACTTGAGAATGTGTAAACTGTGTTATATGTAAATCAGATGCTTATTGTAATTGTCATACTGCTATGTTGCTTGGAACTGCACCCAAGACTTTCACTCACGGTTGCACTTGTGTATATGGTTGAGTGACAATAAAGGTATTTATGCAGCACTGCATAAGATATTTAAATATATTTTGAAAATAAGTGTATTTTGTCTTAATGTGCAGGCATATTTTTATACACTTATTTATCCTTAAATTAAGTTTGAGAAAATCTGCAAGTGTAGTAAATTTGAGATACATTGTCTAAAAACAAGTATAAATATACATATTTTATTTTTAACAATTTTGCTTCTCAAGTATATATATCTTGTTTCATAGGTTGTTAGATATTTTTATTGGTCAACAAGACAAAGATACTAATTAAGAATATGATTTTTGTAGTGCTGAATCATGTTTATGGCTCTACCTTCCTTCAGGTTCTCTCTTTACAGTAATAGAGGCCAGTTTGACAGGCCCAGCCAATTCCTTGCAATTTGTGGCAGCAGTGATGAGGTGCACTAACAACTATGTCTCCTACATTGCATACTTCCAGCAGTGTTCCATTTTCACACCCCTCCTCATGCACACTATTATGAGTCTGGACATGAGACAGCATTAGGAGGGTCAGACGACAATCACTAGAGGCTAGGTGGTTCCACTGCCACATTGATGAAAGGATGTATTTCTTCTCATATTTCATAGAAGCCTAAAGCATGTGTGCCATTTAAAGGGAACTGCTATGTTAATACTCACATTATATGTCTCAGATGGAGTTTTGTTGGAGGCACTTTGTTGCAAGCAAACTATACATTCATGAGCAGAATTGTACATTACGCTTTGTTTTCTCCATTCATGTACAACCGAAGACGGGTCGCATGGGCAGCAGCTCCAGCAGGGGGCTCCAAAATTCCCTATCCTAGCCACATTAACCAGCTCTGACTGGGGAACCCCGAGGCATTCCCAGACCATTGTGGAGATGTAATCTCTCCACCTAGTCCTGGGTCTTCCACGAGGCCTCCTCCCAGCTGGACGTGCCTGAAACCTCCCTAGTGAGGCGCCCTGGGGGCATCCTTACCAGATCCCCAAACCACCTCAACTGGCTCCTTTCGCCGCAAAGGAGCAGCAGCTCTAATCCGAGCTCCTCATGGATGACTGAGCTCTTCAACCTATCTCTAAGGGAGAAGGGTAGGAATGAAAATTGTCCGGTAGATCGAGAGATTTGCCTTCCGGCTCAGCTCTTTTTTCTTGACCATGGTGCAATAGAGCGAGTGCAATACTGCTCCTGCTGCACTGATTCTCCGGCCAACCTCCCGCTCCACTATCTCCTCACTCACAAACCAGAATTTGTGACAAAGCGCAGCCCTGGCGGAAACCAACCCCCACATGGAACGAACTCGACTTCGTGCCGAGGACCCGGACACAGCTCTCGCTTTGATCGTACAGGGATTGGATCGCCCTTAGAAGGAACTCCCCCACCCTGTACTCCCTCAGCACCTCCCACAGTATCTCCTGGTGGACCCGGTCATACGCCTCTCCAGATCCACAAAATACATGTAGACTGTATGGGCATAATCCCAGGCCCCCTCCAGGATCCTTGCGAGAGTGAAGATCTCGTCCGACGAGATTTCCTGCCAGAGAATATGGCTGCGAATGTGGCGGAGAGAAGCCGGTTAATGGCATCTCTCTGTTTACCATGTGTCTCCGCTTGTACGATAACTTGGGGACAAAGCTGAGCTATATCACCAAGTTAACAACTAGCCTAATGTTTGTGAGTGGTCGCGTGTGTGTGTGTGTGGTTACTGCGACAGAGAGAGAGAATAAAGTGGCGGCACCGAAGCCGGTTTCGCGATCATGGGAGAGAAGGCAGCTGTTAGTTTATCACTCAGAGATGTGGTGAATGGCTCGTAAACCATCCCGTAGTCTTTGGTTCTTTAATGGATAAACTCAGGGTGCCAGTCTCATCCGCGATGGCATAAATACACAACAGTCCAACATGGTTGGATTACAACACAGCAAAATCTAATTCATAATAACTATATGCTACATTAATACCTTAAGTATTATTAGCAGTAATGAGTGGACTCGGCGGTCTGTAAACTGTACAACTAATAACCTTGATACACAAGAATAACACACTATAATATTCTATCTCTACCCAGACGTTTACCTCTTACTTGGATCGTGTGAGGACGCAGGTAGGCTGATGGGAAGCTGTTTCCTCGCTGTGTCGTAGGGTGGTATGCTACTGATTCTCAGTGGGCTGGTGGAAAAATCTGTGACATTGACTTGGTTTAGAGAGGGAAGAGAAATCTTCATCACTTCTGCAGGCAAACGGATGAAAATGCAGATTGCTTGTATGGCCACAGTTTCAAGTTGTACATTACTTCCTTGTGCAACGAGGCTACATCTGAGAACAGCAATGAGCTGCGTCTACGCACGGCAAGCAAAGTAGCAGGAAGCAATGCCCAGAAGGATCTCAGAGGTATTTCTACTCCCGATTATATCATGGCTGAGGGGCATACTGTCGTGCACCTCACCCAATAGGGGTTGAGAATTCGATCCTTTGGAATTTCACACATAGGTGTAAAGTGAGCAAGGCTTAATGGGATTTCTAGTCTGTTTTGCACTCCCTTTGTTTGATTTTGTCGTGGTTTTTATCAGTAAGATTTATGACTGTGTTTGTAGGCCTCAGTCAGGCTTTATGACTGTGTTAGGCCTGCCTTTGTCTTATATCTGAATACATGAGGCCCAACAAGCATACAACATGTTTAGCTCATCTGGGACAGTGGCAGCAGGGTTCACAGCTGAGTTTTTATTCCCTTTGAAGTCTGTGATGATATTTATTCCTTGCCACATCCTTCTAGTCGGTGGTGTTGAACTGTCCTCGAATCTTGTCCCTGTACTGGAATTTGGCTTCTCTGATAGTTTTGGTATGGCCTAACTGGCTTGATTATGCTCCTCCGCGTTCCCGGAATTAAAAGCGGTGGTCCGCGCATTAAGTGCTGCATTAATATCACAGTTAATCTGGTTAGGGTAGATCTGCATGGTTTTGGTTGGCACTACATCATCTATGCACTTCCTGATGAAACACGTTATGGTATCTGCGTAGACCTTGATGTCATCATCAGAGGTGGACCGGAACATCTCCCAGTCCAAATAATCAAAAGAGTTTTTAGCATAAAATCTAAATCAGGGGTCAGGAACCTATGGCTCTTGAGCCACAAGTGCTCTTTGTTAAAAATCAAGTGGCTCTCCGGTGTATCACTATTCACCAAGACATAATTTTCCAGCAGAAAGTGTGGGTGTGATTGCAAAGCTTGAAGTCAATGACAATGTTTTGATTTCCTCCTGAATTTGTCTACAGTCTACTCCTGGTGAATAAGGTTTTAAATTAACACCCTGAACACCCTCGTTTTCATTGTTTATGGGTTTTCGAGCGGGGGGATCGCCAAACTGGATCATGCAACTTTAAAGCCAGCCAACTTTAAAGCCAGGTCCAAATGTCCAAATGTGTGCGAGTAATTTTGCTCATCTACCCACAACAGGTGGGTGATATGTAAGATGTCTGAGTGACAAATGACAAGAAATGCTGTTAGTCAAAAAGACACGCTTGAAGAAACACACTTTATTATATTTGTAGGAACAGACAAAAGAAAAGGCATCAATGCTTATGTCTAATTCACTGTTTGTTCCACTGCAATTATCCCTCCTCCTCGTTACAGCTTGTTGTCCAGAGATTTAACATTTACCAATAGAATGCCTGGGTAGCGGGGTCAATTTGTGCAAAGTCTTAGTCTGACAAGAACGCCAGCTCTCCTTCTCCTTTTCTGGCTACACTTACGTGCCCAGGAAGCCCAGACAAAGGGCTCCACTGCTGCGGGATGGCATTGAGGTATTTAAAGACTGGTGTTCGATGTGTGATTGAAGATCCAATGTCCAAAATTGTTTGTCTATCTTTGGCAATAATGCAGGCGAAATCCAAGATGAAAAACATAAGAATTGAAAACAAAACAAACAAAAAACTGCAACATTGGGTCATAGCTCGCAGCAAAGCTGCCATACTCGCCAAGTATACCATCTTTCTTCTCTTTTGCTTAAATTACAACATGCACTTGAGCTGGCATCGACTCCACAATGTTCAAAACCTGATGAATGTTTTTATTTTTTTTTTTGCTTTTCCAGAATGATTTGAAAAATTTCCAAAGAGCATTGTGTGTTCTTAAATGGAAACTGACCTTTAGTACAAAATAGTTAACATAGATAATGTCACTGTAACATGGTTAAAAATGGGATCCTCCTCAGCTCAAATTAATTTTATTGGATTAGTGACCTTAAAATAGTGCAGTGTAGAATTTTTCATATTTCTTCTTAATTATATGCTATCACTTTTCTTTGTATTTCTAAGGTTTAAAAAACAATTCTAGATTTTCAATGTGGCCTCAGACTTCTCTACCTCACTGTAGGCTATAGCCATAAAATGATCATTTTATTTATATTGTGATCACGTCTTTTCTTGGAGTAGTTTTATGACTTCTCCATATACATCTTGTAGCACACGTTTATATGTTAGAGGACACGTTGTCCCATTTTAAAGGACATGGCAAATTGCATTGTTTGTAGAGGTCTAGGTCAGAAATTTCACCTTTTTTTGTAAAAATACAATGGCTGAGAACTTGCTATGTCTGTAATACCAGGGACCAATGTCATACTACACACCAAAAATGTAATCATAAACTTGTATATTTTTCATTGCAACAATGGAAGAATGTGTGTCTGCTGTAAACCTTGTCAGCCAGCTGTAAGATGTTTTTTTTATTATTATTATTTTATTTTATTGTTTTATATTTATCATGTCCTCTGGTATTGTCTCTTATTCCCCACCAAAACCTAGTGCGTAGCCTATGGAGACAACGTTTTAAGACATCACAATACATAGATGCACACTTGATGCAAAGACTGTTCCTGTTACACCTGCCAGCCAAACTGGTTTCCTTGAGTGCCACCAGAGGTCTGTGCACTTGACTGTGCTATCCACGATCTGGGAAAGGAAGAACAATATTCAACATTCAACAAGTTTGAACAGTTTCAAGCACGATTTAGGGAGGTGTTTGAACACCTGGCTGGTGGCCAGTCACTTGGTGAGACATTACTGATGTACAAACAAGGTAACCATGCTGCTGCAGATTATGCTCTGGACTTTCGTACCTTGGCAGCAAAAACCAGATGGCTGGATGATACACATAAATTCCTGTTTCATAAAGGACTTAATTCTGAGCTTCAAGCGGAACAAGTCTGTCGTTATGAGGGAACGGTACATTACATTTACCATTCGAGTGGACAATTTAATGCGTTCTTGCCGACCTACCAGAAACGTGTCTGCAGCCTTGCCTCTAGTACATGACAATACAATGTAGAGCCCATGCAAATTGGTCACACCAAAAATTTCCCCTGAGGAAAAGGCCTGTCATTTACAGTTTCAATTACGTCTCTTCTGTGGACGTTCTGGTCTCCGCCTAGCCTCTTGCCCAGTTCGACCAACAACCTCAAAAAAGCCTCTGGGGAGTTTCAACAACTTACTACACGTCAGATGCTATTAACCATTATAATAATCGCATTATAACATAAAAATATAACTTCAAGCATAACTTGACTCTGAGGCAGCTTGCAATTTTATTGACCAGAATTTGGTGGGGAAATATAAGTTACCTGTTACACACTGTACTTCTCTACATGCCACAGCCACAGATGGTTGTCCGCTAAGCACGGGCTCCATACGTCAGGTTTCTCAAACCATAGAAAGGACATCCAGCTCTTAGTCATCCATTCCCCCAAAAATCCCCTAATCCTTGGTTTGCCTTGGCTTCGTAAGCATAACCACAACTGGTGCCCTAGTTGCTTTGATTACTGTCTGACCCCTATTGCCCCACTAAAACTTTGTAGTACCAACGTGTCTTCTGCTCTTGCCGAGGAAGTTCCAGGTTCACCTGTTGAATATGCTGATCTTTCCGAAGATATTCACAACGCTTACAATTTGATTCATGTCCGCAAGGAGGATGAGTGGATGACTACCCTTTCCAAATGTGCAGGGCACTATGAATACTTGGTCATGCCCTTCAACCTTTCCAACTGTCCTTCTGTGTTCCAGTCCTTTGTCAATAAAATATTACATGACATGCTCAACAAAGGGGTTATTGTGCATATCAATGATGTCCTGATCTATTCCTCCTCTATAACTTTAACCATACTGTAAACTGTTCTTATTCTCCTGAAGCTGTTATTTAATTTACTGCAATAAAACTGCACATGGATTCTAAACAAAGCTTACGGTCACAGTTCCAAAAGGTAGGCAACTTAATGCTACCTCCTATCTAAGATATCTTGTTTTAAGCAAATTCTAAGGTAGCATTGCATATATCCAAGATGGTGACAATCAAATAATATATACAATCAAAAAATCAATTATAAATTATTCAGTACAGAAAAATATTGAAAAGAAACTGTTTAGTGTAATGAAACATTTATTATTTTACCCAACATTTGTGTGTACAATGTATTTCATTCATATTAAAGTATCAGTCCATTAGCTTACTTACATGCTAGCATCAAGCTCTATTTTGTGTTGTTTGTAAGGAACAGAATTTATGTATGTGCTATGCAGAGTCATTGTCTACAGTATGTACTTAATGATGGCATGGAAGCTATGTGTTGCCACACAGTCATATGTGTATAGGGAATACAGTAGTGGGCTGACAACACAGCCCTGCAGGGCTCCAGTGTTGAGGGTCAGTGATGAGATGTTGCTGCCCATTCTAACCACATGGCGTCTGCTTGACAGGAAATCCAGAATCCAGCTGCACAGCAAGCTGTTTAAGGCCAGAGCCCAGAGTTTCTCATTAAGCTGGGAGGGCACTGTGGTGTTGAATGCTGAGCTGTAGTCTACAAACAGCATTCTCACATATGTGTTCCTTTTCCAGGTGGGAGAGAGTAGTGTGTAGTGTAAGTGTAATGGCATCATCAGTATTCAAACTGCTTTAAATACTCCATTTGTATCCATGTGTACTCCATTTTTGAATTCTCACTGAGTCCAGTGAGGCAGGCAGCAGAGTCCAGATGTAGTCTCTCAAAGCATTTGCTGATGATGGGGGTCAGATTAACAGGATGGCAGTCATTTAAGCAAGTGATTTTGGATTGCTTTGGTACAGGCACAATGGGGGATGTTTTAAACCAGCTTGACAAGGAGAGGAAAAGATTGAAAGATTGAAAATGTCTGTAAAAATACCAGCCAGTTGGTTTGCGCACGCCCTGATGGCACAGCCCGAATGACATTTGGACCTGTGGCTTTAAGAATATTACCCGTCGGAAGGATCAGGTTACATCCACTACAGAGGTGGAGAACTTTTTTGCTTTGTCCACGAGAGCTCTCTGCTAGGGCGGTGTTATTTCCCTCCAAACGAGCATAAAAATGGTGTTCATCAATCTTGTCCCTGTACTGGCGTTTGGCTGCTCTGATAGTTTTGCGGAGGGCATAAGTGTCTTGTTTATGCTCATCCGCATCCCAGGAATTAAAAGCGGAGAGCCACACATTAAGTTAATCCATGGTTTCTGGTTAGGGTAGATCCATATTTTTTTGGTTGGCACTAAGTCATCTATGCACTTCCTGATGAAACACGTTACGGTATCAGCCTAGTCCTCGATATTGTCATCAGAGGTGGACCGGAACATCTCCCAGTCTACTTGATCAAAACAGTCTTGTAGCATAGAATCTGATTGGTCTGACCAGCACTGGATCGTTCTGAGGGTGGGTGCTTCCTGTTTCAGTTTCTGCCTGTAATCAGAGTGGTCTGATTTGTCAAATGGCGGGCGGGAGAGGGATTTGTAGCCATCCCGGAAGGGATATTAGCAATGATCCAAAACCAGTCCCAATTACCTAATAAATTAATTGTGTTGAAACTGATGTGTTGGTAGTATTTTGGTGCTATTGACTTGAAGTTGGCTTTGTTAAAGTCCCCGGTCACAATGAACGTGGCCTCAAGGTGCGCGGTTTCCTGCTTGCTTATACTCCCATACAGTTTCTTGAGTGCCCGGTCTGTGTCGGCTTGTGGCGGGATGTACACAGCTGTGATAAGGATTGCTGTGAATTCCCTTGGTAGCCAGAATGGTTAACACAGAAACATGAGAAATTCCAGATCAGGAGAGCTGAAAAAATTTATAAAATATACGTTCCTCTGATCACACCAGAATTTGTTGATCATAAAATATACACCACCACCTCGTTTGAAAGAGATCCGTGCTCTCAGCTCGCATAGGTTGTTGTCCAGAGACTGAACATTTGCCAGTATAATGCTGTGTAGTAGGGATTGATTTGCACTACGTCTTAGTCTGATGAGATTTGCGGCTCTCCTTCCCCTTTTCCGGCTACTCTTTCATGGCTGGGCTGCCCAGACAAAGGACTCCGCTGTCGTGTTTATAAACAGTGGGTCGGCATTGAGGAATTTAAAGTCTGTTTTTTTGGTGTGCTATTGCAGAACAAATGTCCAAAAGTGTTTGTCTATTGTCTAGACAATAAGGCAGACAATGTCCAAGACAAAAAACATAAGAATTGTAGACAAAACAAACAAAAAACTGCAACATTGGGACAGAACTTGCAACGCAGCAGCCATACTCTTGCCCCAGCAACGACCCAGAACATATTCATGAGAACATATGGTTATTATATACACATTGTACCATGGCTAAATTTAAGAGGTAACTGCACTGATCATTGACTTTAAACTTGATGTGAACAGGTCTCAACAGTGCTGGACTGGGACGAGAAATCAGCCCAGGATTTTACATGGCAGCTTGCCAAAATCTGGGGGGGCGGAGTGATCAAAAAGTTGTTTGCTGTCCTTTTCTGCATATCACGCAAGCTAATTTTTTCCTTGTCGAGGCCCATTCGATTACCCACACATTTCGCAGCTGACCCACTGGCCCGTTCGGTTCTCCCAATGGCCAGTCCGCCCCTGATCGTCCCCAAAGTGCGTCGATATGCCAGATTACCAGTCCAGCCCTGGGTCTCAAGAAAGAAGAGAGACTGATCGCATATAACACCATCATTATTTTACAACATTCATAAGGTTTTGCCAAAACGTATCAAATGTCAAAGTCAAAACAGAGATTAAAACTTACATGAGTATTTTCTTCTCTCCCGCAGAGATGACTCTCAATGCATTGTCCAACACGTGCTTCCTTCCTTCAGATTTGAATTCAGATTTAAGCAAAACAAATCCTTTAGACCACTTTTTAAATATTTTTTACCTAAAATTAAATAAAAATTCAACTCAAATGATTCTTTCACGAATAAGACATCACTATCACTGATCCACATGCAATTTAAATTTAGAGCTTTGTTCTTTTTTGTGGTGTTCAGTCACAAAATTAAAAGGAGGGATGGGAGATTTATCAGATTAAAAGTATTCATTTTCTGTTTAAAATTTAGTGAAGTAAAGAAACTCAACAGAAATATGTTTAAATCAAAATCAAATCAAATCACTTTATTGTCACACTACTGTGTACACAAGTGCAACAGTAGGTGAAAGTCTTCCGAAGTTCCGAATAACATAGCAGTACCAATTACAATAAACATGTACAGTATGTACAGTAAACAATACACACAATATAGAATACACATACAATAAAAATAAAAAATAAGGTTAAGGGTATATTAAAATATATATACAGTAGTTGAATTGGGGAGAATATATCTGACAGTCCAGTGTGTGATACAAGATGATGATTAATAAAGTGCAGTGCTGATTGTTGATCGTGAGAGATCAAGTGTTAAAAAGTCTGATTGCTTGGGGGAAGAAGCTATCATGTAGTTGGCTGGTGCGGGTCCAGATGCTGCGATACCGCCTGCCTGATAGTAGCAGTGAGAGCAGCCCATGACTCGGGTGGCTGGAGTCTCTGATGATCCTCCAAGCTTTTTTCACACACCGCCTGTTATAGATGTCCTGGAGGGAGGGAAGCTCCCCTCCGATGATGTTTCTGGCAGTTCGCACCACTCTTTGCAGGTCTTTGCGGTTGTGGGTGGTGCTATTGCCGTACCAGGCGGTGATGCAGCCAGTCAGGATGCTCTCTACAGTACTAGTGTAGAACCGTGTGTAGATGTGGTGGTTCATTCCAAACTTCCAAACGTTTAAGTACAAATATTAAAAAGTTTTAACAAAGTTTTTGTTCTTTATTTTGAAGTACTTGTACTTCGTTACCCTACACCTGATGACCAGCGTATTCAGATTGTAGCATGAGTTCCTGTGCTTTTAAAAGCTGATTTGTTTGATAATGTATTTCATATTAAACGCTGATAAATAGAGCAAGGTCACAGTGTTTGGCCCCAATGCATTTACCCTGTGAAATTAACAGTATGGCTTTATCTTTTAAACTTATTCAGCTGGAACACAAATTCTATTTTTGTAAATTTGACATTACCTGCCAAATGCAGGGGAAAATCAACCTCATTTTTAGCCAATTTTGTGGGCTATTCAATCATGCTACAATGTTCCTGATTTCCTCTAAAGTATTTTAACAATCAAGTAGTGTGTCCAGTAGGCTATTTTTTGGCTGTTTTGAATCATACCAACAACGTTAATAATAACTGATTTAAAAGAGTTATTCTTTCAAGGAAGTATAAGTCACTCTTTTGAGTTGGTTCTTTTCAATAAATCAAGCAGATGGCTTGGAATCAGTTTGCAATTCATTCTAATAATTTGTACGGCGCCCACACACATTTAATTATTTGGAATGGTTCACTCAGTAAAACCATAACAGGTTACTAACAACACAGAACAGATTTCTGGATGAAGTGGAATATTTACCTACTATCCATTGAAATCGAATGCATCCTTTCATTTGCCAGCGATTAAGAAAGTCTTCTTTAACATTATCACCTGTGTGTGAAGTTTGTGAACTACTTTTTACTTTTACTTTTAACTACTATTTAAAAAGTGGCCTAAAGGATTTGTTTTGCTTAAATCTGAATTAAAATCTAACCAAATGGGTATCAAAACACCAACAGTAGGCCTACGAATGTCAAAGTAACATCACTTTACCAATTTACCACCACAGCAGCCTGTGTTTTTGATAACTATTTAGAGGAACTTAAACTAGCTAGTAGTGTGTCAAACTGTACATGAACAAGTATTTTAGAGATGTTTTGTCTTTGAAAGAATGCTTCTTGAATCTGGTTAGTTTAAAAAAATGCCTCACTCTCTCTCCTGATTAACGTGCACATAAATCAGATCGCAATATTGTTTTTCTTTTGTGAGATGTGTTTTGTTTTTGTTTTTAGTTCTTTAGTATGTGAAGAATGATTATTTGAATTTGATTGCAATAAATACGGCAATAAATAAGCTAAATGAGATAGTGTCCTGGTGACACGATCTGTGTGCAAAATGAGCCTGGTAGCAGAAATCTGGTGTTCAACTCCTATATGCATTTAGTCAGATTTTTGTCCCAAGCGGTGTGCTTTAAACTACTTACGTGGAAGCGAAACCCATGAATATGTCATCAAAGTACCGTCAAGAGAATTAGAACTCTCTTTCCACTCTCTGCAGTCTGAACCACTGCCCAACTGCATTAGTTGCTTTTCTCCTTTCATTGCCTTGAAGCCTCTCTCACCACTGCTATTTTCCATGCCCTTTTATCTACACAGAGTGCATCTCAATGTCATATTTGGATCTTCAGTTAATAAAAGCCTGGCCGCAGAATGGGTGTATGCTCCCTATGCTGAAAGAACCTACTTTTATAGAGCCCCTTTGACCTGGTGCTGAACCATATGGCCTATTCAATATGCAAAACACCTTTCTCATGTTAAAGAAAATAACAATAAACATTTGTCTGTTTCCAGACACTGCCTCCAGGCACATTGCAATTATTCAAATGTATTATTGAAGTGCTCAGTGCAGTTAAGCTTGAAGCTTTTAGAGTTTAGAGAATCAGGTTGTTAAAGGTGTTTGTTAGTTTGTATTATTTAGCCTAAATTTTGCTGGCATCAGAAGTGTAATACATATAGATACTTATATAATTAGTACATTTATATATTTACATTTATTCATTTAGCAGACATTTTTATCCAAAGTGACTTTCTGTACAAAATGAGGAAGGATACAACATAAGTAATTCATCATAAGAAGACAGTAACACGAAAGTGCTACATTACAAATGTAATGCCAAGACAGAGATTAGAATGCAGCAACAATTTTTCTTTTTTTTTTTAATGCGTGTGGGGTCAAATGCTCACAAAAGAACTTCTGTATATAGGCATTTTTTGAAGAGGGTGAGAGGGAGTCTGTCTCATGGATGGAGTTGGGAAAGTTGTTCTACCATCGAGGTACAGTGAAGCCAAAATTCTGGGAAAGTGATTTGGTGCCTCTTTGTGATGGTACCACAAGGTGCTGCTTATTTGCAGACTGCAGCCTTCTGATGGGAACGTAGTTCAGCAGTAATACTTGTAGGTATGCTCATGCAGACCCATTGACTGTTCTTTATGCAGCATCAGAGCATTGATACAAGCAGCAACCGGCAGTCACAAGTGACAAGGAGGGGTGTAACATGCACTAGGTTCTTTGAAGAGTAGCTGTGCATTCTGGGTCATTTGTAGAGGCCTGATTGTGCATGCAGGAAGGCTGGCTAAAAGAGCATTACAGTAATCCAGTCTGACACAAGTGACTGAAAAAGGAGATGTGTGGCATGTTCAGAGAGGATCTTCCTGATGTTGCAGAGTGCAAGTCTATATAATCAGGCTGTTTTTGAGATGTGATCCTTGAAGTTGAGATGGTTGTCTATGGTTACCCTTAGGTTTCTGACCATTTTAGATGGTGTTATTTTAGTTGAATCTAGCTGAACAGTGATGTTATGCTCAACAGCATGGTTGGATGGAAAGACGAGGAGCTCAGACTTCACTAGGTTGAGTTGAAGGTGGTGTTGCTTCATCCAGGCCAAGATCTGAGCAGTCACCATGGGGTCGTCAGGCTGGAAATACAAGTAGAGGTGCATGTCATTGGCGTAGCAATGGTAAAAAAAAACTTTGTGCGTAAATGATGGGTCCCAGTGATGTAAATAAATAAATAAATGTATCAATTTTCACACATTATACATACAGTTCTGCATATACATGGTGAAATTATTAATTTTTCACATATCCCAGCTAAGCTGGGGTCAGAGTGCAGGGTCAGCCATGATATGGTGCCCCTGGAGCAGATAGGTTCAAGGGCCTTGCTCAAGGGCCCAACAGTGGTGTCTTGGTGGTGTTGAGACTTGAATCCCTGACCTTCTGATCAGTAACCCAGAGCCTTAACCACTGAGCCACCACTGCCCAGTGGCTAGGTTGTGTATACATACTGTGTATACATATTTGGGGGCAGTGGTGGCTCAGTGGTTGAGGCTCAGGGTTACTGACCAGAAGGTTGGGGGTTCAAGCCCCAGCACCACCAAGATACCACTGTTGGGCCCTTGAGCAAGGCCCTTAACCCTATCTGCTCCAGGGGCACCGTATCATGGCTGACCCTGCATTCTGACCCCAGCTTAGCTGGGATATGTGAAAACTAATAAATTTCACTGTATATATGCAAAAAACTGTGTGTATAATGTGTGACCAAAAAATAAAGGATTCTATTCTATTCTATTGAGAAGAGAAGTGGGCAAAGTACTGAGCCCTGAGGGTACCCCAGTAAGTAGCTGATGTGACTTGGACACCTCACCTCTCCAGGCTACTTTGAAAGCTTACCTGAGAGATATGATTTAAAACAGCCAAGCATTGTTCCTGTGGTTGACTGTGTCAAATGCTGCAGGTCCAGCAGAATGAGGATGGATGATCTGGAGCCAACTCTCACCTGTCTCAGGGATTCGGTGACATACATCATGGGAGTCTCAGTGAAATGTCCCATTTTTGTCATTATGCAGCTTGTTCTGAGAGAGAAAGGCAGAGATCTGATTGAAAACATACTTTTAGAGTGTTTTCGCCATGAATGGGAGGAGCAAAAACTCTCTCTAATGTTTCATTTGTGTGAGGTTAATATCAGATTTTTTAAAGAGTGGAGTTACTCGAGCATGCTTACATGTGGAGGGAAAAGTGCCTGTAAGTAGAGATGTTTTAATTATATGTGTGAGTGAAGGAAGGATGTAGGAGAGATGTCTTGGACAAGGTGTGACGTAATAGGGTCAAGGTGGCTGGTGGTGGGTTGGTTGGAGAGAAGTTTAGAGACCTCAGTTTTGGTTAGAGGAGAGAACATAGAAAGAGTGTAAACACGTTCATTGATTCATTGTAAACCTTGTAAATGCCTTGGTAACAAATTGTAATGTTTGCCATGCCAATAAAGCCCATTTGAATTTAATTGAATTGAAAGAGAATATCTACATACAGGAGGTGGATGTTTGAGAGGGTGATGTGGTGCTGAAAACGCACTGCTGATGGCTGTAACCTTATCAGTAAAAAAGTGATGACTGCATGTGCTGTCAGTGAGGCAGTGGGTTGTGGAGAACAGAGTAGAGTCATAAATAATCTGTGAATTTCTGTAGTGTTGTTGATCTTGTCCTGATAATAGGAAGAATCTGCAGATGAGACATTAACTGAGAATGGAGAAAGCAGAGACTGATACTCAGATCTACAGGATCTTTAGATTTGTGCCATATCCTTTTAGCCACCATGAGATTAGTCTGACGTTCACAAAGAACCACGCTGTCCTGGAGAAGAGATGACGGATGCAGTCTAAACAGTTTTTTAAAGTGGAGCATAGAGTGTATGTAAGTGTTTACATCAAGAGAAGTAATGCGATTTTGCGAGGGAAGAGAGGTAGAGACAGCAGTGGAAAGGCAGGTGGGTGAGAGAGAACGGAGGTTAGGATGAACAAGGGGTGGGGGGTTCTAGATGGAAGTGTGCTGATAAATTGAACAAAATAGTGACCAGAAACATGTAAATGGGTAACGAGAAAATACCCCCCTTTTAATTTTATTTTTGTATTGTTTATTACCGTTTCAAACTAACAAAGTTCAGTTGTTCAATTAAAACATTTATGATGTATTAAGAGAGGTATGGGTTGAATTAAGAGGTTTGAGTGTAAATTGTTATGGCCTCCTGTAGAGGGCGCTTTGCGCTGGAGTATAAGTGGTGTTGCATGATCTGGCCAGATTCAATTAAACGCTGCCAGAGCTTGCACCCACTTATCGTTTTGTGATATTTCTCTTTCTTTCTACAGGTGAGCAAATGGGTTAAGAATGTAAATTAATTATTAGAAAGTAAACGGTATGTGTCAGAGTGTGCAGGGAATATGTTAAGATGTTCTTTCTCTGTGTAAAAACATTTATTTAATGTCTATGTTCACCTATTGTTGGATTCATGCATTTAAGAAAAATGAGTAATCAAAGATAAGGGTTTGAAAGTTCAAATCTTTGAAAAGATATGAATGAAATGAGTTTAAAAATTTTGTAAAAGGAGATGGTATGTTAATTTGCCTGTTCGGAGAAAACAGTGGGTAACATTAGCGGTACAGTTATGTGTAAAAATTAGATCCAGCTGGTTGCCTGATCTGTGCATTGCAGTAGTACAAAACCGTTTCAGGTCAAACAAAGCCAGAACGGCGTGAAGTTTGGTGGCCTGGGGCATGTCTAGGTGTATGCTGAAATTAACAAGAACCACAATTGGGCTGCCATCTTCAGGAAAGGAGGATAGCAAGACATCCAGCTCCTCAAGGAAGTTAGCCAGTTGACCTGGAGGGCGATGTTACAGCAATGTGGATTTTTGTAGGTTGCATTGAAGTAATTGCATGGAATTCATATGAGATATTGTTGCATTGTGAAGATAGTTCTGTAAATGTCCAGTCGTTTGGAATGAGCAAAGCTGTTCCCCCAACCCTACTGATATGTCCAGGGGTGTGTAATAAAATTCCTCATCAATGCTAGACTCCATATAAAGGAGACTAAATTAACTATGCTTTAGACTTATTTTACATAAAAGTTATACCAACAAAGCCTACCTACAACTTCTAATCTTTCAAGATGGTGAAATTGATGAAATACTGCTATCAAATTTAACTAGCCTCCTACCCAGCACTTTGTGTTTAAGAAAGGAAATATAATGATTGTGATTAACCTGACATATGATTCCCTCATCTCATTCTAAAACCTTTTTTCTTTCCTTGGTTCACATATTATTATTTTTATAATTAAAATGTTCTGTTTAGGGTTTTGGTAAGGACATACTTTATGATTAGGTTTAGGTTTGGGGTAAAATGTAAAAAAAAAATTCTCTATGTCAGAAAAAGGTCATTTTTTCGTTTTCATCATCTTGTATTATTATTACAAATTGTCATGAGACCGTGTTGATTATATACCAGTGGGTTTCAACTAGTGGATCTCGACCAAAAAATGGCTCTTAGTTGCAGGTCTGTTCTAATTGTATGAGTCGCAAACAGGGTAGATATTTTTAATAATGCAAAAAATAAATGTAAATAAAATACAGTACAAGTAACTATATAATTGTGAACAATTAGCACAACAAAACAACTTCAATTTATTTAGCATTATTCTTTAACTTTTACAAAAGAGAAAAACTTACTTACCTACTTTCTCTATATTTTCTTGTTGATCTTAAAAGCCATACACGTAGGTCTATGTCCAATCAACATTTTTGTTCCACTTGACAGAAGCTAGCCAAGTTATCTGGAGTGGTGGTGGTGTAGTGGTCTAAAGGACATAACTGGTAATCAGAAGGTTGCTGGTTCGATCCCCACTGCCACCACCATTGTGTCCTTGAGCAAGGCACTTAACTCCAGGTTGCTCTGGGGGCATTGTCCCTGTAATAAGGGCTCTGTAAGTCGCTTTGGATAAAAGCGTCTGCCAAATGCATAAATGTAAATTGTAAATGCACAAATGCGTTTTTATGACCGTATTCAGTTTTTCCTAATTAAATTGAAATGTACTTGTTCATTGAACTGTTGTATATAAGCAATATCACACTAGCAAGAGTGTGAAATGGCCCTACATCAGCACTGCTGTTATTACCTACGGCACTCGGCCTGCGGCCGAATCACAGTAGTGCTGATGTAGGGCCATTTCACACTCTTGCTAGTGTGTTATTGCTGAAGTATATTATGTTTTTTTTCCCCAATACATAAAGATTCAATAAATTAATGTGAATTTTTGTATATATATATATATATATATATATATATATATATATATATATATATATATATATATATATATATATATAAGCAATATCACAAGAGCAAGAGTGCTGTCACACGCTGCTGTGATTCAGCCGCAGGCATGAGGCTGCAAGGTAGTCTGCCATTGCTGGTTCAAACCAAATGATGCATCCAAGCCTTCGTTAGTAATTCAAAAAGTTCACTTCAGAAATACTATCACAGCTTGTGCTGTTTCTAACAAGTTATTGGATAAACAAGGACAGATGGATGTCTGTATTTGTGTGTGAGAGAGAGAAAGGGAGAGAGAGAAAGGGAGAGAGATCACCTTTTGCCACACCGAAGCAGAGATGCTGTCAGCTTTCTGAAGATCAGCTTTCTCAGTTGCAAAATAGCGGTCCAAGTGGAGGTATTTTACCGTATTTCGCGATAGTCGTTGTGCAAGAGTCTTTCACTAAAGAAACCACAATGTCCTCCATTTTAAACAGTGTGTCCACTCCAATGTGGAAAGTCCGATAAGAGGTAAGCACCTTCAGTTTGTGTAATAAATAGGTCTCTTGTGTCTCTCAGCTGTGATGTGCCGTAATTTAGTTTAAAGCCGTTTAAAGCTATTTCCTAGCTTTAGTAGTAGTAATACACTCGATCATGATGAGCTGTTGTATTTAAACAGTCATGATGAGCTGTTGTATTTAAACGGCTGAAGCGGCTTCACTTCACGTCACCTAATTGGCTCATATTACACATAAAAATTCTCTTTTGCCACCACCTGCAGGCTAACAAATGTAATGTAAAAAGAAAAAAAGACAAACCATAGCTCTTCACAAATCTGCACTGCTCCTACACTTAAGTTTAGAATGGCACAAACAGAAGCGGAGTGATACACACTCCGTGAAGCGTCGGAATGCTGATGGTGTCAGACCATCAGTGCTCAAGGAATGTCTCTCGTCCAATCAGATTCAAGGACCGTAACTAACTATTGTATATATACATATAAATATATAATTATAATTATTTAATCATTATATATCAAATATTTGTTTGATAGCCTTCCTCAGCAAATATTAATGTATGTGATTAAGTTTATTTAATTAATCGGCATATCATGTAATTAATTCAATTAAAAATTATACTCTATTGACAGCCCTAGTTCAGATACGTGAGCAGGGGTTGTACAGGTCAGAAACATATCATTCACTAATGAATTTCATCATCTTGAGTGGGATTGATTCGAGCACCTTGTGGAAAATGAAAGAAAAAATTTGAAATTTAATCAGCCACAGTCTGTTTCAATGTTATTCATATTTAATAGGAGTGTTGGAGGGCTCAGTGATGCATAATATATGTTATTTTTCACACCAACTAACAAACTGCTGCCTCCTATCTTTAGGATAGATTTATTACTTTATTCTTTGCTCCTCACCGGTAATACATTCTATTTTTATCGCAGGAGGCCATTTTGTATGAAAGTATTCAGTTAATTACACAACCCAGTGGCTTTGGTATATGCTACACATTTTCTTATTAGGAAAGACAGGGAGCCTGGACTGAATACTCATTAGGTTATTAGTTTAACAGACTCTATTTCTTCCCAAGAAATGTATTTGTCCTTGAAATTGTCATACACAAGTCACCTTGATCCCTTTAAGATAATTTTGTGATTGAAATCACTGTGTTTCAAATGTAACCCTGACCACAGCTGGTAAGCTTTTGGGGATTAAAACAATTAAATAACAGTGCTGATGGACACAAAAATGCTGTGCTGTCTGAAACCGGCTTCAGACAAAGTGCAGCAATTTAAGGATGGTTTATAAGACAATGGGGAATTGCCATTTTGAGGAACTCTTCAGAAGATATTTTTGGTCCCTGTAATGAGATTTCCACCTTATAGCCTTGTCAAAACTTACGCCTAACTGTCAACACTCAATCTTTTCTCTGATATCAGAATTACCATCTGTTCTGCCTGAAAGCGTGTTACTTCATGCAAAATGGATTGAACACATGTTGCCATTCACTTCGCTAATAGAGATCAAGGTCACAGCAATGAGATGAGAGAAAAGCACCCTGCTGTGACTAGGAAATGAAATCAACATATTGTAAAAGGCAGCACAGGAGATATAATCAAAATATAGCACAATTTGACTTCATCCAGCAATTATGAATTATCATAGATATGAATATATGTGTTGTTTGAATTACAACACCTCGGCAATTATTGCTATAAAGGGTGCCCAATATAATAAGGGTGCAATTGAGTCCTCTTCCTTCTGAACCCTGACAAATATGATATACCTCAAAGCTACATTCAAATGCAAGGGTTTCGTCGGATATCCTGATTTGCTTTTAAATATGAATGATTTTGTTTTAAAATACAAATACCCCTGGTCTCACCTATTTCTAGAAATGAAAAGGTTTTTTTTTATTTAAAGCAAATGTCCAGAAGCAAGTCTGCTACTTTAAATAAATATGCTTTTTGTAACAAAAAATTCTGTTTAGAATGAAACTACTTTGAGGAAACATTATACTGAAAATAAACATTTACAGTATATCTGCAATGTCCAGATTAATGAATTATTTTGCTGTGTGTACAGTAAGCCTTGTCTCACAACTAGAAACGTTTTAAGACTGTGTAACCTTGAATACATTTGTGCAGCCCATCTACACTAAATCCTTTGGGTCATTACAAACACATCCTCCACCCCTGAATCTCTTTACATATGGTCCAAGCCTCCTGTCCATCTATCCTGTCTATGCTGTTTAACATCTTTACAAGTTCACTTCCACAGCATGCACCAATAGCCCTTTCAATTCCCTTCATGCCCAGCCCTAGACTTTATCTATCCAAACAGCTGCTAGAACTGGGGTGAGGTCTGTTCCCCTCTCACATGCACTTATGCTTTCTCTGACAAACAGATGGATCTGTCCATTCCTCTGTATGCAAACCGTCATGGGGTGAGGCCAGAGAACAGACAACTGGCTGATACCTGTGCATCCCAAGCATTTCCTCTGACAAAGTGAGAGACAGCTAAAAACAACTCACAGCCTTTGGGAGGTGCAAAGAAACACTTACATGGGACTTAGATTTCATTTTCATGTTGTTAAAGGAAGCGTTCTCAAAAATGAAAACTCTTTCAATATTTACTCTCATTTTACTTCAAGCCGCTTTGTTTTTGTTTAATTTTTTCCACAACAGTATTTATAATGATTGCATTTGTGAAGCTATAAAAAAAGCACAGTAAAATTAGTTTAAAAAAAATGGTACACTATATGCAAGTCTTCTGAAGCCAAAACGACCAAAATTTGAGATATTATTCACTGATCATCTTCTGGACATGAACATGGGCTAGATGTGAGCTTTGGCAGACATGATGATTATTAGTGAATAATGACTTACATTTCAGTCTGTTCTTACACAAAGCTATTTTACGACTTCATTTTGTCCTTTTTCTGAGCTTGATAGATGTGGTCACTATGTATTGCCATTGTATGGCCAGAGCTGCATATAGAAAAAACAAATCTACTTTTGTATTACGTAGAAAAATAACAACAGGGCTTAGAACAATGGGGAACAACAGGGAAACAAATGACTATTTTTGGGTGAAAAATTTACTCAATTCATTAGTCAAACCACTATACAGTATTTTTCTCATTTTAGTCTCATTTAACCTTGGATGGGATATTTATGGCTCAATTTGATGCAATCTTATTTCAGGATCATTGAGCAAAAGATGCAAAGTTGCATCAAGGTATATATATATATATATATATATATATATATATATATATATACCCCCTCTCTAAAAGTTATTTTTACCCTACAAAAATTTACTGCATACAAATGTGCACTGAGAGGACTATTCTACTAACTCACTGAGCTGTGCATGCCTATTTTAGGTAACTATATACATTTCTTCCTAGCAGATTCGTTTGACTCAACATTTTCCATTCCCACTTGGGCAGGTAGTTAGGGCCAGCAGCTGTCTGAATTCTCAATGCTGCAGTTTTTGTTTTGTTGTAATTTGAGTGCCTGTCCTTCCTCAGCATTTGTACATACTAAACTCTTGATATTCTAGATGCTTCATTTGTTTTAGTTTTTGTCTGAATTGCAAATGTGAGACTGAGTATGCAGTACAATGTAAAAAAATGCTACAGAAATAAAATGTTAATTGATTAACAAATATTAACTGTAAAATATACAGTAAAATGTTTTAATATATTTTAAAAAACAATAAAGTAGTTTTTACAATACAATGATGTAAACATTAATTATTTAAATGTAACAAGTAAGATTTTCCTGTATATTTAATGGTAAAAATAACAAGAGAGTACATGTACTTTTTTTTACAGTAAATTATTGTTAAAATTACAGTCAAAAACAATAATCGGGCATTCCCACAATTCCCTGTGTGACCCATTACATTTCATTATATTTTATGGGAATAGTTATGATTCATCATATTTTTAATATCAGTTACGTACACTGGGGTGTTCTGTGTTATATTTGATTTAATTTAATGTTTACTGCATTATTTAAATCTCATATGTGTTACCATGATAGTGTTTATTGTTTGTGTGAGTGATACTGAGCACTGTCTCGATATATTTATTGGTCATTGCTCCTGGAAGAGCCACTATCGATGAACTTCATGTCATGTGATCATGCGCCATTCTATAGTTACTACGGTGATTGACAAATACCTTATAAAACCACGTTTACAATTTTATGAGAAGTGTTCATTATATAAACCCTCTTAATTAGGGATATGGAAACAAACTAACACGAAAACAAACTTATGAAAATGTATTGAACATATGTAATGGCAACTCCCAAAAATGTTATATGGTTTACAGTGCTGTAGTTATCAAGTTAGTTGGTTTAGTTGTTTTATTTAATGTTTAGTTGTTTTATAAACCTGTTACAACAGTCTTTGGTGTTTGGTATTTTTTCATCATTCCTCTTAACTCTTACCTTTTTATATTAATGTTTGTCCAGCAATAATCCAAAAATAATTGCTTAAAGGGATAGTTCAAAATTTCTATTTTAAAAAGAGACTGAACAAGGAGTTGTGTGGCATGCTTAGAGAGGAAGGGTCTTAAGTGCAAAGTATATTTTGATTTTGACAAGGACACTCAGCATCTGCGTACAGTTGAAATCGAGCCTTTCAATGTATATGCCATTTGGCGGTTGGCACTATGATACAATGGCCAATAAAACAATATCGATCTTCTTCTTCTTTCGGCTGTACCCATTAGGGGTTGCCAGAGCAGACCATCCATGATCCGCATATTTGACTTTGCACAGGTTTTACTTCGGATGCCCTTCCTGACGCAAATCCCAGTGGCTGGGGGACTCTCACTTACCGAAAAAACAACAAACTGAATCCAGGACTGACCGGAACAGACAGGACTGACTAGGAACAGGAGCACAAAACAGACTGACATGAACACGAAACAAGATGAACTTGCACTGGACACTAGACTAAAATAGGGAGAGAACTCAAACAGGTGAACAAGCAGGGTAGGTGTGACTAATGAACTGATAATAAGCGAACAAGGAGGCAGGGTATGATGCGAGACAGAGAGACACGGAGCAAAACAGAAACAAAACAAAGCCATGTGCTCTCACAAAAATGTAAACATCCGAATAGCACGAGTGCATTTCGGCAAGAAAATAAGGCAACATGCGCTCTTGGCAACCGACAGATAAGATGACAGCAACAAAGCAATTCTGTGCATTCTCATACCAGACAAAGCCTGAGCGTACATCGCAAGGCAAACACCATGCAATGCACGCAACAGGCGACAAGACAAGACAGGATACCTGTGCGAGAGCTCGGCCAAAAATAAACCTGACATCTCAGACAGAAGTGACCAAACCTCTGCACAACATGAAGACATATCGCGACCTGGGTGTGCAGCGCAACGCGAGAGACAGACATAAACGATTGACATCAGTACATGCCGCCAAGTCGACATAAGTGCAATGCACCCACACCAACGACAGACAGAACATGGAGCATGAATGTCCAAATCCTGAAACAGACTGAAACCGAACCAGACAGGGAAATCAGGATCCAGACTCCATGCTCTGGACATGAAAAAAAAAAACCGAAGAGCGCATGGCAGGGAAACTACAACCGAAGCCGTGCACTCACAAAGACAGAACATAAGGCAGACATAGAACAATGATGTCACGATCCTGCCAAACAAAATCCCAGACTGACAGAGTAACAGGACTGTGACAGTTTTTACCTTCATCTCCTGTTGTTTACCGGTGATTACATCTTCTTCTAGTGCATCTTCGTGACAACAATTCCTCAAATGTGAGTGTTACCACCTTTTGAACACACAAATTAGTATATATAATTCCAGGCGCATGCACATTCCGCACGTTCAAAGACACATGGTTAAAAAAATTGCTGTTCATTGCTCGAGCCCTCTGCTGATGATGAGAATTGCATCATACGTACTGTACGTAAATGTTCAGCGTTTGATCAGTGTATACTTTGGGATTAATATTCCCAATGTTGTAGAGTGCAAATTCATATGATTGTGCTGTTTTGGAGATGTGATCGGTGAATCTAAGATGGTTGTCAATGCCATTACAGTAGGTTTCTATTAGTTTTGGATGGTGTTATCTGTAAATTAATTCAGCTGATGTTATGCACAACAGCAGGGTTGGCTTTAAAGACTTTCTTGACTTGAAATTTAAAAACAAACACTTGGAACATACAGAAAAATCCATCATGACTTGGACCCATGTCTGATGTCAACATGGTACCGCATTCACACAAAAAGAGAAAGAAAAGAAACAGAAAAAATGTAAATGCATGAAATGCATTAGTAGCATGAATAAGCAACATAGCCACCATTCATTCAAACATATTGTGTTCTACGCTCTGTGAACAGGCTCTTTAACAGAAACATCTGAGGCTTTCCAAAGAAAAGACCAGCTTTATATACGTATAAATGCAGTGAAGAAGATGATTTATTTATATCAAATCAGTCTTAACCTCAGGCTAGTTTAGCTCTTACAGTTTTACTTTAGTAAGTCAGTGTGAATAACCTTGAATAAATGTAATTGAGGGTGCCAGCAACAGTCTAGTAATACAAACCATATGGCTCAATTGTCATGAACCTAGTGCATTCAGTATGAGATAGCTATCTCTTAGTTATTATGACTATACCCTCATCTGCAGTATGTACAACGACTATATAAGCTAGAAGGTTATGTCTAATCAATTACAATAATGGCTGACAATCGATTACAATTTTTAATTTAATTAATTATATTATATGGTGATTAATCAAATTATTCACAATCATCGCATAAATTAATATTTTCTGAAAAAGTCCCCTAAGAAAATAATTTATATAACGACCCAAGTTATTATAAATGCAATATATAATAAATATAATTATTTAGATAATTCTGAGATTTGAAAAACATGGAGGTGGCAGTTCAAGTTTAAATTGCTCCATAGGAAAGAATAAATCCTCACAAATGGCATTATTATATATAAAAATGGTAGGTATTATATACCAAATGACAAAATATGATTTATAACCCTATGATTTATGACCTAAGAGGTGTATTCTCACATTTGTAACATTCTCACACATTGTAAAAAGCAAGCTGAATTGATAATGTTTTTCACTTCTTGACATACATATGTTCTTTACTTCTGTAAGTGGTTAAATAGTTTATTTGGTATTAGGTAATAGCTATTTCCAACTAAAATCTTTTCATGATGTTTATACATGTCTATTAATTGGTAGTCAATCTAAAAAGAGTTTATTTTAAGCTGTAGTGAAAACGAATCACCATTTGGTGTGTCCATGTGTTTTTCATGCAGATAATTTGGGTACGCCTCCCAACCACAACTCTACACCATTTTAAATAGATTGTGGTTTGTATTTTGTTATCTATAATCATTGTAGTGCCGTTTGCGTTGAGGTTTGTGCACAAGACCACAACTTGGATTGTTTAACGCGTAGCATTACTCTCTTAAAAAGGCATTTATTTTCAAAAGTATGCGTTGTTTGTACGATTAATTTATTTAGAAAATATTTGTAATTTACAAGAAAAAACGTACAGTTTGTGCATTGATCAGCTGTGTAAGTTTACATAAATATCATTTTCTTGTATTGATATATTTGTTATTAGAGGTGTGTAGATGTTATGTGACTATTTTATGTTAATTTTAGTATCTGGTCCATTAATTAATAATAGACCTACGAATCAGGGCGGCGCTGTCAACAGAGGTGTTCTTCGAGGTAGGCATACATTATTGCTGTCGGTCTTTCAAGCATACAATGTAACAATGTTGCTAAAATGAAATGTGATGATGTGCAACAAAATTTACTTTCATAGTAACTATACAGAAGATGAATAAATGGTTTAATAAAGCTAAAGTTTGGCATTTTATTTTACTAAAACACTATAATGCTATAATATATTTCATTTAATTTTAGCTATAGCTCTAACAAAAAAATGTCTTATATTTTTACCTTTAACAAAGAGGATACAATGTGTTTCCATAACAAAGAAGGTGAACGTTGTGCAGCAAACTGAGTTACTTTAAAGATAACAAACAAATGGTTTAACAAAAATAATGTCTAACATAACTTTATTTAATCAAACAGAGTTATGTTACTATAACACAGTAATGCATTTTATGTAATTGTAGCTGTAGCTTTAACACAAATTGTTTCATATTTTTTTAACAAAAGAGAAGAAAATTAGACGTTGTCACTTTAAAGGTGATTAACAAAGTGTTTAAAAAAATACAAAATAAGAAGTTTAGCATTCCAGTGTTTTACCAAACTGGTTTATGTTACTCTAACATAATATTCCATTTTTATATATTTCTATCTGTTTCTTTAATACAAAAGTTTTTTTCTAAAACAAAGATGTGGCAGCAGGGGCATTGTCGAGCGTCCGCCCAGAGAGATTACCTGTTTGTAGTTGCAGTGAGCTTGGGGAGCGCTGTATAAAAGGACACCACTGACAAGAAGGGGAGTGGGTGTGTGATGTGTGAATGTGAAGCTAAGAGTTAATGTGAAGCTATTGAGTTTTTGTGAAGCTGAAAGCTCAGAAGAGTTGACAATTAAAAAGCCTTACCTAAGACTAAAGAAACCCGGCTCCCTGTGTCCTCCTACCCTCCCAGTGTGAAGTTTTGTTATACTGGTGCCAAATCCCGAGAACATGGAACCGAAATAAAGTACTGTTGGTGACTAGTCCCTGGCCTATGACATCTTGAAGAAAACCATCCTGCAGTGGGTTGGCCGGAGCCCAGAACAACACCGCCAGCTCGTCCAGTTGGAGAGGACCGGCAGTCCATTCGCCTTCTTTCAATGTCTCCGTGATGCCTGCCGGAAATGGCTACTGGCAGGGTACTGCGACATCGAGGGAATTATCGACCAAGTGGTGCTGGAACAGCGGATTCACCGGCTTACAGATGGGGCGGCGGAATGGGTCCAGTGCCATTGCTCGATGTCGTTAGAAAAAGCAGTCCAGAGGACCATATGGTGACGTTCCCAAAGGCAGAAGAGCCCTCTCTCTCTCTCCTCCCACTGTGCTTCATCCCATATCTTCCCACTACCCCCTCCCCTCTCACTCTGTCCTCTCTCCAGGCCCTTTTCGTGCACCCCAGGGGTATGGAAACATGCCACCGAAGCTGGTTCCTCGCTTGCGCCAGCTTATCCCTTACCTGGCGACTTCAGTGCCGTCCTGATCTCCCCCTCAGGCGGATGCACCTGCCTCCTTAAGTGCTGGCATAGCGCCAGGGCCGGTCTGCGGGGGATCTGGAACACTTCCGGGATCAGTGTCCTGTGAATGAGCTGGGAACTGTAGTCCAGATTCCCGGTGCTCCACAGGCTGCCCCCGATCGGGCTGGAGGTTACAGGAGACCGGTAAGAGTCAAGAAGTGTACACACCAAGCCTTGGTGTACACGGGTTGTAATCAGACCACTATCCACCAATGCTTGGTTCAACACAAGGCTTTGGACACAACCAAAAGGGTGAGGGTGAAGTGTGTGCATGGGAATGATCACAATTACCCCGTGGTGACTCTTGTGATAAAAATTTCGCGAACAAAACATAGAGTGGAGGCCACGGTTAGTTCCCGCCTCACCCATCCACTGATTTTGTGGACTAATTGGTCACTTGCGGTGACCAGTTTGGCAATGCTCGATTTTATTCGACTTTAGATTTGACAAAGGTTATTGGCAGATGCCCTTGACACCAATTTTTCATGAAAAAACAGCCTTCTCCACACCGTTTGATTACACCAGTTTGTGACGCTTCAGTTCAGTTTGTTTGGGGCCCCAGCTACTTTTCAGCACCTCATGGACCGAATTCACAGCCTGCACTCTGCTTACGCAGCTGATAAACTTGATGACATAATTATATACAGTTATGATTGACAGCAGCACATGCAGCATCTGAGGGCAGTTCTGAGGCCGCTGCAATGGGCGGGACTCATGGCAGTAGACAGACTGTTTGTCTCCCTGGCCTGAGTCGGGATTGAGAGAGAGCCACCTGACTTAAATAGACTATGTTGTAATGTTAAAGCATACCTTTGAGTTGAGGTAACAGTTTCCCACCTCCTCTTTTCCACCCAACAAACGTCTTACAGTATATTAATCCCATTGAGATTTTGTGGGCAAGTGCTACAGGAAGCTTGGGGTGAATGTCCCCTGAGTATCTGGACAAACTCACAGCTAGATTGTCAAGGATCTGCAAAGCTGTTATTGCTGCACATGGAGGATTTTTTTGATGAGAACTCTTTGAAGTAGTTAAAGTAGTTAATTTTTTTTCAAATTGTAATAGAACATTTTCCCGTTATTAATGTCCTGACTATACATTGTGATCAGTTGAATGCCACTTTGGTGAGTAAAAGTACCAATTTATTTTCATAAGAGCAAAATCTGTTCATTATTTCATATATATAGTTGAAAGCATCAATTACTGTATTTGCTTGAGGAAGTTGCCAGTCATTATGCAGATTGTGATAAAATATTAAAATGTTGCTCTCAGTAGGTGGCTTGTGAACTGAAGAGCTACAGGAGGTGTTTCCCATAGCAGTTGTTTATATGAAATTTAAATGTTATATTGTTTGTGGTGAACATCTCTCCAGAGTTAAATGGAAGTATCGTGACACCGAGTTTATAAAGCGATACTGTAAATGTGAAACCATCTCAATTCATGGCTAGTTGCCTATGACAGCGAATAAGTCAAGTCAAGTAAATTTTATTTTGTATAGCGCCTTTCACAACACACATTGTTTCAAAACAGCTTTACAGAAGATCAGGCATTAACAGAAGATAAAATGTAATATCTATAATGTCTTAGAGTCATCATTGTGTAGTTCGCTAAAATACGATTGCGAATTGTGTTTGAAAATAAGTAATTAAATAATAATTGTATTTATAACCCCAGTGAGCAAGCTGAAGGTGAATAACCTTGGGAGAAACCAGACTCACTGTGGGAGCCATTTCCCCTCTGACTAACATCATCAATATAATGCCAATATTGCTATACTATGTATAGTGCAATTCATAGTTTAATAAGTGAGATAGAAATGTTGAGCAGCATTTTTGGCAGCATTATATATTAAGGGTTACATGTGTATATTTTTCCAATGTTAAAATACTTTTTCTGAGCCCTACTTAATGTGATGTCATTTGTAAGATGATGTATGGTTTTTGGATGGCTCTTTGGCTTTATCAAAACATTGATATGTTTGTTTGAGCATACCAATCTGCCTGACATAGGAATATTGCATCAACCCATGTTAATACATGTTAGTGACTTGTGGAAATGTTTCACACTCCTGTTGTGCTTGGGTCATTTTTGACCCGTTTAAGATCTCGAGATTCTATTTTTCCAAAAATGTTTTTTTTCCTTCTCCACAACAATTACTAAATGAATAGGTAATAAAAAAGTATAAAATGTTATGACAATTGATTATATTTATGCAATGTCAGGGTGTTTATTGGGTGTTACTAAGGCGTTACTACTCTAAATGGTTATTAGATGGTTGCTTACTGGCCCAAGTCAAATGAGACCATCCCCAAGTCACTATGATATTCTGAACCCTGGATATATGTGGGGAACTTTTCAGTGGAAGTCTATGGGATCATTCTTTAATTTTGGTCTACTGGCTGACATTTATATTCTGGATTTTTTTTTTTTTTCTTCGAATATTTACCATGATTCTGTTTTCTGTATTTCAAACAGACACAATGGGTCATTTCCAAAACTCTGTTAGCTGCCCTGCTTTTTTCTGCACACTTAGGCAGCAGCTGTCATCTATGGCAGCATCCTAACTGAAATGAAGCCTCATAAGAAACCGATTTGGAACGCTCTACAAAGGTGGCAACACCTCATGTTGAATAAATAGCGCTCCTCATGGCCAGTGCATGGGAGACTCGACTCACGGCTGATTTCAACATAGGTGACACGAAAGGAACGTCGCAGAGCACACATATGTATGTAATATCAGATTAAACAATTTTTTTTATTATTACTTTTTCAGTAATGAATGGATTATACTGAAAGTATATTTACAATGGGAATGTATCTTTTATTCTTCCACCATCTTGCATTTATTTTTATGCTTCATTGTGTGTTCAGTGTGACATTTTTTATGTTGATAATCAAATGGAAGGTATGGCTCAGACTCAAAATTATGTGTCATCTGGCCAATTAATGATTCGATATGCCCAGTGAAAATCTTCCAACATTTGATCATTCACTTCTTGGTAAATGGCAGTAGAGTGCTGTCAAGTGACTCCGTAAACAATCAAGGCTTTTCATTATCTGCAGAAAAATAATCCATCTATGCAGTGTGCTGATGAATGAACTTAGTGTTGTGAGAGACTGATTACTTTTTAAGGCTCATAAAGCAATCAAGAGGGATGAAGTAAGGCTGGATTAATCAAAAGTGTTCTTTTGGACATTCTGAGTGAAGGACTTCCCTTATTGGCATGGATGCTTCGGTCAAAATTAGATTCTTTTGACATTTAATTTGCCCCCACGGAACAGCAGCTAAAATTTCAACAGTTGAACCCCTCTTCTGAATGTCATTTAGACATATAATTTTCCATTTCGAAGCAAGAGAGAAAACATCTGATGTTACCATCAGCATTTGATTTATTATCGACAATGTGAAGTTCCACTGAAGGGTGAATAGAATTGTATGGTAAAAACTAAAAACACTCAAGATAGAATAGTGTTAATATGTATGGAAATATATACTGTATGTAGATGTATATAAAGATAGACAGGAAGATGTCAATTTTAAAGGACAATTTCATATGACTCCATGACTGATCTAATAAATCAATCTAATGACTATCTACAAGGTATGAAACGATTTGATTTAATTAGAATTTGTTGCTATTTGTACGTAAAAGGTGGTTCTAGAACACCTAGATTTTAAAATTTGGTTCTTATACATGCACATGTTAACATGTTTGGATACTGAGTCATACAATAGCAATGTATGAACAGCTTCTAACAAACCCTTTTATGCTGTATGTACTTTATAGATGTACAAATGTTTACATTCATTGAATATTTAATTTATAGCTTTAATTTTTTAATTTTTTTTTTAACACAAAGATAAAAAAAGTTTAATGCATTTACCCAATTTGATGCTGTCAATACACTAATATGGTACATTTTGTAGTCGATTTAAATGTACTGTACAAAAACGCATGTGTACAAGAAATTTAAAAATACCTAAAGTACAAATGTGATCGCCCTTTTTGACAATATGATTGCCTGCATTCTGCAACTTGCAACTTAATACTATCCTAAATTTACATGAGAAAAAACAAATCTGGGATCATGTCAAATAACATTCACAGCAACAGAACCTGAATATAAAGAATACAGTGCATCCGGAAAGTATTCACAGTGCTTCACTTTTTCCACATTTTGTTATGTTACAGCCTTATTCCAAAATTTATTAAATTCATTATTTTCCTCAAAATTCTACAAACAATACCCCATAATGACAACTTGAAAGAAGTTTGTTTGAAATCTTGGCAAATTTATTAAAAATAAAAAAACAAAAAAATCAGCCTTTGCCATGACACCTGTTTCCACTGAAATCATCATATGGGGTATTGTTTGTAGAATTTTGAGGAAAATAATGAATTTAATCAATTTTGGAATAAGGCTGTAAGCCTGAGGGGCGAGTGCCTGGCCTATTAAATCGCGTCACCGAGTCAGATGGTCCAGGCTCGCCAGCGCAATGGGTTGGAAGTGTTAGCGCGCAGTTCATGCAGCACATCAGGATCAGGACTACCTCTCACCTTGCTCTTTCAGGAAATGCTGTCAAAGCACCCAGGGGCAAAGCCACTGATATGTGCCATATATCCAACAGAAAATGCTCTACAGAGGTAAGTGGAACAGTAGTGATCTCAGCTCGCTGATCGCACAACCGCTCATCTCCAAAGAAGAAATCTAAATGAACAGATGCATGATTCCCTCCCTTTATCTGCCAAATTCTCATTGGCCTTTTCTCAAGTTCAGAGGTAACAGAGGCCTTCAAGAAAGTCCCCTTAATTTTTCTAACTCCTCATACACCAACTTTATTGGACTTTAACCATAAACATGTCACAAAGCTTCTTTTGCAGCTCATACAACTACGAAAAACAGTTTTTCAATAAAAAAAACCACACAACGCTGGACAGTTCTGAGTGCTGCTCGTGCACCTAAATCCCTGATGTGTCTGTGTGCGTCTTGCAGCACCTGCCGCAGAAGATTAAAACAAAATTATAATAATTGATATTTGCTTGAGTGGCAGCCGCGTTGGTCTGCAATCAGGGCCAGCCCGACCCAATAAACAAACTAAACATTTGTTTAGGGCCCAGCGATTGGTTAAGGGCTCCCCGCCACCCATAATTATTACATTTTTTGAAAATCAATTACTCTAATCAACAAAACACACAACCGTATCAATGAAACGTAGTATGTTTCGTTTTGTATATTTTTAGAAATATCTTAAACCTATTTTTGGAGCTAGGATGGAGGATTTTAAATTGTGTGGGTGCGGAGAGGATGATGTGCGCAGCACTCTGCTGTTTCCGTTTGTCAACTGCCAGGAGCAGTAGCTAGGTAACAGACATCCAGCCATCATGAAGCGAACGTACCCACCTGGATCAGAGAAATGCTGTTTTCCCGAATCAGACGATAGTGCATGCCAGAAGCTCTTTTAATATTGTTTGCTACTTTTTGTGTGGTGGATTTTTTCGTCATTACAGCGGAAACAACGTAAAATACTCCATCATTTTGGGCATACAGAATTATAAGACATCATTAGAGTCTATAAAGGGTCTACATTTATTTGTGTAAACTCACAATAACAACAAAACCTTGTGCTTTTGTAAAATAAAGAAAATACATCTGTCTCTGTCTCCACAAGAATATTTCTGCAACACGTCACAAAAATGAACTGAAACTCTGCAAATACTTATCACACAAAAATGAAACATATGTCAAAATAAAGCTTAAAATGTCTACTTTTAAATAAAACAATTCATATTTAAAACAATTTAAAATATGTAAATTTAAAACATTATCCTTCAATGTAATCTGTATGAAACAAAGCTATGTTATTTGACATGCTATTTTATATGAACATGTACATATTTTACTAGTGGGACTGTTTCCAGAATTGCCAGCCAAAATTCAGAGTATTGAAATTTGAAATATGTCCTAATAAGCAAGTTTTAGTTACATTTAAAATGTTGTTTCGGCTAAACCAGGTATTTAAATTGTATGCTGTGTGATATAAATATAATATGTAATATTATATAAAAATAATGTGAATTTTTATATTATATTGTAACTTGTGTTTATGCTGCCTCATTATCATCAACAAGCTTGTGCTTGCAAATATTTGTTCGGGTGTAAATGTGTAAAATGTGCTGTAAATATGCCCATATTAGAAAATCAGCATATTATAATGATTTCTGAAGGATCATGTGACACTGAAGACTGCAGTAATGATTCTGAAAATTCAGCTTTGATCACAAATTGCATTTTACAATATTCAAATAGAAAAATATTTCAAAATATCACTGTTTTTGCTGTATTTTGGATCAAATAACAGCCTTGGTGAGCAGAAGAGATTTCTTTTAAAAACATTAAAAAAAATCTTACTAATCTAAACATTTTAAATGGTAGTGTAGGTCTTAAGTTTTTAAGTAAAATCTTTATGTAAAGAAAATGTATAGTCAGATTACTTGTTTTAACTTAAACTTTATTTTGATCATTAAGTAATAATAATAAACAATAATAATAATAATACATTTTATTTAAAGGCGCCTTTCTCGGCACTCAAGGACACCGTACAGGGATACATAAGACATTTAAAAGCACCAAGATTAAATAAACAACAACATTAAAAAAGAGGTAGAGCATAGGCATTTTTGAACAGATGTGTTTTGAGTTGCGATTTGAAGTGGAAAAATGAATCGATGTTTCTAAGTTGGGGTGGTAATGAGTTCCAGAGACGGGGAGCAGAGCGGCTAAATGCTCTGCTCCCCATAGTGGTGAGACGGGCGGGGGGGACAGACAGGTGTATGAAGGAAGAGGATCTAAGGGAGCGGGTGGATGTTGGACCATGGAGAAGATCAGACAGATATGGGGGGGGCAAGTTTGTGGATGGCCTTGAATGTTAACAGAAGGATTTTGAATTGAATACGGAACTGAACCGGGAGCCAGTGAAGCTGTTGAAGAACAGGAGTGATGTGGTGAATAGAGGGGGATCGAGTTATGATGCGGGCAGCTGAATTCTGGACCAGTTGAAGCTTATGAAGGTATTTGTGAGGAAGGCAGAAAAGGAGAGAGTTGCAGTAGTCCAAACGGGAAGTGACAAGACTATGGACAAGAATGGCGGCAGTGTGTGGTTTAAGGGAGGGGCGGAGGCGATTAATGTTTCGTAGATGGAAATAGGCAGACCGGGTAATGTTATTGATGTGGGACTGAAAAGATAATGTGGTGTCAAGGATGACACCCAAACTCCTAACCTGGGGGAGGGTGAAACGGAGGAGTTATCAATAGTGAGTGAAAAACTGTCGGTTTTGGATAAATTAGATTTAGTGCCAATGAGGAGAACCTCAGTTTTATCACTGTTTAATTTGAGAACATTTTGGGAAAACCAGGTTTTAATTTCTGTAATACAGTCAGTGAGGGAGGTGGGCGGGGAAGTGAACGAAGGTTTGGTCGAGAGGTAGAGCTGGGTGTCATCAGCATAACAGTGGAATTGAATGTTACATTTGTGGAATATATTGCCCAGGGGAAGGAGATAAATTATGAAAAGTAGGGGCCCCAGGACAGAGCCCTGGGGCACACCTGAAGTGACAGTAGAGGGACTGAATTTGAAAGACTTAAGTTGAACAAACTGAGTGCGGCCAGAGAGATAAGATGTGAACCAGTCTAACGGAGTGTGGGTGATGCCAATGGAAGATAATCTGTTGAGAAGGACGGTGTGAGAGATGGTATCAAAGGCTGCACTTAAGTCGAGGAGGATGAGGATGGTAAGGAGTCCAGAATCAGCTGCCATGAGAAGGTCATTGGTGATTCTGATAAGTGCTGTTTCAGTGCTATGAAGTGGACGGAAACCAGACTGGAACTGTTCATACAGGTTATTGTGGGATAGATGATAATGGAGTTGAGAGGCAACTGTTTCTAGGATTTTGGAGATGAATGGTAAGTTGGATATAGGGCAAAAGTTATTGAAGTTTGAAGGATCGGCACCAAATTTTTTTTAAATGTGGGTAATGGCAGCAGTTTTGAATGATGTAGGTACATTTCCAGTGGTAAGAGAGGAGTGGATGATAGCAGAAATGAGGGGAGCCAGGGAGGGAAGGCAAGCTTTAACAAGTTGTGTGGGAAGGGGGTCAAGTTGACAAGTGGAAGCCTTGGATTTCCTAATGAGTTCTTTGATTTCTGAAATAGCGGGGAGCTGGAAGGAAGAGAATGAATGATTGATGGGTGAAAGTCGGCTGAAATGCTAAGATGAGGGATAGATCCCAGGTGCTGGTGGATGTTCTTGATTTTTTCAGTGAAAAATTACATAATGGAGTTGCAAAAGGAGGTTTTATACAAATGAGGGGGGAGAAAGTCCTGGGGTTGGGTAATGTTGTTAAGTAAGGAAAAAAGTGACTTGGAGTTTCCTTTATTGGCAAATACTGGAGTAGTAGTGGGTTTTGGTGCTAGCAACGGAGTCCTTGTAAATAAGATGTGGTTATTGTACATTTCTTTGTGAATAGTGAGACCAGTTTTTCTATAAAGACGTTCAAGTTGCCGCGCTTTGGCTTTCATGAGACGAAGATCGGGGGTGAACCAAGGGGCGGAAATAGAAAAAGAAACAGATCTATTTTTTAACGGAGCAAGGGAGTTAAGAATATTATGGAGTCCAGTGTTGTAGTGAGAGACCAGATCATTGATGGTGGATAGAATGTGAGTGTCAGGCAGGCAGAAAAGTGGATACTTGAAGTGAGAGTGACAGGATCGATATTCTTAATATTCCGAAATGCAATAAAGCGTGGTATTTTAGAGATGGAAAGAGTGAGTTTCACAGTAAATGAGAGGAGGAAATGGTCAGTTATAGGGAGTTCAGCAGCTGTAATGTCAGAGGGAGTGACACCAGAACAGCAAATTAAGACCAGAGAGTATGTCCTTTGGAGTGTGTGGGAAAAGTGATATATTGCTGGCATCCAGAACTCTCTAGGCATGAGGTGAAGTCTTTAGTAAGAAGGAGATTAATATTGTCCATGTGGATATTAAAATCACCCAGCAGTATTATGTTTGATGAGAGAATGAATAAGTGAGTGAGAAAAGCAGCAAAATCATTTAAAAATTCACTATTCAATTTTTGGGGGCGATAGACAGTAGCAATGATGGTTGGGGTGGGACCAGACAGCTTGCAGACAGTCAATTCAAATGAGCTAGAGACAGGCACAGATATCGTTGAGACTTTCCACTTCTCGCGATAAATTATCGCGAGACCTCCTCCCCGGCCGGAGCCACGAGGTTGACAGATGTAAACAAACCCACTAGGAGTGGATTCATTCAGCTGAGAAAAGTCATTGGGCTGTTGCCATGTCTCGGTTAAACAGAGAAAGTCTAGCTTACGATCATTGATGAGGTCCTGGATGAGATGTCCCTTGTCTGTCAATGAACGGATATTGAGCAAAGCGAGGTTAAGTACAGTGTTGTCACAGCTGGTGGTGGTGCTAGCCGACCAAGCTAGGCGGGCTAACACACTGTGGTCAACAGCCCGGTTGGTGGAGCGTGGAGGGCGACGTGAAGTGGACCAGATGGACTTTATTACTGTTTAGCTGTTGTGATGGAAATTCCGGCGGGACCCTCGGTGGATGTATCTCGGACGAGGCTGAAAGGCGATGTCCGGATAAAGGTGGAAAGCCTCCGGCGCAGGTCCAGACAGGTGATATCGCAGCCGGAACAGGTCAATGACCGAATATTGAAGCAAACCCGTCACTAGCAGGTGAGCAGGCAGCAAAAAGAGCCAGGCACAGACTAACAAAATGTATGTTCTACCGCCCCACATTGTAGAGGGAGATTTAAGCAGTGTCCACGGCCAGGAAAACGCCAGTTGAAACAGGTGAGCTAACAGCGAGCAGCGGCAGCTAGTTGCGCCAGCGTTCACTCTGACTGTGAGTCCAGACGAAGGTTTGGTTGAGAAACATTCATTCTCTCTCAGTCACATTCCTCATTTATAGGCCCAGGGGAGGGTCTTTGTCTCCTCAGCTGTAAATCACATTAATATTCATGATTATCCACACCTCCTCGCATATGGCCTTTCTAACACTATGTGTCTTATAAAAGTTAAATTACTATATTGTTTTGTATGAATGAGTGATCAGGATGGTTTTCATTTTGTTGCAACAACTCTAGGCTACAAGATCCAGTCCTCAAAAGTCTTGTGGACAAATGTTGAGTATGTGTTATATGGCCTTATTTCAATGACTTACATTTTTTGTTTTTTCAAAAACCACACATAAACGTTATTTTCTCAAAAATACAAACATGTCCTACAGTGTTATCAGACATTAGCCATTAATTTGTTTTTAAGCAACTGAAAAAAGCACAAATGTCAAGGCATCTCAAAACTTCTCCAGGGCCCAAAACACCCTCGGACCCCAGAGGGTTAATTGTAATGTTCCTTCCATCCATTTTTTTGTATGTATAATTTCCTTCTTCTCCTCAGGAGCATTATTAAAGTATTTCAGGACAGGACCACAAACCACCTCCACTGATGACACTGCTAGTGAATCGCCCTTACTAACTTTTCTGGTAACTTATTGGTAAAATTCTCTCTCTGAAATGAGAGCTTTTTTATTTAGAAAATATCTAATTTCTCTTATTTTTGGCTGGTTCAGAAACCTGTAGGGCCCCATACACTATTTTTGTTTAGGGCCCCCAAAACCCTAGGGCCAGCTCTGTCTGCAATCAGTCTGAAATCTTTAAATATCAACCAACACAAATTTCATTGAGCTCTTCTTTAACTGCAAAAACATAGAGAATATTAATTTGGAGTCATAAATTTAACAGAATTGTCCTTCAAAATTGTCAGAGATGTAGGCTAAAAAAAGACATGCATAAGTAACCCGGTTGTTTACAAGAAAAATAAAATAATATAAACATTTAAAATACAAACATCATAACCAATTAAATTAATCTCATAATGAAGTTTAGATTCATACACAAACTCTGTCATCGAATAATAAATGTATTTAATAGTCAATAATAATAATAATAATAATAATAATAATAATAATAATATAACAAAACATTTCACTGCCCTAAATTATCCTAATATTTTATTGTGCATGGTTGAATGTTGTGAAAGGTGGACAAATGCTGGAAAAGAATGTATTTTAATGCTTTGAAAATAGTCAATCAATCAATAATAAATAGGTGCTGTTTATCTGTTTAGAGTTGCTGTCTGCTTTAGCAATAATGCTAAATTAATTCATCAAGCTATTATGGAACAGTTCAAGCTGACAACACTGCGTGGACCGCAAGAGACTACAAAAGCCTATATGTGTAGATACATTATGCGTAAAAAGACTTAAGATCTAATATTAATACTATTTTTGTGTATTTTTATTTCGATACGCTGTTTTTAGAAAAAGGTGAGAGACATGAGCTAGGTGACTTGACTTGATTTTAAGTTTTGAACCATGATAAAACCGTCTTGGCTGTACAAATGCAATTTTACCAGTTGTCAGGTCCAGTGTCATGTGAAACTGCCTTGTTTAAAATATATTACACTGGATACATACATGTCGTTATGTTTTCATTGTGCCAGCCACCTCGGTAGTCCATATTATACAGTAGTCTCTGTAGTATTGCGTATTGGTTGACTGATGAGTGTGCTTGTGCATGTGGATATGTGTGTGTGTGTGTGTGTGTGCGTGTGTTTGCTAAAACACAGTGAAACAACTCTGGCTACGTCTACGATGTCAGGGCTAATACAACTGCAAGCAGACAGAGATGTGTTCATTCATTTCTGTTATGTTATTTTTTTTTAATTTTCAATTGCATCACAAATGTCATGGACTTGGCTGGAAAATCCAGAGTCCCAAAGGCTCGAGTCAGAGTCAAGTCCGAGTAAAAAATGCATCCGATTCCGTGACAAGTCCAAGTCCATTAAAATTGGACTTGTGACTCACGAGTACCCCAGCTCTACTAAACCGAATATTGACCTCATATTATTTTAAACACGAAATGCACGTTAGCAAGTTGATTGACAGGCAATGTCTGTATCTAAAAGATGATTGGCTCTTTTACCTGCAAGGCGGGACTTCCTTTCTACATCCATTGACTGTTGGGTGCTAAAGCTTCTTGGTTGGGTGTTCCGATTTCTCCCATACATTAAAATAGAAGTGACTCATCTCTGATAAATAGACTCTGGCCTCACACACTATAGGACTGCAATGCTAGTCATGCGCTACATCTCCCTGAAGTTTGCACATTTCTTGCAATACAGGAACAGTGGTGTACAAAAGCAATGCAAAGTTACTTGTTACTCAAAAAAGTAATCTGATTACATAAAACACGTTACTTTTATTGCGTTACACCCAACACTGCTTTAAGGACATTTGTAAAACAGTTACTTTCCTTTACTTTTAATTTAAAAAGAACTGTTTATTAAAGAGTAAAATGATTCATCAGGGGTTGAGAAGTACAATAAAATCAGCCCAGCAGAGGGCAATGGTGACAACAGAATAGAAATATTAATAATTCTGCCCAGCTGAGAAATACATAATTATGTTAGATACATATGCTTGTACACTGTTACTGACACTTGTACACATACATTAAGTATTTTAAATTAATAATGTACGTTTTAAACATAGTGTCACTGATTACATATTTCTAAAATATTATTTTCAAAAATACATTTTTAAGGGTTGTGTGTACTTATCCATCTAAATAAAATTTGCCATAGTATGAATTTACTGGTGAAATCAGACATAAGATATTACATTTGGCATTATCAGGAGGGCTATCATATAGCAGGACCCTTGGCGTTATTATACATTATTTTCAAGTATCATATACAGTTTAACGTAGTACAATAATCTGCAAAAGCAGTGCAAATTCACTCTTGTGCTAAAAAGTCATCCTGGTGCTCATTGTATCACATGCAGTGGTGGAAAGTAACGAATTACAACTACTCTGGTTAAAGTTATTACTTGAGTACCTTTTTCAACTTTTTTTAAGTATAAATAATAGTACTTTTACTTAATTTGATTAAAAATTAAGAATTAAATTTCAATTATTTTTAATCACAATTACAAAGTACAAAATAAATACATAATATTTCAGAATTTTTGGGAAGAAGAAAGTTCTAAGCATTAAATCTGTTTATAAAATAAAACGTGCTGTACGCAGCACGATGGAAGCCTGCAGGGCACAGCATCATAAGCACAGCAGCTCTCATAAACCTAGACTCCTAGACTTTCTGCCCTGTCACTATACAAGAACTGTAATATGGTGATTTTTTGCATAGTTCCTTTTATTCTGGAAAGAATCCGTTCATTCAGGTATGAGGGAACCGACTGAACATGTTTAACCAGAGGTGCAAAAACCATACATGCAAGGAATGCAATGCATAGGGGTGCCATGTAAAGGGGGCATCAGTGGCTCCAGAGCTCAAAACTAAGATTTGTTTCTACTGGCCCTGCCAAAATTTTCACTGGCCCCAACACAAAAATGACAAATAGCTGTTTTTACCATCATCTACCATCGTAGATATGTCAGAAGATAAATATTTTTTAAATATCTTATGTTTTTAATACAATGTCTCCCAGCGAGTAAAGACGCTGACTACCACCCCTGGAGTCACGAGTTCGAATCCAGGGTGTGCTGAGTGACTCCAGCCTGGTCTCCTAAGAAACCAAATTGGCTGCTAGGGAGTGGAGAGTCAAATGGGGTGTAACCTCCTTGTGGTCGCTACAATGTGTGGTTATTGCTCTCGGTGGGGAATGTGGTGAGTAGTGTGTAGATGCCACGTAGAATAGCATGGGCCTCCACACGCGCTACATCTCCGCAGTAACGCGCTCAACAAGCCACATGATAAGATGCGCGGATTGATGGTCTCAGACATGGAGGCAACTGAGATTCCCAGATTGAGGTGAGTCACTAATCCACCACAAGGACATAGAGCATATTGGGAATTGGGCATTCCAAATTGTAAAAAAATAAATAAAAAATACAATGTCCCCCAAAATTGAATCACATTTATATTTTTCAAGATATCATTTATGCCTTATGTAATACCATATATGCCCTTTACAGATATAAATTCATAAATACATCATATTAACCTCAGCTGTCCTGCCATTTACACATGTGCTTTTAAGCCAAGAGTTCTGTGGAGGAGATGAAGGTTTTCAGTCACCCGTTTAGTAATGCTGTCATACAACATGTGCCCATGTGTAGTGTTTTCACAAGAAGGATCAACGATTATTCACTTAAAGATTTAATTATTGGTTGAGAGAACAGACTTGCTACTAAATCGGTTGTGATGTGTAATATACAGTAGGTAGATATTAGGCCTAATCTGTTATTTATTAATGTGTACATAACTTGAAATCAGACAACCCAAACAAGACCAAGACTGACTGATTTACAATGAACAAAAACAAAAATGCCTGTATGGTCCAGAAATGAGCTCTGTGCTGTACTGTACTTCCCTGCCTTGTGCTGCTGTTTATCTGTTTGAAAAGCCTCAACCGCTAGAGGCCAAAAGTGCAAAAGGGATGGATGTTATTTAAAGAAGGTATGAGAAATCACAAAACATAATGTAACCAAATGCTACAATTTACTTAATAATAATATCTCAATGTGTTAAATAACCATAATGTTAATTAAGACTTCATTATTACAACTATAATATAATAATACATATACAGAACCACCACCTTTAGTGTTTGAATAAATTATATATCTCACTAAACACTGTGTGAAATGTTTATTTTTGCCTTATTTTAATCATTTGGCATGCAGGAGTTGATAACAATTTGCTTAATAATCTCATTCCATATCAGGATAATTGCTGCAATATCATAGAGGATACATTTCCTCCTTTATGATATTGCATTATATGAGTTTTGTACAGTATGTTAACTTAATAGCCTAAATATTTGGACATACATGAATGATAATAAACCTGAAATAGGAATGTGTTAGTCACAATCCACATTATGTAGTTTAGTGATGAGTTAGAGACATTTAGAATGTTACAAATGGCTATTTTTATTTAAATTGTTGTATCCTTAAAATGTTCTGTTTGTCAAAGAATCCTCTTGCAGCAATGCAGGTCTTTGGAATTTAAAAGCTGCTAGTTTAGGACATGTGAGGAGTCTGTTTCTCAAACTACAGACTTTGATTTACTTGTTTTTATTTTTATTTATTTTTTTGTGCTTCTGATCCGTCCACTTCCCACTCTATCCTGGTTAGAAATTATTTTTTCAAAACAGTAATGCATGGAATAGCCTTCATCTCTCTAAAACAATAGACTTTAGGTGAAAATAGAATTCCAGGAGAAATTGCCTATTTTTAAAACCAAAATTTGACTTGCAAGTGTAAAGCAACTTGTAAGAAATCAATACCTCAGCAAATGAAAAACAGTGAAAAAGCCCACTGTATTGTGATTTCTGCATGGTAGCACAACCATTTTCAATATTTCTAATAATAAGAACATTTTCTTGAGTACCAAATTAGCACTATAGAATGCTTTTGTAAGGAATAGGTGACACAGTATACTGTATGCTTTCTATCACGGGTAAAGAAAAAAGGGAATAAATATAACTTAAAACAATTATTTCAAACAATAATAATATAGGCAATTCATGATTTTGACAGTATTTTAGAGCAATGTATTGCATCCTTGGAGAAAGGAAACTACTTATTTACTCATACTTGAGTCATAATATGTCTTAGTACTTCTACATGTACTCAAGTGAATTATTTTTTCAGTAGCAGTACTTTTACCTAAGTAAAAAAAAAATCAGTACTCTTTCCACCACTAATTACATGCTGTTACATGATGAGAAACAATCTAAAACCCTTAAACCGTCATACATGACCATGACATCCATGAAAGAATTGCTTTAAATTGTACATTCCAAAACATATTTGATGACATGATACAAATGGCCAAGTCATAATCCAAAATGAATGTTAGAGCAATCAGTTTTCTAGTAGCAAGAGATCACTACAGTTAGCATTATAAAATATCACACTTTGATGCAAAGAGCTACAGTTCTTCATTCTTGTATAAGAACAAACTCTAAATTACTCCCTGTGAAAGCTGTTAGCTTTGTCTATGCATTTTCACCAGCTGAGAAAATGGATGTTTAGGAGGGTCCATCTGGGACTTTGCCCTTATTCATGCCTTAAATGAAATGACACAAAAACCTCTAGGTGGCTTCACCAAGTTAGAAACAAAGTGCATATTAAGAAACAAATCCTAGCAAGTTGTATCTGCTGATGTTGTTCTTGTTTGTGCTGGGATGCTGGATAACATGGTATTTTCATTGAGAAGCTTATTTCTTATATCCATATAAACTCAGCAAAAAAGAAACATCCCTTTTTCTGGACACTGTATTTTAAAGATAACTTTGTAAAAATCCAAATAACTTTACATACATTTATTTTAAATTGTTTAAACAATGTTTTCCATGCTTGTACAATGAACCATAAACAATTAATGAACATGCACCTGTGGATCGGTCGTTCAGACACTAACAGCTTTCAGATGGTAGGCAACAACAACTGTCCGAGTTACACCAGGAATGCACAATCCCTCCATCAGTGCTCAGACTGTCTGCAATAGGCTGATAGAGGCTGGACTGTGTGCTTGTTGGCCTGTTGTAAAGCAGGTCCTTACCAGACATCACCAGCAACAATGTCGCCTATGGGCACAAACCCACCTTCGCTGGACCAAACAGGACTGGCAAAAAGTGCTCTTCACTGACGAGTCATGGTTTTGTCTCACCAGGAGTGATGGTCAGATTGAAAGAACAAGCGTTGTACTCTGGAGCAGGATTGATTTGGAGATGGAGGGTCCGTCATGTTCTGGGGTGGTGTGACAGCATCAACGGACTGAGCTTGTTGACATTGCAGGCAATCTCAATGCTGTGCGTTAAAGGGAAGACATCCTCCTCCCTCATGTGGTACCCTTCCTGCAGGCTCATCCTGACATGACCCTCCAGCATACTGCATGTTCTTCGCATGATTTCCTGAAGACAGGAATATCAGTGTTCTGCCATGGCCAGTTGGATCGGAGGGTAGGACTAGGGCCATTCCACCCAGAAATATCTGGGTGGAATGGAACATGCAAGTGCCTTGGATGAAGAGCACAGGCAGAGACTGGGGAACGACCTCCATGGTCATGAGCACTGGCAGCGACTGGGGAACAATCTCTGTGGTCGTGAACAAGGGCAGAGACTGGGGAATGTCCTCTGTGGTCATGAACATGGCAGCGACTGGGGAATGACCTCTGTGGTCATGAAAATTGGCAGTAACTGGGGAATGACCTCCATGGTCGTGAGCATGGGCAGAGACTGGGGGACGACCTGCGTGGTCGTGAGCACTGGCAGCAACTGAGGAACAACCTGGAGCAAGGAACTGTGGAAGGCTTGGAGCAAGGAGCCGTGAATTCAGGTTTTGGCCCAGGGTTCCCGCCATAATCCACCGTAAAAGGGAAACCGCAAAGTTCCTGAGCCTTCTCAACATATTCACCGAGCATCAGTGAGGATCAGCCGGAGGCATCAATTCCTTCAGTGCACTATTCAGACCAGTCCAGAAGAAAACCAATAGAGAGCGGTCTGGTGCACTAAATTTGCTAGTTCTATGAACTCACAGGCGTGATCCTCAACTGGGCGGTCCCCTTGCTTGAGAAGCAGGATACGGACAGCAGCTATATCCATGTTGGGTCAGTTCTTCTGTAACGAATGGTTGCTGAGATGAGACAGGAAATGTAGGATCTATATGGAAGCTCTAATAAAAATGATTACAGTCAAACAACAAACGGGAACTCAAAACAACAACAAACAAAAGCTAATGAGGAAATGGAAAACAGGTGAGAACAATCAGGAACAGATAGCAGTGATGAGGGCAGTGCATGATGGGAAACATAGTCCGGGGGAAACACTTCAAAATAAGAGTCCTAGGAAACATGAGGGAGACAGACTGTGACAAAATGTTGCATAGTGAGGATGTCTTCAAAAATAATGTCATAAATAGTTTTCATTTATCAATTAACATCATACAAAATTCAGTTAACATACACAAGCTAAATCAATATTTGGTGTTGCCACCTTTGCCTTTAATTTTAAAACAGCCCCAATTCTCCTAGGTACATTTGAACACAGAGTTTTTTTTTTTTTTTTTTGGTTGTTGGCAGAAAGAATGTATCAAGCTTCTTGGAGATTTCACCACAGTTCTTCTATCTATTTAGGCTGTCTCAATTGCTTCTGTCTCTTCATGTAATCCCAGACTGACTCGATGTTCAGTAGGGGGCAATTTGGGGGAAATCCCATCCGTGCAGAGCACCCTGTTATTCGATTCTAATCTTTTCTATTTCCAAAAGTAATGTTTGGGAGTCTAAAATGTATTTTTCCTATTGACACACCAAAGCTGAATACATAAATAACCATCTTAAGACAAACATTTTTGTGAAACATCTTAAGTGCCTGACACTTTTGCACAGTACTGTATATAAACAGCCCTGGATGTTTAAGAGACCAATGCAATACATTAAACCAATACATTAAAAATGTAAGAGACCAATACAAAATTATTAGTTTTTTATGGATTTACTATTTACAGTTATGTTTTAGAGTAAAATTAACATTTTTGTTTTATTCTATAAAGTAAATTTTCATTTCAAATTAAAATATTGGCATTTAGAGTATTTACAGTATTTGCAGAAAATGACAACTGGTCAAAATAAAAAATTAAAAGATACAGTGTTGTCAGTCCTTGAATAATGCAAAGAAAACAAGTTCATATTAATTTTCAAACAACACAATACTAATGTTTTAACTTAGGAAGAGTTCAGAAATCAAAATTTGGTGGAATAACCCTTATTTTCAATCACAGCTTTCATGCGTCTTGGCATGCTCTCTACCAGTCTTTCACATTGCTGTTGGGTGATTTTATGCCACTACTAGCCCAAAAACATAAGCAGCTTGGCTTTGTTTGATGGCTTGTGACTATCATCTACCTCTTGATCAAATTCTAGAGGTTTTCAATTGGGTTCAGGTATGGAGACTGGGCTAGCCATGACAGGGTCTTGATCCAGTGGTCCTCCATTCACACCTTGATTGTCCTGGCTGTGTAGCATGCAGCATTGTCCTTCTGGAAAACCAATCCTCAGAGTTGGAGAACATTGTCAGAGCGGTAGGAAGCAAGTTTTCTTCCAGGATAACCTTGTACGTGACTTGATTCATGCGTCCTTCACAAAGATGAATCTTCCTGATTCCAGCCTTGCTGAAGCACCCCAAGATCATCACCGATCTCTGACCAATTTTTACAGTGGGTGCGAGACACGTTGGCTTGAAGGCCTATCCAGATCTCAGTCTAACCATTAGATGACCAGATGAAGGTTCACCCAAAACACATCTTTAGACAAGGTGTAAACAGAGTCTAAATTACAGCATGCAATTAAGCTGCCACAGACTCCCCAAATCCTACAACTTAGTGTATTTCCAGATGAAGTAAGATTTTGATTTTTATCCCATTTTTATATTTCAATCTGCTCTCACTGTTTGGACGCCATTGCATGTGTAAAGATAATCACAGTAATTCTGATTTGAAATAAGATGTGATGAAACATCTGGTGGCTGGTTTGAATTCCTGAATGACTTGCTCTCTCTCTTCATTAATGATGAATTCCTCTGAGAAGCTGTGAAACTGGGGCCCACTCAGTTTGCCTGATCACTGATCACTGTTATGCTGTCTAAAGCCTTACATCCAAGTGACTACTCTCTTCCAGTCAAGCTGACAAGAACAGCCATGTTAACATGAGAGCCCATGACACAAACAAATGCATTTAAGTGCACAGTGGTACCACTGAAATGGTAACTCATAGAGGTATACTGTGAAATTTGTTTTATGACAAAATGACAGTGACTGCACTACGGAACGTGAATAGAGGTAATTTGGGGATGCAGGGACAAATCCAACATTCCAATCCAATGTGCTGCAGACTCCCTGAATAATGCTAGTGTGGATGTGTACTCACTTGTGTACTATTTTGGGATTGGAGCTGGGAACACATTTCATGCATATCATGCAAAAATCTTGTCTATAAATGACAGGGCTGCTGAGGACAGTGATTATTTTGTTGTTTACCTGACCTTGCTTTGTCAGTACCAGACCTAGTCTTTACATCTGGATCAGGGGTCTTCAAAGTTGGTCTGTTGTGGTACAATAGGACGTCTCCCAATTAATGTTTGATCTAAAATACATTTTGAAAAAAAAAAAAAAAGGCTAAAACATACATTGAGTTAACTTAAAAACAACACTATTTTTTAAACAATTAAATGTATATATAGTGCCTTTTGTTATAATAATGCTGAGAATGCAGAGCATACAATATAAATTGTTTACTGACACATTTGAGAATGTGTTTATGCACTTGCGTTTTATATAATTAGTGCATTTCAAATTTAATGCCATTTTGGGTTTTTTACATTTCTGTAAACACTGGCTCAATTTTGTCCTTCATCACACTTGAATATGGAACACAACAGTGGTATCTTTCTTCCCTGAAAATAAAAAATAAGAAAATAAAATTCCCAGAAAATTATTAATAATATGATAGAAATTGTTAAATAAAATAATTTTAAAACATTTTCTTTAATACACTCGACCATCCAGAGTCATTACTCTTTCCATTACCACTTTCTTTGAGAGAGATACATCGAGAGAGAGAGAGAGAGAGAGAGAGAGAGAGCAGAGAGAGAGAGTCTTAATTTAATTAAAATATCACTGCACATAGAACGGTTGACTGAATTATATGCTGCAGTTTTTTAAATGTAAACTGGTGAGCTGGCATCAGTCATTAAGTTTCGTAATCAGATGGTGCTATTGGGAGATGTATCATGTGAGTGGGTAGAAGTGTGGGTGGGTTTGAACTCTACATATAGTGCAATAAAATAAATAAGTAATGTGCAATATGTGTCTTCAGTCTCCTGTGGCTACTAACAACTTTTAGCCAATCATTTGTTTGCAATAACATTTATCATACCATATTTTTTACAGAGATAAAGTCATAACAAAATAGAAGTCGCCCCAGGTGAAAAAACAAACTAAAAAACATACATTTGCACTCATGTATAAGCTGCATGATTGCATGATAAGATAGCCTGATGAATTACGACCCAGGAGTCGACGACTTCTCTTCAGCCTCTCAGCATGTTAAGTTGGACTCCATGAAGACTACCTGAAGATGTACACATCTTATCACAGGTGACAGGTGCTCTGTACTGGGGTCGGGCTCCATAGGCTTAGTTCCCTTTTCAGGCAAACTCCCAGTGATGTATTTCCCTCAGGGGTGCGGGGAACCTAAGGTCTGTATGTGACACCTCTTTGGGGGCGTTGGGGAGGGCTATGTGCAGCCGACACATTTGCTTCTAGCTCGGCAGTACACGTAACATGGTCAGTGCGTGGCGTTTTTATATGGGACACCTTGTGTCACTTCATTCGACACAACGTCGAGTGAGAGACAGAAGGGGAATGTCATGGTTACTGTTGAAACCTCCGTTCCCCGAGGGAAGGTACGAGACGTTGTGTCCCTCCTGCAACAGCACTAGACCTACCACTGTAAACGGCCATACCTTATTTTCGGCTCCTCAGTGCAAAATCCTGAATGGCACTTGCTGCCCCGCTTCCCTTTATACCCGTATGTCTGGGGCGGGGCATGTAAATTCTGTCTGCCAACTTGACATTGGCCTTTTCTCAGGTTCAGAGGTACGTTCGGTATCAGGAAGACCCCTTGTGTCACTTCATTCGACACAACGTCTCATTCCTTCCCTCGGGGAACGGAGGTTACCACAGTAACCTTGACGTTTTTAACATATGCAACTCTGCTTGCTCATACTAATGAACACATTTTAGTTTGTAAGTGTAACAATATGTTTGTTGTATTCTATTGATTAATGTTAATGACTGTTGGTTAACAATATTTCTGAAATTTGCAACCCTATTTGCTGTGCACTAATTGTCCAGTTTATTTACTGATTTTTTTTACAAGGGTTGTGATGAAACATCATTTTCTGGGGATATGAGGAGTTGACAGCAGCCTGACTGTCATCCAGTTTGTTAGCACAATACGTTTATGATGGGCATAATATTTAAACTGGTTGCATAAAACAATTTATATGGATGTATAGGGATGTGAAGGGGATGAACCCTTTTACATGTCCCACCAGACTTCATGTTTCAATAGAAAATACGTCAACGCTTCGGTATTTCCTCCCTGGTATCATCATTTACGTCTTCCTCACATATGATTTCCCATTTCTTGTGTGGGTTTTGGTTTTGTGGCCACTTTTGGGCTCTTTACTACATCTCATAGTACAATGTCTCATAGTTTTATCCTTCATGCCCTCAGATTCTCGGCGCCCCATTAATTTCCAGTCTTATTCTGTGATCCACAGAAATCTTAATGGTCGGATCAATGCAAAGCTTTTCCTCACTCAATAATATTTGCAAGATTTACATTTAACCACTAAGTATGAGTTATATTGTAAGAGAAGAGCAATAGGTAGGCAGCTGGGAGTAGAGTTTGAGAGAGATTTATTTTCAGCAGCATCTCAAATTTAATATATAAATTGATTTAGAAGGAGATATTTTTGATAAGATCATATTGATAGAAATATATTTTAAGAAACAAAAGGGAAAAAGTCTGAAAAGCTCATCTGCACTCAAAGAAGCAACCCAAACCTTGCCAATAAAGCATGTTATCCAGAGCCTGCCAAGCATCCTTAAAGTTGTTCTTTTTACTGAATTTACTGAATTAGCTTGTCCCTAATTGTATTAAGTTACACAACCCGGAGGCTGCAAGTTTTAATGAGCTTTAAATTCACACAGCACTTTGTCCTTTAAACACTAGTATCCTAAAAGATTATGAATGGTTGGGTTTTATATCCAACCCGAAAGGCATCAGTGAAAATACTTGAAGCTAAACTTCTTGTTGGATTCTTTTTGGGATCGCTTGAAACTACACTAAATACAGATGACTCCTCTCCATCTCTTTTGGGGTGTTTGTTTCATCCAAAGGTACTGTGAAAATGTGATAGAGCAGTGTGAAGTAAAATTGAAATAATACAGAATATTGTGTTTGTGTGGAAAAGGCAAAACAGATGCTGGAATCTGTTTTGGGCAGATTACTCCCTAAATCCTTAAATCCTGAAGCTTACTGTAGTAGTGAAGTTTATGAGATGGTGGCAGAATCTAAATAAGTTTGTTTGCAAACAGGGCATATCATCAGTATAGTTTGTGGTGCTTTGGTTGGGATGAAATTCCATTATATCAGAGAAAAACTATAACACTGTCTAAACTGAAGCAACAGACAATGTGTCCCTCCACAAAAGCTTGAGGTTGTCTGCACTGGAAGTATCATGCCACAAGCATAAAGTTGTCTACAGTCTCAAAGTTGCACACAATCTAATTGTTTAAAACCACTGACTAATCAGCTGGAAGTAATTCTGCAACTGCCAAATGAGTGAAAAACTTTATATTGTTTAATTTTCAAACATAAAAATAGATTGGTAAAAACTTGGTTTTGTAAATGCTTTTTTAGAATACCAATATAATTTCACATGTAATTTGAGGATTGCTACAGCAGTATATGGGTTACTGCCAAAGACGTCTGAGGTGATAAAACAAAAATCTGCATTCTGTATCATATATCCAAATGGAGAAATTCAATGTAATTTAACTCTAGCCATAAATTGGACTTGGCCCCTTTAAAACTGGAGTTCCCCGTCTGTCGCTCACTTCGACGTTGTGTTGAAGAAGCGACACTAGGGGTCTCTCTTGTGCACCGAATATTGACATTTACATTTATGCATTTGGCAGATGCTTTTATCCAAAGCGACTTACAGTGCACTTATTACAGGGACAATCCCCCCAGAGCAACCTGGAGTTAAGTGCCTTGCTCAAGGACACAATGGTGGTGGCTGTGGGGATCGAACCACCAACCTTCTGATTACCAGTTTATTAGTTATGTGCATTAGACCACTACACCACTACTACATTAGGCAGACAGTATTTGCATACCCCGCCCCCGGACATACAGGTATAAAAGCGGGCAAATACGTCGAGTTCATTCAGAAATTTTCTTCGGAGCCGATGGTCATGTTGCATTCAGCTGCGAGTCACACACCTGTTCCTGTTACCTCTGACGCTTTGCCTGCTGTTGGATCTATGGCACACTTCAGCGGCTTTCTCCATTCTCTGCATGGCAGTGCAGTTTGCCCCTGGGCGCTTCAACAGCGCAAAAAACGAAGAGTTTTTATAAAAGAGTGATTTCTCTGAAAGAGTTATTTTCTCTTAAAGAGCAATACGCAGCTGGCGTTGAACGTCCTTTTCAGGACGCGTCTTTGTAAAGGTAGAGTGCTCTCCGCTTCTGATGGCCACAGGTATTGTCTCATGTGTCTGGGTTGCGATCACACCGAGGCAGCATTTGTGGATGGTTCACTGCGAGAAGATGACCATGGCAATGTTGCGGTCCTGGCTTGCTTTCAACCGAAAGCACGCCACTCCAGCCGCCCCCCGCATTGCTCCTTCTTCCCACGGGATTGAGGACGGTGCGGCTGGCGATGGAGGCAATCTGGGGATGGCAGCGGGTGCAGCTCTGCCGGGTACGCTCCCTCAGACCACCTGCCCCCCCGGTCCACTCATTGACTCCCGTCCGTGCTCGAGGCCACAGTGGCTCGCCTTACAGCCAGCCTGCCTATCCTCTAGAGCTCGATGTGGATGAGCTCGCTGCTGCATCGGAGAGCGCGGCGTCTGACGCTGATGACTCCCCTGGGCTGCCACCTTTGGGCCAGCACTCTCAGGCTGAGGCTGACGCGCAGATATCCGATATGCTTGCCCGGGCCGCCGCCAGCGTAGGGCTGGACTGGAAACCTCCGTCCTCCCCACAGCCATCGCGGTTGGATGACTGGTTCCTGGGGGCTCCGCGGTGCTCACAGCCGCGCCCTGATGAGCTGACGTCTGCATGGAGGTGCATGATGAGCTGACATCTGCATTGAGGGCACCCCTCTCCACATGTCACAAAGCCACTCGCTCATCCTCTCTCGCTACCCTGGACGGCAGAGTGGCCCATGGGTACACGTCGATTCCTCAGGTGGATAGGGCTATTGCACTCCACCTGTGGCGATAGAGCCTGTCCCTCCAACCGAGATGAAGAAGGGTTTCTACAGCCCTTACTTCATCGTACCCAAGAAAGGCGGCGGCTTACGACCGATCTTGGACTTGCGAGTTTTCAACCGGGCCTTGCACAAACTCCCGTTCAAAATGCTCACACAAAAACACATCCTAACTTGCATCCGGCATCTAGATTGGTTTGCAGCAGTAGACCTGAAGGATGCATACTTTCACTTCTCAATTCTGCCTCGACACCGACCCTTCCTACGGTTCGCGTTCGACGGCCAGGCATATCAGTACAAAGTCCTCCCCTTCAGCATGTCTCTGTTCCCTCATGTTTTCACGAAAGTCGCAGATGCAGCTCTTGCCCCGCTCCAAGAAACTGGCATCCGCATACTAAATTACCTCGACGACTGGCTCATACTACCCCACTCCTGAGAGTTACTATGCACTCACAGAGACCAGGTGCTCAGGCACCTCAACCACTTGGGGCTTCAGGTCAACCGAGAAAAGAGCAAACTCAACCCGGTTCAGAGTATCTCTTTTCTCGGCATCGAGTTAGACTCAGTCTCAATGTTAGCACGTCTCTCCAACGAGCGTGCGCAGTCAGTGCTGGACTGCCTCGCCACCTTCAGGCCAGGCACAACGGTCCCTTTAAAACTTTTCCAGAGGCTCCTGGGGCATATGGCATCCTCTGCGGCAGTTGCACATAAATCTCTCTCGCTGTCGCCCTGCCCTCTCCGGTCGGCCTTTATCCCTCTCAGAGGCTTGATTATCCTGATTAGGGGCCGGATGTGTAGCATCATGACCCGGCCCCACCTTCTACCCTGCTACACTCCAGTTAGTTTGATAGAAAGGCTTTGCAATGGTGAAATAGGGGCAATAGGACTTCCTGTTCATTATGAAACCAGGGAGGGGCTCTCTCAAGTGGAAGTGACCAATGAGCCAAATGTCTGAGACCGAATACATAATAAAACAAAATGTTGGGAAGGCCTAGACCACCTTTGTCAATCAGAATTTGTAACTTATTGAAATGTAATTTGGGATGCTTACCTTTCCAAATAAAGGACTTTGCTATGCTATCAAATTGCTTGAAATAAGAGAGGGGGACATCTAAAGGGAGAGATTGTAGCAGTTAGTTGAATTTTGGAATACAATTCATTTGAATAATATTAACCTTCCCAATCATAGATAAATGTAATGAATCCCACCTACTCGAATCACTCAAAAATGTTTTATTAAAGGGTTCAAATTAACTCTAACTAAATCACACACATTAGCTGGGAATAAAATGCCCAAATACTTAATTTCCTATTTGTGCCACTGGAAGATGCCCGTCTGAATAGCCGTTACTGGGCAGTACGTTGTCAAAGCCAAAGCTTCGGATTTAGACTAATTGACTCTGTAACCAGAGAGCTTAGAGAAGGAACTAATGATGCTGTGGAGACAAAGCATAGATCTAGTGGAGTCAGACATGAATAATAAAATATAATATGAGTAAATCAAAAGCTTATGTGCCAGACCTCCTGCCATCACCCCTTGAAAATCATCCTCCTTTCTTATCGTGGCTGCTAATGGTTCCAGGTCAAAACAGAACAATAATGGGGAAAGAGGGCAACCCTGCTGTGTGCCCCTATCCAGAATAAAATAATCTGAAATTATTCAATTTATTTGTACCTCCACTATCAGGTGTTTATAAATGAAATTAATCCATTCAATAAAATTATTCCCGAACCAGTACATGTCCAAAATCTTAAAAACATAATCCCATTCTACCATGTCAAACCCTACCTGATCTGTATGAATAAGATATGTCATAACTTAATCGGTCAGCCAAAATCTTTAACGTCTAGCTGGAGCAGGGAAACTGGACGGTAACTCTTACACTCTCTTGGATCTTTGTCCTTTTTCAGAATCAGTCTGATCCGGGCTTATGTCATGGTTGGTGGAAGCTTTCCATTCTTTAATGTTTCTGGTTCTGGGACGGATGAGGCTGGTAAAGCAGTCTTAGGCACTTGTTCGTCCCTACGCACCGACATCAGTGGTGGATAGTTCAACTTGGAGAAAAGGACCAAGAAAGATTTCGAGCAGGAAGTCGCGGAAGGCAAGGCTATGACATGGCATGGAACAACTCAGAACTGTCTGGCACATGGTGTGAAGCAGACTCAGAAATGACTGGGACATGAAGTGGAGCTGATTCAAACTTGACTGGAACATGACATGAAACAGACTCAGATTTGACTGGGACATGGCATAGAACAGACTCAGACTTGACTGGAACATAGCATGGAGCAGATTCAAACTAGACTAGGACATGGAGTGGAGCAGACTCAAACGTGGCTGTGACATGGTGCAGAGCCGACTATTGATGTGGCAAGGAGCTGATTCAGACATGACTGACTCAGAAACCGGGATCGGGATTGATTGGGGTGTGTCTAATGTCAATTTAACATATTCCTCCCACATGTAATCTCCGGTCACTGGCAACTCACTCCACTGGTGTGCAATGAGGCTGATTGAATACTTGGACTTCAGTGTTGAATCAGAAAAGTCTGAGTATTTGTTAAGGACACAAAACAGTTGGGAATATTAAGGGATGGGTAAGTTTACTCGGGTCAGCTGAATAAAGAGAGCCGCTAGATTAATTTAGTTGGTTCGACTGTTCTGTTGCAATGAAGGAGTTCACGAGTGCTGGATCTAGGTGCAGCTATTTTAATAAGAATAAAACTAAAATACAGATGAACATGAAAACAGAGGAAGACAGGAAACCAGGAAGCAAAACAAATGAAAACAAACAGGACTGAAACCAGGCATGAACTGGGGAGAAACATTAACAACCGACAAAGGGTAACAGATAACGGCAATATTTACACAAGGGATAATTGAGGTAATAGAAAACAAGTGAAAACAATGGGGAACAGCTGGAGGTGATCAGAGCAGGGAATAATGGGAAGTGTAGTCCAGGGGTAAACAGATGAAAGAGGCTAAACACAGGGCAAACGACAGAAAATTGTAACAGCTGGCAAGCCACTGATTACCCCTCTGCGTGCCATAGGTTGCTGACCCCTGCTCTAGTCTGTTCATTAATACAGAAGCAGTTTGAAAGAGATGACTAGTGGATTCATGATTTATTATTGATTTATTATCAAATTCAGAAATCACTTGAGTGCATAAGTAAACAAATAAAAATAAGTGTGGCAGTAGGGCAAATCAGTCACCAGGCCACCAAGATTTCCCCGGTGCATCCGATGGTCAGTCCAGGCCTGAATATTGGTCTTGGTAGGAGACATTATGTAAGACATGCTGCATCGAGCATGTGTTACATGGTGCTGCACAAGTAGACGTTATAAACAATCCCCCGTGTAGCAGATTTAGGTGGGTGGAGAAATTCAGTTGGTTTCAGAGAAAAAACTCTCACAGGGCGCTGCAGAGACACATAGCTGCAAAACTGAGCTGTTTAAATGGTATAGAAAGAAAGAGACGCAAGTTGATTGGCTACTCTATAACAAGTCAAAAGTAAAATCAGCTTACTCCTTTGACAGATAACAAATCAAAGGACCAATCAACTTGAGCCACATAGTGTTGCGTGGCTGAATTAATTTCAGTCATGCCAACTCTTGCAAAGATTTAGCATGTAAATGTGGGTAGATGGAATCACATTACTTTTAATCTCAAAGTTGTCAAAATGGTTAGAAAAACATAACTCTGCACGTTTAGAGTGTACTGTTGGTGTTTAAATAATTTAAGAATCTTCCATTCACAGGTGAGCCTCCTGTTTTGTGTCAGGAATCACTAAAACATACTATATATATATATATATATAGTCATACTATAGACTAGTTGGTATGGTATGATTTTAATACAATTATCGACAGGTAGACCTAGAACTTATTGTCTTTTCTTCTGTTTAAAATTGCATTACCAATATCTTGCCCTGTCAAATATTCAACAGCGTTGCTTCGCTGATCTTGTTAATCCTCGGCATTACTGGTGTTATATATCACAAATGCATTGAAAGGTTAGAGCCTGGATGCTAATGTGGAATACATGATATGGGAAGTGTGAAGGTGGTTTTCAAACATTAACAGATTTACCTGCCACTCAGAGATGTCCAGAGATATGTTACATTTACATTTAAATTGCTGATGTTTACAGCTCCACTTTTACTGGGTGTATGCATTATTCATGTAATTTTGGATTACATTTTGAGGCAGGTTTATTTCAAATTGCAATGTTGTTGATGGTTGTGGTCATTTTATTTGCAAGGGTTTTTTATTATATGAATCAGATGCATGAAATATTTTATTTGCTTTCCCTCTGTTTATGGGCATTTCATACATTTATTAAATATTTCATTTTGGAACTGAGTCTCACTTAGGGATCCAAGCTCTCCATTATTTTCACAACCATGCTTTAAAAGACTTTGCTGATTCATAATGATCAAATACCCAGTATATTTAGAGCTGTTCCCTACATTGTCTTACATTAAAAACCACAATGGTATCCTTATTTCTGCCAAAATAGCATAGTTCTTGTTGTGATGACAATAAAGGATGTTATCAAGTTCCCAAAAAAAATGTACAGTCTACTTGTGAATTTTATTTTGTTTTCTGTATTTCAGAAGAAACGTCTCGGGTAAAATGAGCCCTGATGCCTGCTAGGGGTCCCACTTCAAAACGCCATGCACTACCTTTGTTACATGACTGCCGAGCCAGGTGCAAGCAGGCTGCTGCGTGCTAGAAGCAGCTGGGTCGGCTGCACGCCCCCAATGAAAGGTGTCATATACCGCTCTTAGGATCCCAGCACCCGTACGGGAACAGGCAACGTGACTTGTATGGGAGCTAGCCAGCCAGCCGTGCCTTTTCTATCTATATGTTTTTCGTCATAGGGTTAAAAAGCAGCTGGAGCTATCTTAACGCTATAGATGCATTGGGGAAGGCGTTCTTTTCCATTCCTATGCTTTCAGGGGGAAAAGGTCCTGCGGAGACCACAACCTGCCCAGCTAATACACAAGGGAGTTTTCAAGCCAACCGTGGACATGGTGCGGTGGTAGATCCTGTCTGACAAGGGAGGAGTTGCTACCGACACGGCGACCGGGGGCAGGTTAAGAGTGCCCAAGGTAGATGTGGGTCCTGCCAGCAGGGGGACCGCATCGCAGAAAATACATCACAGGGAGTTGACTGAAGTGGGAACTATGCCTGTGGAGCCCAAGCCCAACACTGAGCACTCGACTTGTGGTGGATCTGGCGGCGAAATCCTCCGCTGAATTCACCTGCCAGAGGGCTAGGGAGGAAGAGCATCCAGGAAGCGAGAGCTTAAGTGGCTAACCTGGAAAAGAAGGCGCACTGGATCAACTTGGTGAAGGGCAAGGCTGCAAGCAGAGCACCCGGTCGGCTGTTTCGTATTACCGAGTTGTACTGGCTCAGACCTGACAAAACATGGGACGAGACGACCCAACCCTGAGGTTGTATAATCTAGCAAAGGTGTTGGGTGTTGCCCAGCCCGCTGCTCTGCAGATGTCTGCTAGGGATGTGCCATGTGCCAGTGCCCACGAGGATGCCAAACTTCTCGTAGAGTATGCTCAAACCCGTGGGTGGGTGGGGGGTGGAGGGGGGCACAGCTTGGGTGTGATAGGCTAGGGGATAGCATCAACAACCCAATGAGTTAACCTCTGTTTGGAGATGGCGTTCCCTTTCAGCTGTCCGCTAAAGTAGACAAAGAGCTGCTCAGAGCATCTAGAGCCCAGCATGCGGTCCACATGGATACGCAAAGCATGTACCAGACACAGCAAGTAAGAGGCTGGGTTTGCCTCCTCCCGGTGCAGCTTCGCTTGCAGGTTCACGACCTTAACCCTGAAGGGGGTCGTAGGAACTTAGGGCACATGGCCCAGTCGTGGTCTTAGGATGAGTTAAGCATCTGCCTGACCCAACTCCAGGCAAGTGTCTCTGACAGAGAATGCTTGCAGGTCCCCAACCCTCTTGATGGAAGCAAGCGCGATCAGGAGGGCCATCTTCAAGGAGAGGGCTTGAGCTCGACTGAATCATGCGGCTCGAAGGGGGGTCTCTGAAGGCCTGTGAGGACCACTGAGAGATCCCGGGAGGGTAACAGGCTTGGCCGGGTAGGGTTCATCCTCCGGACACCTCTTAAGGAACCTGATACTCAAGTCGTGCTTACAAAGGGACTTGTCGTACAATGCGTCGTGGTGGGCTGCAATAGCAGCAACATACACCTTCAAGGTGGAGGGGGACAGCCTCCCCTCTAACCTCTCCTGGAGGAATGAAAGCACTGACCGATCTGCGCATATCTGCGGGTCTTCAGATCCGGAAGAGCACCAATTGGCGAACAGCCACTTGAGGGCGTAAAGCTGCCTGGGGGAGCTCTGGCTCGGTTGATCGTGTTTACGACTGTAGGTGGTAGACAGCTTAAGTCTTCCACGTTCCATCCAGGGGCCAGACTTGGAGGTTCAGAGGTCTGGGCGTGGAGCCAGAGGGTGCCCTGTCCCTGAAAAAGGAGGTCCTTCCTCAGGGAATTTTTCAGGGAGGTGCTGTCGCGAGGAGCATGAGATCCGAGAACCAGGTCCGAGTGGGCCAGTAAATGTTGTGGTTTCTGCCCAATCTGTGAAAAACTCACTCTCAAAGACTTGAATTTTTTGATTTCAGAAGAATAGACTTTATTATCAGACCATAAAGCCGAGTTGCCTGCAGAACAACTGAAGCATCTCTGGGTTTTTGTTCACTTAACGCCTTATACCCGCAGGGGGGCGTGGGCGGGCCATGGGGGCGTGTTTATAATTTTATTACTTTTGTTTTATAACAAATATTCAATCAACTATCATAAACTATGCATCATTTGATAGCTAAAACACTCAAAAATCACGTTCTGAATTTGTTTTTGCAATCAATACACCAGAGAGGAAAGGGTTAAATTAAATGCTGACAGACCGACCCTGTAAATATGAACAAAATGAACGGCAATACTCATCTTTCATCTCCTATGGTTCAGATCAGTTCGGACGAATCCAAGAAACACCAGCATACATTTCAATGTAAGGGTCTACTCTTCAAAATGCATCCCACTTTTTAATCCAAAACAACAAAAAAATAGGAAAAAAACGAAATATCCTCCTCAGTTTTCATGAGCGCTTCCAGTTAGAGTAATCCATCATGTTCACTTTCAATGAAATATCGATTCTAATTTGTATTCCAATGTTCAAAAACCATCTCTCCCCCGTAGTTTGGACTGTTTCCGATAAAATGAGCCATTCCCTGTTTCTCTCCTTCAATCACAGGCTCTGTAATGACCAAAATATGAAGGGAGCGCAACAACAGGCTGCGGGACCTGTCACTCTCGCACCTCGGTTTTTGATTGGATAAAAGCCACCCAATGTCTGGTCAGCAAAATTTTGATGGATGGGAGTATTAACCAACTAAAACACGACTGCAGTGATTGACAGTTTGCTTAGTTTACCTCAGAAGATCTGTCTAATACATAGGTCTAATACAAGTGCGTCCATTCGATGCGCTCTTCGTCATTTTACGCATAGCGCGCACAGTTTTTACCATTGTTTTGCCACACGGAGCTCGTTTCAACGCGGATTTATTCTAACATTATATCTAACAATCTACATCATGGATCGTCGACTGAAGAGGAGTTTTTGTGGTGTTGAGAGTGTTTTGGAGGAGTTAATGAGGAGTAGCGACGAAGAACAGCAGAAAGACGCAGAAACAGACATCTTAGACAGAGAGAGCACGGTGTCGAGTGTCGATTCGGCTGAAGAGGAGATGTTTCTCCATGGACTCGATCCCGTATTAGATCGGTAAGTTGAAACACATCGTCTTGAGTTTTTATGTTTATGAAGTATTGGCAGTTTTTCTGTTCATATCATGTTTTTGATTATAAAATGACTAGCAAAGACACGAGGCTACACGAGTAGCTAGGTGATAGCTGTATATTATACATAAATACATAATATTTATATCACACACACACACATTATATTTATGATGCATATAATATAACAAAAATATCTTTATCTTTATCTTTCCTGTCTTTCAGTGGCTTTGGTTTCCAGTTGGTAACAAACCTTGTTAGTGACTGCCTTGGATCAACATAAATACTGTAAATACTGTAATTGCTTTTTTTTTTTCTTTAGTAATTTGATATTTATTATAATTATCAGTTTATTGTAATTTATTTGAGTAAAAAACACTGTTGCAATTACAAATGTTGTTTTCTTTTTATATAATTTATTAATTAGTTGTGAAACGATCACTTTTGAAATGCATACATGAAGTGAGTTTTTTTTTTTGTTTCACTGTTTTTGCTATCAGAATTGTTCAAAATAAAGAGTATTTTGTTAAAATGTTAAAATGTTGTGCTGAAATCATTTTTTCTTGTGTGGTTTGATGAGCAGAACAGTTCTGAATTGATATACATGTATGTAGTATGTAGTGTTTACTCCTTATGTCATTTGGTTACCAGATGTCCATTTGGAGTCTCCAAATGGCCTTTTGGAAAGGACGCCTAGACTTTCCCTGAATAAAAGCTTACAGAAACTACATTTTTGGGAGTATCATCTTCAAATTTGAATCAGAACATGGTCAGACATTCAGTTTTATCTTTATGGTGTTTTCAGGCCTTTAACATAAAAGTCTGATACATTTTTCCCTAAATGAAGTTCATTCATAGAAATCGTGAGTCACTTTCATGTAAATTTGACCTTGTTTTACTCTGTTCCTATGCTACTTTTTAATTAATATGACTCTTGGGTAACAAAGTTTCAAGTGTCTAGTTTAAAAAAATATCAGAGTTATGAATGTGGACCATATGGTTTAGGAGCTACAGACATTTGTATTTGGGTATGTCATTTTCAGAAAATTCTCAAAAATAGGGGTGCTGGTTAAGAGGTTAAATACATGTCCTCTAAAAAGGTGGGGCTTATAAATTCCAAAAGTGTCACCATTATCCATCATCCTATTCTTTGACTCTGGTCTAATTATTTTAAGAAGTGGACCGGAGACACATGTGGAAGAGCCTCACCATATATTCTCTCAGCAGTCATGAGAGCACATTTGTGAGGCTATTCCTGTTCGTGCACAGGCCTCTAAAAACACACACACACACAGCGTAAAAGCCCTGCTTGACCATCAGAAATAATTGTAAAATAAAATGACAATGATTATACTTCATTAATGTATACTTAACTTGATAAAAATACACCACATATCCCCCCTCTGTGACTTTCAGAGTCACACCTTCACATATTTAAGCATGCGTATACAACTGGTGCAACCTTGTTTTTGGTTGTCACAGTTATATAGAGTGTATCAAACAAAATATTCATCATAATTTTGAGAGTTCTTGCTTGTAGTGTAGATGTCTTCAACCCAAATACTTTCTGCATCGTAGAGGGTCACCCTTTGGGGAGAGGTTAGCTAGCACTTACACCCAGGCCGTGGTTCTTCATATCGTCATATATATTCATTGGAGGAATACATTTCCTCCCAATTTGATGTTTCTGTCCATCCAGAGTAGTTGCCATTGCATTGGGCCATTTACATTGATCAATGTCATCTGCTTCACCGTTGCTCAAATCACTAATGATTTACCAATAGTAACACACAACAGAATATTATTCCTTCCACAATGTTGTTATTTAAAACATTATATTAATTTTAACTAATTGTGCACCCCATTCCTTTAAGCATTCTATTTAAATTGCTATAAACAAAACAAGCCATGTTAATTTTTAGTCACCACCATGTTTTCTTTTTCCATTATTCAATAATATATTGAAATGTACATGAGTTTAATAAAAGCATAAGCAAAAATCATTTTTCAATCTTAATTCTTCATCATACAAACATTCTCAGATTTGTTTAATACTTCTTTAATAATGTAGGCACTTCTTTGTATGCAACGGTTCTCAAAACTTTACCCCCAAAATCAATCTATAATTTATCTTCTACACATGGTATGATCCCCTGATGACACAATGAGAGAATGTTTGGTATTCATCGCTGTGATAAAATATTTTAATAAAGCAGTTATTAAAAAATGCAGTCAGGTTGAGTGGAACTCACAACTTCAGGCAGGTTTCTTCTAGACCTCCCATTTGATGCTTCTAACCTAAAAGCATCCAACCACTTCCTTAAACCCATTTCACCCTCCTTGGGCATGTTTCCAGGGTGGTGAAACCCTGTCTTAGTTTGCTCTCATTTTGCAATTGGAGAGTCTTTACCCGTCACTGTTTCTAGTATTATTGTCAAATCACACCATTTTCCATATAAAATAAAATTAAATAAAAAGAAATTAAAACAATTTAGAGATATGCCTTTAGCCCACTTCAAAAACTTGGGAAAGAGGGAAAGAATTTGGAGGGGGAGATTCCACTCCTCCACACTGTTGTTACAGTTATTCCTTTTTTTCCTCATTTTATGAGAAACAATAACACATTTATGTAAGTCTACAACAGTGAAAATAGTGAGAATTATAATTTAATTAAATAATATAATTAAATATATTTCATTATATTAACTGCTTTCAACCTTTTCCATTTTAAACCATCTTCAAGAAATCTTCTTCTAGAATTTCTACTTTTCTTATCCCTTCCTAATTTCTACTTCTCTTATACCTTCCCCACTCACGCAATGAAAACCATGTGCATCTGTATTCAGATCATTGAGAAATGTACGTTTTTGTTTTTTAAGTCAATAAACTTTCTTATGATTACTTTCTCCCTTTTCTTACTCTTTCTCAGGAGAAGCAACTTTAATTATGTCAAATGAAACAACTTAAATCACTTTTTTAAACTAACAGAAAATAAATTATATTTGTTTGAAGTTTTATTTGTTTGATCAACAGTGTAATTCTTGATTATTGTTGTATGTGGTACATATTGTACACTTTTATTATTGTATGCTTGAAATAAATAAAAAAATAAAAAAAATTTAAGATTTTAAACAAAATAAAGTAGTAAAGAGGCACAATGGAAGTTCAGACAAATCTTTTTTACATTAATCTCTTTAAAATACTTTAAATCCTTTCAATTTCTCATGAGTCTTATTTTTTAAATCCTAATGTTATCATCATTTAACAATATGATTTTTCAGTTACTATCATCTTATATTATCAGCATTTCCTGACAAATAATTTAGTTAAATAGCAGAGACAGATGTCACTGTGCAGAAACGGTATACCTCTAAAATGTTATTTTCATGGATGTAACTCAAAATAGAAATAGCTTACTATAAATAGACACTTAATCAACTCCTTGTAGCACTCATTATTTTTTTCTTTAATAATTGTTAATTATTATAAAAAACAAACCAATAAGGAGTATCTATCAGAGTAACAGTATTGATAAAATCCTAATAATACCCATCCCGACTTATAAGGCAATTCTATTGCAACCTGCTGGAATTACTAAAGCTTGTAATTAGCTCATTTTTAGGTATGAAGTCAGCAAGAAAATAATCAGACTCTTCCTATGATATCACCCGCTATCAGAAACTGAGAGAGAGAGAGACGAGCATCCCCACCATGCAGAGCAGGTACACTGAGGGAGAGACTTGCATCCCTAAACAGTGAGTGAGTGAGTAATTGAGAAAATAACGTTTTTTGAAAAAACTAAAATTTTTAGTCATTGAAATAAGGCCATATAACACATACTAATCTTTGTCCACAATACTTTTGTGAACTGGATCTTGTAGCCTAGAGTTTTTGCTACTAAATTATGTGAAAACAATCCTGATCACAATATAGTAATTTAACTTTTGCAAGACACTTTTAGTGTTAGAAAGGTCATATGCGAGGAGGCATGAATTATCAAAAATATTCATGTGATTCACACCTGAGGAGACAAAGACCCCTCCCCTGGGCCTATCAATGAGGAATGTGACAGAAAGAGAATGAATGTGAGGAGACTTAATCAAGTTTTAAGTTAAAAGAAGTAATCTGACTATACATCTTTACATAAAGATTTTAGACTTACACTACCATTTAAAAGAAGTCTCTTCTGCTCACCAAGGCTGCATTTATTTGATCCACAATACAGTAATATAATGATATGGTGAACTCATTTTACAATTTAAAATAACAGTTTTCTATTTGAATATATTGTAAAATGCTATTTTTGATCAAAGCTGAATTTTCAGTATCATTACTGCAGTCTTCATTGTCACATGATCCTTCAGAAATCCTTATAATATGCAGATTTTCTAATATGGGCATACACATTTGACACATTTACACCCAAATTTGTAAGCACAAGCTTTGTTGATGATAATGAGGCAGCATAAACACTATTTAAAATATAATATAAACATTAATATTATTTTTATACCATATTACATATCATATTTATATCATACAACATACAATTTAAAAGCCTTCTTTAGCCAAAACAAAATTTAAATGTAACTAAAACTTGAATATTAGGACATATTTCAAATGTCAATACTCTGAATCCTGGCTGGCAAGTCTGGAAACAGTCCCACTAGTAAAATATGTACATGTTTATATAAAAAAGCATGCCAACTAATATGTAAGTAAAACTAAATGACTTACTCATCCGAAATTGTATCCTCGGCTGGATCAAGTCACTCTTCAAAATACAAACGTTCATCGGTGTCCTGCTCTTCCTCTGAGGAAAATTGTTACTCTTCCTCACTATCCAGGAGCTTTCTCACTTGTGTATCATGCCATCTTCCAAATGCACAGAAAAGTGAATGAACTTCTTGTTTTTAAGGCACAGTCAGGGCATTTACCATTTGCATTGATCGGCGCCTATGAATAGCGCCCTCTGCCCGTGGGTGTGAGCACATTAGGTATAATTAGCTGAGTCATCTTGTCTACGTAGGTACCTATATTAGTGTATGTATAAGTGGTCAGGCTGTCATGTCATCTCAGACAGACATTCCCTGCCTAAAGCCGCACACACTGCCAAGAGAAGTGCTAATACTCGTTGATAATTTAAAGGGAGCAATTTGCGCTGCACCTGTGTCCCAAGCAGGTAGCAATTAGGAAGATGTAATAATGGTCAGCGTCAAAGCTCATTGAGAAAAATATTGGTTTCTTTGAATAATGCAAGATAAGAGGGAACATGTTACATTTTCTCGAGAGGAAATGCTGTGTGTATTTATGCTGTTAGTTATTTAGTTTGGCTGTATTGGTGAGGACCTGTTAGGTTTTACCATAGGCAAGTGGGCTTTCTACAGTGTTTATTGTACTAAATGAAATGGTAGAGTTTCTCTCTTGTGCTCTAAGAGAAAATAAATTATTTAATGGATGCAGCAAATAGGGGGTCATTTTTAACAAGGGCTATATTTCTCAGTTTTTAAGGTTTTTATTCAAAACTCCAATTACACAAACACCAATTTAATTTAGCAGTGGATTGTTAGCTTCAATAAACCATAGTACGCAATTACATTAAACATCACTGCATACATTCAGGCATGGGTCAGCATTATATATAGATTAGATGTTACTATACACCAAGGGTGACACTTAGCAATAAGGTTATATTTGTTAACATTTGTTACATGAACTAACAATGAACAATACTTTTAAACCACTAATTTATTCTTGGTTGATATTAATCTCAACATAAACTTTGTAGATTAAAGTTGTGGGCTATATATGTTACAGCAATATTAGTTCATGCATTATGAACTAACATGAACTAAGAATAAGCAATGGTATTTTCATAAATTAACATTAACTAAGATTAATAAATGCTGGAAAAATATATTGTTCATGGGTAATGTATACCTAATGCTAATGCTAATGTCAACAAATATAACATTTTTGTTACAGCAAGTTTTACTTTATATGTAGTTTTATACAAATTTAACACATTTTATATCTGTGGGTCAAAACAGTGATTACAAAAAACACTCATATATACGTATGTACTGTATGTCAAATATTTTCCATTTCATAAATTATTTGTGTTTTATTTAAATTTTAGATTCCTATTGTGACAACTAACATTCTCAATTTGTGGCAGTATAGGGTGAACACATTCTAATGGCTGCTAAAAAGTGTGTTGAAATTAAAATATGATGCTTATGTGTTTCTGTCTTCATACATTAAAAGCTTCTGGGTTTCATCTGAAGTCAGTCTTAGTTCCAGAAATAACAAGAGTTGAAAAGCAGTGTTCCATCAATGATGATAATACAATTGGATACAATAGGGAAGAAAATTACCCTGCATTTCTGTGATGGCTTTTGTAATTTTTTGAAAGCATAAATAAGGATAACGAATGGGGTAAAAATACAGTGCACATTTTTTGTTTTCTTTTTGTCCACACTGTGCGATGGATATAATTAATGGAGACCTGCACAAAGACTTTTCATCCACCCCAAGGGGTTGTACCAAATGACTGCTAATTTATAATGTTGTAATTCTTGTAGTGCTTTGGGTTTTCTTTGAAACAATAAATGATCAAACAATTAGATGTTAAAGTGTAGTGTGTGTGTGTGTGTGTGTTTGTGTGTTTGTGAGAGAGTGCATGTGTCAGAGTCCGTGCATGAGAGTAAGTGAGTTGTGGTGTTCAGAGAGAGTTTCTCAGCAGCTGGAGGCTTATGCTGCACCCTGTCCACAGCAGGCGGCTGTTGCTTTTCAAAAGAGGGAAAGTGTACTAACATCTTTATAATTTTTAATACTACGCAACCAAGCAAGACCAAAAAATATGCATTTGAGCCTCTTGTACAATGAACATCTATGTTTTTCTCCACTGAACTTAATTGGACATGTATCTGCCTTAAGGCCCAGGTATACTTTGTTTTTGCGTGCTCCATATTGCCTTTCGCCTCGACCTTGCACCTTTGTGAGTAGGCCTATACTCTTCTGACCACGAGCAACTATGAATTTGTTTGGCAAATGCCCACTACAACTTCTTTGTGATACTCTTTTAGTTGAGTTAATGACTGGTGTATGCGACAACCATGTTCGTGAGGAAATAAAATCTGGACAGTGCAGTCAGGCTGCGCAGACTGGATTATGATGAAATTTCTTTCTACTTTTCCCTCAGTAACTGTCTAAATGAGAAGCATGAAGCATCCATGAGGTCCGTGCTGCAGCCAGAAGGAAAGGAGAGACAAGGCTGCGAAAGCGGAATTTAACAACGAAGCAAATGCTGAACATGTTGAAAATGCACTATAACCCTACTTATCAACACAATCTGGCCCCCCATTGGCCCACTCGGACTTGGTTCTCGGATGTCACGCTTCTCGCGACAGCCCCTCCCTGGCGAATTCCCCTGAGGAAGGACCTTCTTTCTCAGGGACGGGGCACGCAGACCTCTGGAACCTCCACGTCTGGCCCTTGGATGGGACATGGAAGAGCTAGCCGGTCTACCATCGACCGTTGTAGACACAATAAACCAAGCCAGAGCCCCTTCTACCAGGCATCTTTACGCCCTAAAGTGGCGCCTGTTCGCGAATTGGTGTTCTTCCCGAGCCGAAGACCCACAGAGGTGTGCAGTTAGGTCATGCTTTTGTTCCTACAGAAGAGGCTGGAGGCGAGGCTGTCCCCCTCCAACCTCAAGGTGTATGTCGCCGCCATCGCCACCACGATACAGCAGACGGCAAGTCTCTGGGTAAGCACGACTTAATTATCAGGTTCCTAAGAGGCGCCCAGAGGCTAAATCCCTCCTGGTCAAGCCTGTTCCCCTCCCGGGATCTCTTAGTGGTCCTAACGGGCCTCCAGAGACCCCCCTTCGAGCCGCTAGACTCAGCTGGACTCAGGGCCCTCTCTCTCAAAACGGCTCTGCTGATCGCGCTCGCCTCCATCAAGAGGGTCGGGGACCTGCAAGCGTTCTCTGTCAGCGACACTTGCCTGGAGTTTGGTCCGGCAGAAACATAGCGCTGCCCTGGGAGGAGGCAGACCCAGCCCTTTCATCGCTGTGTCCGGTACGTACTTTGCATATCTATTTGGACCGCAAGCAGAGCTCTAGATGTTCTGTGCAGCTCTTTGTCTGCTTCGGGGGACAGCAGAAAGGGAACACTGTCTCCAAACAGAGGCTCGCCCACTGGGTTGTCGACGCCATTTCAATGGCTTATCACACACAGCGCATTCAACCAGAAGTGTTGCATCCTCGTGGGCACTGGCCAGGGGCACCTCCCTAGCAGACATCTGTAGAGCAGCAAGGTGGGCAACACCTAATACCTTCATGAGATTTTACAATCTCTGGGTTTAGTCGGTATCTTCAAGTGTTCTCTCAGGCCCGAGCCCGTAGAACTCGGTAACACGCTGACAAACTGGCCGGGTGAATCGCTTGCACCTAGCGCCCTTTCCCTCAGCCGAGGTAAAATAGTGCGCCTTCTTTCCCAGGAGACCCCAACTCTCGGATTCCTGATTGATTCCTCCCTAGCCCTCATGGGTCCGCAGTTCAGTGGAGGAACTTGTCGACCCAATCCACTACGGGTACTTAATCTACCCTATACTGGAGGTGCTCCACAGGTTAAAGGCCTCCTACGCGGACTCCCCCTGTGTGTAATCTCTGCGGTACTGTCCCCTCACGAATGGGCTCCCGTGTCTCCCTTAGGCAGTTCCAGCTGCCTCGGTCGCCGTGCTGTAGCAACTCCCCCCTCTACAAGGCTGGATCTACCACCGCGCCGACTTTCGTTGTATTTTTGTATCAGAAGTTCACATACACGGCCCAGTGCATGGCATGATTTAAGTGGGACCCCTAGTGTCGCTTCTCCGACACAATGTGGAGAGAGCGACAGAAGGGGAATGTCTAGGTTACGTATGTAACCTCCGTTCCCCAATGGAGGGAACGAGACATTGTGTCCTCCCCGCCATGTCACTGAGCCGAGCCACTGTTGTGGCCGGACCATTTCCAGCTCCTCAGAAAAATCCTGAATGAACTCTCGTATTTGCCCGCTTAAATACCCGTATGTCTGAGGGCGGGGTATGCAAATACTGTCTGCCAACTTCTCATTGGCCTTTTTTCATAGATCAGAGGCATATATCGGTGCTCAAGAGAGATCCCTAGTGTCACTTCTCCGACACAACGTCTCGTTCCCTCCATCAGGGAACAGAGGTTACATATGCAACCTAGACGTTTTGGTTATTTCTTCAAGTTCTTCTAGACTTTTTGGCTTACTGAGTATATGAGGTAAATATGGAAGATTGTTAGTGAAGCTATCTTTAGTGGTGAAAAGAATAGTTCTACCTGAATGATAGCGTGGCGTAGATTGAGTAACATTAGCTGATTGCAGCATACAAGAGACTGTGCATGTATTGCAAACATTATTCTGTAGGCAAGAGGTGTCAAGCTATATGTGAAATGTCATGTACACATTGCAGTGAATAATAATGTCCATTTGCCGCTGTTTTACCCATGTCCAAAACAGTATCTACCAGCTTCTCTATCTCACTGACCTCCACTGGCGTTTGGATGCGTATTTCTAACTCATAAACCTCATCTCCTTGTCAGCCTAATTCCTTACTTTTATCACATGTAAATCCCTCATTGCTGACAGAAGACGCTATAGTATACCATGACTTACCACAATTGTTTGTTGTTGTTGTTATGGTTGTTCTTAAGTGCCGAGGGTTTATGATCGATGTGAAACCCTCATGCAGTTGTTTGCTGTTATTTTGGAAATTCCTGATCAGCAGATCTTTGTGATTGACGCAATAATCCATATAAAACACAGAGAAGAAAACAAATGCACGCAGTCGAAATGTGAGATATAGACAAGTGGAAAAAGAATCGAAAAAGAAAAGAAAATGGGTGCACACGGTAACATGCGCGCAGTTGAAACAGTAGAAAAACTGAAGAAAAAACTAAGCACACTTTAAAATGACATAGGATGAATCTACAGTATGAGCATAGAAGAATAAGCAATAATAAGCAGGCTAGCAATCTACAAACAAACAGACAGACTCGTGCAACGTGCCAGCAGCAACCGGAACAGGAAATACTTTTAATTTGTTGTTGTTTAAACTTAAATGTAGACTGTTCAATTACTCTAATTGCTGCACTGCTAAATCATAAAGTTATGATAACATTTATAAATAATGATAAATATAAGGTGAGTCCTTGAATTGTTGCTGAACTAAGTTTATATGAAAGCAAGTCTTTTGATGAAATTTACTGTGTAATCAATTACTGCCCTTTTTCTCAGTTTGAGCCACTGCCCCTCAAAATATCTGTGCATGGACTTGGTTGGTTTGGTTGATGGCTAAGAACATTTAATGAAGAATTTTATGAAATCTAGGAAAAAATAAATAGGAAAAATACTTCCGTAACCTAGATTGCAAAAAAAGTGGGCGGGCACTGTTGCACTATTACATTTCATTCTAAAAAAAACACTATTTAAGATATTATATATTAAGATATATTATATATGATATTACAAAAAATCACATAAATGTGTAAATATGACTAATTATATTTTGATTTTGCATTTCTACAGATCCACAGATGGATGTATTTGTATTTTTGTACATTCTCCTAATTGTCAATTGTGATTTGTTACAGCACTGAAATTTTTGTTTAGCAGAGTTAGAGCATGCCATAACTCAGCCTCCATAGCTAACTTACTATACTGTATCATTCACTTTACAAGCATTCACTCACATACAATTGTAAATCCGGCCCAGTTTCAGTGATTGCTTCACACACAATAGACAGCATCACATGCAATTACTGTGCCTTGCATCTGAATGGAGGCTAGTTTTCACCAGACTGGGCCAGACAGCTGGGCATCGCAGCTGACATAAATGCCAGTTGAAGATTGGCATCTTTTAATACCGCTCTGCATAAAAGGCTAATCTTGCTCAATCAATGACCCATTGAAATGTTGTATGGAGTAAGGTAGGGGACAGGGGAAGCCTGCGCTGACAGCAAGTTGTTCTATATTCTGGAGCTGCATTCATTTAACAGTGCAGGCCATTCTGCCTTTTCAAAGAACAGTTGCTTACACTGATGATTTCCTGCCTCAAATTTTTCTCTTTTTTATGCAAAACTGCAGTGAAAGTACTGTAGAGCCATGGGTAGCTGAAATCTGCTAATAGTGTCCTCCAGTTTAGCCTTCATGGAAAAAAAATATTGTTTTTGGTATTTATTTAAATGTTGGACAAGAAAAAAGAGAAAAAAATTTTAATAAATAAAATCGAAGCTACGTGAGCTGCCATGATTTTAAAGATTGTTATTTATTTACAAAATAATCACTCTAGTTTTAAAGGATGGAATGCAATAGATTTTTCATACTCTTTTATTTTTTTTTCATTCTTTTTTATAATGCATTACAGAATACTGAGTTGAGGATTGGGAAATAATCAGTTCATATGATTCTGTAAGATTCTTATGCAATCTTTATGATTTATGAAAATCTTAAAAAATATTAGCAATCCAAACAAATATCTCCAGCTTCTAAATTTCCCAAAAGAAATCCAGCATTGAAGATTGGGAAAGAATCAGTTCATATGATTCTGAAAGATGTTTTATGCAAACTTTATGATTTATGACAGTCTTAAAAATATTAGCAATCCAAACAAATACCTCCAGCTTCTAAAAATCCCAAAAGAACTCCATACAAATTATGAGTCCAATGTAGTCAAATAAATGATTATTCTTTAAATGAGTTGCTTGTAGGCCCATTTGGAACAGTGACTCTGCAATTTCCTGCTTTGTTTCATCTTATTTATTTTTCATTTCAGCTGTGAGGCATGAATGAGAATATTGTTTGAACAAATGTCTCTGATGCTTCTGAGGCCATAGGGTTGTAATTACCTTGTCCTCATAGGTAGGTGTCATATTATTTGCGAAGAAGTACGGAATTGTGGATCTGTTTGTTAGGTTTAAACTTCACCTTTAGTAAAGTGTTAAGTTGCAAAAACTTTTCAGACATGTAAGACGAGAACAAGTGCACACAAGGCTTTGTTTTTCTTCCGGTCACGAAATCACATTTCACACATTTCAATATATATATATATATATATATATATATATATATATATATATATATATATATATATAAAGCTACACTTTGATGCTGCGCTGATTTAGGGCTTTGGGAATGAGAATACCCACGCCGCAACACTGTGGGTGTCTTGACCACTTACAGTTGTGTAGTTGTGTTCCCAAGAGCACGAGAGGTCTCATACATGAGCTTGTGAAGTTGACTCAAGGACGTAAGAGCCCGGAGTGGCATGAATATCCAAAAATCTTATGAATTTGTGCAGGAAGGACCAGCCAGCCGAACCATAAACGTGTTGCAGATGGAACCTCTAGCCAAGGCATTAGAGGAGGCGACCCCTCTGGTAGAGTGAGCCCTGATCCCTACTGGCGAAGCTTGACCATGAACCTCTTAGGCCAGGGCAATAGCATCCCTCACCCAATGTGACAGTTTCTGCTTTGTGGTGGCCGCCCTCTTGTTGCAGCCCCATGGCAAACGGATAGTTGCCCTGACATACGCCACTAGCTAGTGTGGTGGACATAAGTCAGAAGTCTCTCCTGCTCCAGCATTGTTAACGGCGGGGAGCAGAAGGCTTTGAGAGTGACCAGATGTATGGTCAAGAAGGAACCTTAGGCAGGTAGTCAGGATGTAGGTGCAATATTGCTTTAACCATTGGGCAAAATCTAAGCAGCCTGGCAAGACTGCAGATCCCCAATTCTTTAGAGAAGTAATTGCCATAAGAAAACCATCTTGAGAGTCAGAAGTTTCTCAGACGCTGACTCTAGAGGTTCAAAGGGGGTCTCAACCAGACCCTAGGGACTATTGCTAAGTCCCATGAAGGGATACTTGTCCTAGCAGGAGGTCTCAATCGCATGGCTCCACAGATGAAGCGAGGCGTGGCTGCCGATAGAGCGGCCACGTAAACCCTGAGAGTGGCGGGGTATGTGCCTGCTGATAATTTTCCCTGCAGATAATCAGAACTGAAGCAATCTGGCAGTTAACTGAATCTGCATTATGTGCACTGCACCATCCTTCAAAGACACCCCATTTATTGGCGTAACTTCTAGTAGTGGGAGCCTTAGCACTCAGAATGGTCTCGATGATTTCAGGTGAAAGCCCAGTGTCCCTCAGTTGGTACCCTTCAGTGGCCAAACATGAAGGTTCCACAGTTCGTGGCCAAATTTCAGAAAGACCCTCCTGTCCAGGATCGCCAGAGGCGAACCGTCGAGGAGAGAAATTTTCTTCAAGAACCATACCCTGTTTGGCCAACACAGCATCGTGAGTAAGGGGCAGGACCCTTGCTGGTCCTCTGGCCAGGACAGAAAACCGGAGGGAACGCATACAGGCGCATTATGTGCCATCGCGTCCAGACCCGGGGGGCAGCTGGGTGACTTAGAGAGGAGCAGAGGGACATTGCACTGTCTGTGAGGTGAACAGGTCCACTTCCGCTCTGTAAAAATCTCAACCAGATTGTTTCACTACCTCAGGGTCAAGTTTCCATCCCCCATCAGTATTTCCCATCTGGACTGTAAATTTGCTCCCTATTCAGGCATCCAGGGATATAATCTGCTCTGATTAACAGGAGCTTGCCCTGGGCCCAAAGGAGAATCTTCCATGCCAGTCTGTTCAGCTGGCGGGAACGTAGACCTCCTAGATGGTTTATGTAAGAGGCTACCACTGTGTTGTCCACCCGCACCAAGACATGGCAGCCTCTGTAGGAAGTATTTCAGGGCCAGAAATACAGCCATCAACTTGAGACAGTTGATGTAACAATTGAGCTGACAACCCCAGCCCGTCAGGGATGCGTCTGTCATTAGCAACCTGCGACAGCAAGATGCACTTAGATTGGGACCCAAAGTGAGGAACCACTTTGGGACACAAAGTCTGAACCACATCTAAAGGGTACATAGCACGCAACGCGTAACCCTTATCAGCTTTAGGGGACTGGCCCTTGGATGTAATCCCCTGGCTTTGAGCCACAACTGAAATGGTCTCATGTGCAAAAGGCCCAACGGGATCACCAAGGATGCAGTTGCCATGAGACCTAGGAATCGTTGATTCTGACTAACAGTGCAATCTTGGCCTAGCCTGACTTTGCTCAGGGTGTTCTAAATGGACTCGATTCGAGCGGGAGACAATTGTGCCCGCATTGTAATTGAAAATGTTTTTCCATACGATCCCCAGATAGGTCGTTTTCTGAGTGGGAGAGAGGACGCTTTTCTTGCCGTTGAAACTCAACCCCAGAGAAACCAGAGCTAGGATGATATTTCTGTGCTGTAATGCCAGTTCTTGTGACTGTGCTAGTATCAGCCAGTGCTGTATCCATGCATTCCTTGAATGTGCGGGGTGATAAGGTTAGACCGAATGGAAGAACCCGATATTGGAAAGCTTCGCCCCCCCCCGAAAGCGAACCTCAGGAACTTCCTGTGTTGTGGCAGACATTCTATATGAAAGTGCGCGTCCATGAGATCGATTGTGACCAACCGATTGCGATGCTGGATTTGAGACATGACCGTCTTGACGGTTAGCATCTTGAACTTGAATGCCCTCTGAGCGATTCAAGCCTCGAAGGTCTAAAATCGGACATAACCCTCCATCCTTCTTAGGGACCAGGATGTATCACTGTAGTAACCTGACTCTCTCTCTCTGGAAGGGGAACATGTTCTATGGCCCCTTTGACCAAGAGATTTGCAGTTCTTCCCATAGTAGACATGCTTGTTCCGGTTTCAATTGCAGAGGACAGCAAACGAATTGAATTCTGTAGCCTTTTTCTACTGTTCTTAGGGCCCTCATATAAACACCTGGTAGTAATTTCCACGCTGCCAGGTTCTCTGAGATGGGTTTTGCCCTTTTTTTTTCCTTTTTTTATTCTGTCACTTCCTGTTGAGGGGATGTCGAGTGTCCTGCTTCCTGGGCTACTGCAGGAAGCAACGGAACACCCAACATTTCTCTGGAAACCGCTAACTCCTGAAACGCCAGAGGTGGCGGGAATGGAGTGGTTTCATGGGGGTATCGGGAGGGTATAGGTGGATGTTTTACAAGACCAGTCCCAAGGGAGGCTACCCCCACGGCTGGGCGCAAGACTGTCAGGGCTTTCTCTTCTTAGAGATGATGGTCCTGAGGTCTTGCTTTGGGGGCTGCTGAGGGCGACAAGCCGGTTCCCTGTCTCTGCGAGGGGGATCTCGATTCGCCACACTCTGTTTTTGAACCTCCCTTCTAGAAGGACCGGGGCGGGGCTGGCTGGCCGGAGGCCCATCCCCCTCTAGTAATTTCTCAGCCGCTTTATTATTGTGCGTGGAATGTTCAGAGGTGGGTAGCTCAAAGTCTGCAGACTCAAGAGATTCAGCGTCCCCCTCGTGAACCGAAGAGGCACCGAAGCGTGCTACAGGCTCACGAGAAGGACCAGCTGGATCTGGGGAGAGAGAGAGCGATAGGGATGGACCCGTCTCTCGCTCCTCAGCCAGATCCACGCGAGAGCCCCACGATGAAAGAGTGGGCACTGGCTCTTGGAAGTAAGCGAGACGAGTGTGAAGCATTTTGACTGTAAACAGATCGCAATTCTTGCACCTGACCCGCCCCAACACAAGAGCAGCATGCTCTTCCCCAAAACACACAAAACAAAACTGGTGTGTGTCCATTTCAGCCATGGAGAGTAAACACGGGAACACACACTTCTTGCTTTGCTTCACACTCATTCTTGGAAAGGAGAAAAGGTTTTATGCGCACTGCCTAACAAATTCTAACTCCTAACAGAGAAAGTAGAAAGTTCTGACAGCTTGAGAAGCACAACACACACAGAGTGGTCTGAAGACAAAAGACCTGACGATGCACCTGTGACGCATCTATTTCTTGCCCTGCTACAGGTGCATCCTATGATGTCGCCAGCAGAGGCTATAAATTCTAGTCAATTTCATTGACGTGCTGCACACATATTCACAGCTGGTCACTCCAAAAGACATTCCCAAAGCGTTAAATCAGCGCAGCATCAAAGTGTAGCTTTTTGACAGGGAACAGTTAGTTCCAGTCATCGAATCTGATTGGACGAGAGATGTTCCATGAGTACTGATGGTCTTACACCATCATGACTCGGACACTTCACTGTGTGTGTCACTCCGCTTGTGTTCGTGCCATTCTAAACTAAAGTGTAAGAGCAGTGCATATGTGTTAAGATCTACTGTAAATATGTTAGCCAGCAGGTGGTGGCAAAAGATAATTTTTGTGTGTAATATGATCCAGTTAGGTGACCTGAGGTAAGTCAGCTTTAGTCAGTGTTTACATACAACAGAACTACGTGATCACTCGTATTACTACTACACTACTAAAGTTAGGAAATAGCTTTAAACGGCTTTAATCAACTTCACAGCTGAGAGACACAACAGACTGATTAATTACACAAACTCAAGGTACTTATTGCTTACCAGACTTTCAACATTGGTGAGGACACAATGTTTAAAATGGCATTGGAGACTGCGGTTTCTTTAGTGAATGCCTATTGCGCACCAGTTACCGTGAAATAGGGAGAAATACCCCCACTTGGACGACTATTTTTCCACTGAGAAAGCTGATCTTCAGAAAGCTGACAGAATCTCTGCTTGGGAGTGGCAACAGGTAGCTCCATCTCTCTCTCTCTCTCTTTCTCTCACACACACACATCCTTGTTTATCCAGTAACGTAGAAACAGCACAAGCTGTTCTAACTATTTCTGAAGGGACATTTTTGAATTACTAACAAAGGCTTGGACATATCATTTGGTTTGAACCAGCAATGGCAGATTCTGATCTGTCACTAAAGAAAGTAGTTCAATGCACAAATGTGTTTTTATGACCGTGCTCAGATTTTCCAAATGTTTTAAAATATTATTGTTCATTGAACTGTTGTATATAAGAAATACAAAACTCGTAATCGTGCTAGATGGCCCTAAATCAGCACTGCTGTGATTAACAACGTCAGTGCTGATGTAGGGCCATATTGCACTATTCCTTATGTGTTATTGCTGATATTTTTATTTTTTTTTGCTAAACAAAAGACCATATTAAAGTTTCAATTAATATTAAGTATTTAAACAAGTTTGCACACAAGTTTAAAAGAAATGACCGTTGCTGGAACATTTCAATCACAGAATACATATAGATATATAGTTTTTAATGAATGTCAATATTAAGTAAGAATTTGATGGTAGTGTAATCAATTTAAACAACAACAGTTGTGAGACCGTCTGTGATCTTGAGGTTAATTATTCAACAGCTTCCCATCTGAATGACTTTATGAAATAACAAGAAACATGTTAACAACAGTTACACAATGCAATGTTCTTCGGTAATAAATAAATACATATTCAAATATGTTGTTTAATTTAGCTGTTGCCCATGTTAAAGTTAACCCAAACAATAGACACCCTCATGCAATCTTGACTCGTATGACTTTTATTCTTCTGCGAAAACACACAAAGATATTTTGAATGATGTATGATATATGTTTTGTTCTCTCCATATAATGTAAGTAAAAGTGGTCAAAAACTTTCAAGCTCAAAAAGGACACAAGGGCATCATGAAAGTAATCTATACAATTCAACTGGTTTAATCCATGTCTTCTGAATCAATACAAAGGTTCGATATCTGAAGTCTCCTTGGCACGTTCATAAGAGAAGCTCATTGACACACTTTCATGTGCTTGATTCATGCGGAGAGCACTGTACACGAACCAGACACAGTGTTGTCTGATTTGCGGTTTTCACAGCCAGTAGCGCCATTTTGAAAATTTGGACACAAGTTTTAAAAATGTGAGTCATGGGTTGAGTTTTCTTCTTTTTTTTAAAATCGTTTTAAAATGCACCATGGATAAAAGGTTGATGGGAAACATTTGAAAGTGAAAATGCAATGTCTTATTTATATATGGAATGAGTAACTGACAACCGCATGGAGGATCAAGGAATCACTGCCTTGAACCCTGCATTTTCTTTCAATTCGGCCAAGTGCTAAGATTTATAGTGAATAAGGACTTAAATGTAGGTCTGTTTCTCACCCAAAGTGATTGTGACTTTATCCTCATTTTTGTTCTGCAGAAGAATGCAAGTCATACGGTTTTGAGATGGCATTTGGGTGAGTAAATTGTTATTTGCATGGCACTAGTAATGTCAAGGTCATGGGTTCAATTACCATAAAACACAGACAAACTAATAAAATGGATACCTTGAAGTAGCATTGGATAACAACCTCTGCCAAATTCATTAATGTAAATACAATGTTCCTGTATGTTGGTGGAACAGCTGTGTGAACTAAAACAAATGCACTTCAAGATGCAAGCTAATACTTAAAACAACTTCAAGACTACTAAAATGGATGGTTTTGGCTGGTGAAATCTAGCAGGTTCTTTTGAACAGATGGCACGTCATACACCATGAAAGCACAGATAATAGCTGGCAGCATTCTCCCATAAGAAAGACACTTTAGAAATTATTAATGCCAACTGTATCACAATTCACAGCAGCTAAAACAGGTGCTTTCCTATAACTTCAGGTTTGCCTGAGTGTGTCTGCAGAATTTTCATACACATTTTATGCAAGAGCATAAACAAACTTCCCTTTATAGGGTCATTGGAGGCTCTTGACTACATCAAGCAATATGAACAGTGCATACCATTTTGGAATGGTTAAAAAATCAACAACAACAAAAAAAAAAAAAACATCAACAACTATACTGAATGATGTGCAATAAAACAGCCTGCCCTCTTCACTACTCTGTATAAAATTACCAAGAAACTTCAGCAATTTACATTATCATGTGCTTGAGACATATCAGTTTTTTTAAATTGACACAATTCATAGTCTATTCACAAAGGTACAGCAATTCTGCAACTATACAGTATGTATAAATAATTACTGCACTATCCACACAATGACACAACATTTTGAAAATACATGGAAGTTTGAAAAGCAGTCCTATATTCTTCCAAATTGTATTTTTGTTCTTACTTGTTTGTTTGTTTTCCCCTGTTAATCATTATCATGTATTGTTGCTGCAATGAAAAAAAAAAAATAAGTAAGCTGCTTGATGTGTCAGTAGCCAAAAAGGGAGTAAATTAATTCCATTGTGTGGCAATAAACATCTAGTTCTACAAAGTATTATGGCAGACATGAACACAGATTGTAGTTGTGTGAACATGTGCCAGCATCATTAGACTCTAAGTTACACATATCTTGAGGGGTCATTCATATACTTGATTTGCCCATTTTTCATTGCAGTCTGATTATGAAAGCAGTTACAATTAATTTGACATGATATAATGATGAAATGAATTGCTTCAACAAAATATGAGATTACAAACAGCTCTAATTTAACAACCCTCTTGCATTTTATTGAGAGTGTGAACCTATCAACGAATTAAGAAACATATGTATAACAAGATCAACACCAGGATTAAAAAAACAAACAGAAATTACCCTTATTGGTACATTTAAAGGTGTTTATTGTTTGCGTCATTTGCAGCACCAGAAGAAATGTTTTCTCAATATTTCTCCTCGGCCTGCCATTGGTCGGAAAAAACGAATGGTCCCGATCCAATCTCTTTGGTTGGGCCGATGTTACTGTGTTTGGCTGGTCGGGATGCTCAAACAAACAAACAGGGCAATATTTTGATAATGTAACATATCCTATATACTGTATGTCTGCATTCCTTTAAGAAGATTTACACCTTCAGAACTGTCTTCATGAGATTTTATGATATGGTCACAATGTAAAGAGTCATAATTGTGTGGGAATTATTTCAGGAGAGAAATTGTTGCCACTTATTTGAAAATCTGAGATCACATGGTGGGATAACGTTTGCCTCCTCCAACTTAACAAGAAACCTCTTTCCAAAGAGTGCTTATAGTAATTATGGCCAAATGTTCTGATTTAAAGCTGAATTTCACAACAGGAGACCTCTAAAAGTCTGCAATTTCTCTCTAGATGAAAATCACTGGAGTCTCGATTCTCTTTTTTTTATGTTACTTACATTACCAGGCATAAATTTATACACATTTGTATTAGATGTATTTTCCACAATTATTTTATAATAATAATAAAGTCATTAAAACTATGAAATAATACACATGGAAGTATTGGAAATATGTAGGGACCAAACCTGTATTATATTATAGATTCTTCAAAGTACACCCCTTATGTAGATCACAGCTCTGCACACAGTGGGCATTCTCTCATGAGGTATCCACATGGGATACTTTTAAAACAGTATTGAATGAATGCTCATGTATGCTGGGCACTCTTAGGCTGCTATGTATTTATTTTTTTGCATATACTGTATGTATGAATATACAATATTGTGCAAACATTTTAGGCTTAAGATTATTATTTACATTTTCAGTTTTTAGTGTCTCAATAGGAAAATACATTTTAGACTCACAAACATTACTTTTGCAAATAAAAAATATTAGAATAGAAAAACAGGGTGCTCTACAAGAGATGGTATTGCCCCACAGTGCCCCCCACTGAACATCGAGTCAGTCTGGTATTACATGAAGAGACAGAAGCAGTTGAGACAGCCTAAATAGAAAGAACTGTGGTGAATTTAGCAAGAAGCTTGGTACATCCTTTCTGCCGGCAACCAATAAAAACTGTGTCCAGATGTAACTAGGAGAATTGGGGCTGTTTTAAAGCAAATGTGGCAACACCAAATATTGATTTAGCTTTTTTATGTTTACTGGACTTTGTATGTATGCTAATTGATAAATGAAAACTATTTATGGCATTATATTTGAAGACATCCTCAATATGCAACATTTTTGCAACAAGTACCTACAATTTTGCACAGTACTGTATATATATATATATATATACACACTCACCTAAAGGATTATTAGGAACACCATACTAATACTGTGTTTGACCCCCTTTCGCCTTCAGAACTGCCTTAATTCTACGTGGCATTGATTCAACGAGGTGCTGAAAGCATTCTTTAGAAATGTTGGCCCATATTGATAAGACAGCATCTTGCAGTTGATGGAGATTTGTGGGATGCACATCCAGGGCACGAAGCTCCCGTTCCACCACATCCCAAAGATGCTCTATTGGGTTGAGATCTGGTGACTGTGGGGGCCATTTTAGTACAGTGAACTCATTGTCATGTTCAAGAAACCAATTTGAAATGATTCGAGCTTTGTGACATGGTGCATTATCCTGCTGGAAGTAGCCATCAGAGGATGGGTAGATGGTGGCCATAAAGGGATGGACATGGTCAGAAACAATGCTCAGGTAGGCCGTGGCATTTAAACGATGCCCAATTGGCACTAAGGGGCCTAAAGTGTGCCAAGAAAACATCCCCACACCATTACACCACCACCACCAGCCTGCACAGTGGTAACAAGGCATGATGGATCCATGTTCTCATTCTGTTTATGCCAAATTCTGACTCTACCATCTGAATGTCTCAACAGAAATAGAGACTCATCAGACCAGGCAACATTTTTCCAGTCTTCAACTGTCCAATTTTGGTGAGCTCTTGCAAATTGTAGCCTCTTTTTCCTATTTGTAGTGGAGATGAGTGGTACCCGGTGGGGTCTTCTGCTGTTGTAGCCCATCCGCCTCAAGGTTGTGCGTGTTGTGGCTTCACAAATGCTTTGCTGCATACCTCGGTTGTAACGAGTGGTTATTTCAGGCAAATTTGCTCTTCTACCAGCTTGAATCAGTCGGCCCATTCTCCTCTGACCTCTAGCATCAACAAAGCATTTTCGCCCACAGGACTGCCGCATACTGGATGTTTTTCCCTTTTCACACCATTCTTTGTAAACCCTAGAAATGGTTGTGCGTGAAAATCCCAGTAACTGAGCAGATTGTGAAATACTCAGACCGGCCAGTCTGGCACCAACAACCATGCCACGCTCAAAATTGCTTAAATCACCTTTCTTTCCCATTCTGACATTCAGTTTGGAGTTCAGGAGATTGTCCTGACCAGGACCACACCCCTAAATGCATTGAAGCAACTGCCAGGTGATTGGTTGATTAGATAATTGCATTAATGAGAAATTGAACAGGTGTTCCTAATAATCCTTTAGGTGAGTGTGTATATATATATATATATATATATATATTACATATACCAGGCACGTGCCGTGGGTATTTTAAAAGATTGGGCAAAAGATTTTAAATACACATGATTAAATGCTGTGCCCAAAACGAGTTATACGGGTGTTACGATTCCTGGTTGTCTGCCCCGTGTTTCTCGTGTCACCTCTCATGAACTACAATTCCCACAATTCCCGGCCCTCATCACTGCCAGCTTTCAATCATTGTTCTCACCTGTTTGTCATTTGATCTTCATTACCCCTCTGTATTTAAGCCCGGTTGTTTGTGGATGTTGGATGTTGATGTTTTGGCCTGTTCACCTGTTCACCCTGTTCGTGTTCCCTCGATGTTTTCATGTTTTGGTTTAATTTTCCCATCGTGGATGTTTCCTTTGTTCCAGTTTTGTTTGTTTTCACTTTGACTAATAAAACCTGCATTTAGATCCGCACTCCTCGTTTGCCTCCTCCTGCTTACGTTACAGAATATCGACCAAATATGGATCTAGCGGTTCTTCAAGCGAACTGTCGACTGCTGAGCCTCATGCAAGAGGACCGTCCGGTGGAGGACCACATTTGCGATTTTCTCGAGCTGGCGAATGTAGCGGACTTCCCGGACTACTCCCTGGTGGTCTTCTTCAGGGATTACCTGAACAGTTCGCTCAAGGAGCGGCTACCACCGGCGAAGCGCTGCTGGACGCTCCTTGAATTCGTGGAGGAGACTCTGCTGGCCTGCGGCTCACCGTTCACTGTGGGCGTCATTGAGGAGGACCCTGCCTCTCCTCCCACAATGGTCACCCCCCAGTCTTCCATGCTCGTCCCTTCATGCCTGCCCCGCCTGCCAGCGAGCCCACGCCCATGCCTACCTTGACCAGCGAGCCAGCCCGGAGGAGGAGGAGAGGAAAGGCTTCCACTCCCCAGTTCACGGCAGCCACGGTCAGCGAGCCTGAGCCCACGCCAGCCACGGTCAGCGAACCTGAGCCCACGCCAGCCACGGTCAGCGACCCAGCGTTTTCAGCCTCGTCTGCCCGGAGGAGGAGGAGAAGAGGAAAGGCTTCTGCTCTCCAGCCTCCGCCTCCCACGGCTCCGTCCCCAGAACCTCCCATGGCTCTGCCTTCTATGTTCAGCGAACCAGAGCTTACGAATACCAGGGTCAACAAATCAGCATCAGCAGCCCCGAGCGTCAGTGAGCCAGCGCCTGCAGCCCCGACCGTCAGAGAGCCAGCGCCTGTAGCCCCGACCGTCAGAGAGCCAGCACCTGCAGCCTCGACCGTCCCAGAGCCAGCGCCTGCAGCCTCGACCGTCCCAGAGCCAGCGCCTGCAGCCTCGACCGTCCCAGAGCCAGCGCCTGCAGCCTCGACCGTCCCAGAGCCAGCGCCTGTAGCCTCAACCGTCCCGTAGCCAGCGCATCTCGAGCCTCCCAGTGCTCTGCCTCTCGAGCCTCACAGTGCTCCGCCTCTTGAGCCTCCCAGTGCTCCACCTATTGAGCCTTCCTCGGCTCTGCCCCTCGAGCCTTCCACGGCTTCAATCCCAGAGCCTTCCAGGGATCCGCCTCTCGAGCCTCCCAAGGCTCCGCCCCTCGAGCCTCCCTCGGCTCCACCTCCTGAGCCTTCTATGATGTCGTGAGTGTAATGTCGTGGAAATAGTTGCCTTAGAACCCACAGGTCAAAAGGAAAGAATTGTCACAGTGGTGAATTTCATGACCAAATTGTTTTAAATTCTGGACAGTAGTATTGTTCATATCACACAAATTAAAGATTGTCATAAACTGAGCCGAGCATGTTCATGTCCATTAAATCATACAATGAACCATGGTGCCAAAAGAGCTTGTTTTGACATAAAGGAGAGGATCATAGGCCTCACACGTCACTCTTCCCAAATTTTACAAACACTGGAATGGACAGATGCTATTAACTAATCTGACCACAAAAAACAACAATCTTAAACTGAATGCACAAGGTTTTTTTTAAACAGAAACTGCACCCTAACGTTAGAACTATAAAACATAACACAAGAAGGATATGATTGCCAGATCACCTAGTATCAATTACACAGGTTTATAATAAATACATTAACTTACTTTTACTTGAGCACAAAATTCATGCGTCTCTCCTTGCGAATGAATATCTCCATCTCTTCCTTTTAAGTTGCCCACACGTTGAAGTTTCGATAGCCTTTCTTTCTTGATTATTAATTGAAATTAACTTAGCTAAATCCACGTAGATCATCAATGCTGTCATTACAGATATTCATTTTAGCGCTTAATGCATTAGTTACGTGAACTTGAATGTGTTGACACAAAACTGAAATCTAGCCTATCAGAAAGCGTGACTGAAGGAAGGAGCTTCTGATTGCTTACTCGTTTAGGTAAGCATGCTTACATTGGTCATTTGTAGTAGTGGTTGTGATTCAATTTAAATTGAAGTGTTGAATGAAAGGGCGGTAAACAATGGACTCAGAGAAAGGATAACATAAAGTCCTTATACCTGAGGGTGGCGTCAAAGCGAATAAATGAATAACTTTTGGGTTGGAAAATGTCTGTGCTGCTCAAGTGAGATGATAGTGGTTTATATTAACAATTATATTTAAATATTTCATATTGTCATTTTTTCTTTTCACCCTTCTTTTAGGTTAGCACTGCAGAGGTTTCTCCCGCTGATTCAGGGTAAGCACGTCTTGATCCGTTCAGACATCACTGCCGTGGTAGTGTACATAAATTGCCAAGGTGGCGTGCGCTCCCGTCACGTCAGAACTCGCCTGCCATCTACTTCTTTGGAGTCAGCTGCGACTCAGGTTGCTGCTCACCACTCACATCCCTGGCGACCGCAACATGATGGCGGATGCGCTGTTGCGGCAGGTTGCGCTGAGTGGAGAGTGGAGGCTCCACCCCCAGTTGGTCTAGCTGATTTGGGGCTGCTCGGCAGGGCACATATAGATCTCTTTGCCTCCCAAACAACTCCCACTGCCCGCTCTGGTACTCCTTAATGGAAGCCCCCCTCGGCACAGACAAGCTGGCACACAGCTGGCCCCGGGGGCTGCGCAAATATGCATTTCCCCCAGTGAGCCTTCTTGCACTGGTGCTGTGCAAGGTCTGCAAATTGCTGCTGCCACAAATTGCTGCTGCCAGACTTATCATGGGGACTCGCAAGTGCGAGTCATTTACACCGATTCTAATTGCTTTGCCCTGGCTTCCTGTCATGTACAGAATTGACTTGAAAATTTGACTGTTTGTTTACAAAGCACTACATCATTTGGTCTCTAAATATCTGTCAAACTTGCTTCAGCCATATACTCCTTCTAGAACTCTGAGATCTTCAGATTTTGGTTTACTCTCTTTGCCTAGATCTAGACTAAAAAAACATGGTGATCGAGCATTTGTAGTCGCTGGACCGAAACTATGGAATGTCTACCTCTACATATTAAATTAGCTCCCTCAATTTCAACCTTCAAGTCAATTCTAAAGAAATGTTTTCTCTTTGGCTTTCTATACTCTTTAATTATTGTGACCTGTTGTATCTTAATTTTATTTTGTATGTTTTATTTTCTTGTAATAACCATTTTACCTTCTATAGCACTTTGGTCAACCATGGTTGTTTTTAAATGTGCTTTATAAATAAATATGATTGCTTGATATTGATAGAAATTGTGAGCAGATACAACGAGACGTTGTATTATGATGTTAAAGGTGGATAAATGTATTCAGACAAATAATCTAGTTATTGGTCTTTTATCTAATTTATAAGCTTTATAAAAAATTATCTTTCATCAGTCTTGCACTGAGGGTAGACTTTGTCAGGCCACCTTGCCATAAAGCCTAGATCGGTGGAGTTTTTCTTACTTCTGCAAGTTTCTCCCATCTTCACACACGACCTATGGAGCTCAATCAGAGTGACCACCGAAATATTGGTCACCTCTCTTACCAATCCAAATTTTTTTGGGAGCCTTCCCCAGATCTGTGAATCCTGTCTCTGAGCTCTGCAGACAGTTCAATTGACTTTATGGCTTGTTTTTTTTTCTGATATGCATTTTCATCCATGAAATCTTATTAGACAGGTTTGTGCTTTCCCAAATCCCGTCCAATCAATTGAATTTGCCACAGGTGGACTCCAATCAAAGTGTAGAAATATCTCAAAGATGATCCAGAGAAATGGTATGTGCCTGAGCTAAATTTCAATTGTCATAGCAAAGGGTCTGAATACTTATGTCAATGTGATGTTTCAGTTTTTAATTTTTTATTAATATGCAAGAAACACAAATTCAGGCAAGTGTGTCCAAACTTTGACAGGCAGTGCACGTTAATCACATGCCAGCCGATATATTATAATCCAAAAACACATTCACCAAAGATCATATAGTCGCCAAAGATATATATGCATCTTAAGTATCCTTTTGTTATTATTATAGTTATATCTATGAGATGTTTTAGTACTGTATATTGACCTTTATATTGAACAATATACATTCACAAAATAATTTGTCATAAAATGGTTAGGCTATTTCATATCTTCTTTATATGTTCTGATTTATTATGATAGGAAATATTAATTTTAGACTTGAATAGAAATTGAACAAATTGAATAGAATAAAAGTAGAATAAGGAGTCCTGCAACAGATGGTATGGCCCCCACAGAGCCCAGATCTCAACATCGAGTCAGTCTGGGAATACATGAGGAGATATAAGCAACTGAGACAGCCTAAATACATGACGCTTGGAACAACTTATTTGCCAACAAATTTAAAAAGAGTAGAATTTAAGTTTTTTTAAAGGTATAGTGTGGTCACACTAAATATATTTTTTTTTTTATGTTTACTGTACTAAGTATAAAGCAGAGCCATATAGAGAGAGAGTTGCGACAACTCCATTGACTCCAATGGAACGGTTTTTTTTTACAGCAATGGCGGCTCGTGGGGCCTCTCAATAGTTCCCGGAAGTAGCAGCAAACACACGTAGAGATGCAGCAGAACAAACCGTTTGCGACGCACTTTTAAAAGGTGAGACATTTAAAGAATAATATTATCTTATTCTGTATATTATCAGTACATCTAAATAAAAATAACTTGTAAATTAAAACCTTATATTTGAGTATTACTCATTAAATTAGGAGATAAGGGATGTTATCGGTTGGAGCTGGATAAAGTTAGTAACGAACACCCTATTAATTGTAAAATCTGTTCTCTTGATTCAGTTTCATCCATCGTTTTTTAAAAAAAAGTAATATCGTAATATATTATTACAATTTAAAATAACTGTTTTCTATTTTAATGTATTTTAAAATGTAATTTACTCCTGTGATGCCAAGCTGAATTTTCAGCCTCATTACTTTTGAACGGCAGTTTATATACGAGTATGCTTAAGTTGTTTTAAAGCTGAATATATTGTGTATATGAATAAGTATTGTAAGAATTATACATTAGATATATAATATTTATAATACATAAATTATTATATTACTATATATAGAATTGTAAGAATTGTAAACTTCAAAAGCTTCATTTCACTAAATTTTACATTTACGTAACGTTTGGTTACGTATGTAACCTCCGTTCCCCGAGGGAGGGAACGACACGTTGTGTCGGAGAAGCAACATTAGGGGTCTCTCTTGAGCGCCGATATTCACCTCTGACCTATTGAAAAGGGCCAATGAGAGTTGGCAGTCAGTATTTGCATACCCCGCCCCCGCATATGGGTATTTAAGTGGGGCAAATACAGAAGTTTAGTCAGGATTTTTCTGAGGAGCCGGAAATGGTCCGGCCACAACAGTGGCTCGGTTCAGCGACATGGCGGAGGAAAGACACAACGTGTCGTTCCCTCCCTCGGGGAATGGAGGTTACATACGTAACCAAACGCTCCCCTTCTGTCGCTCTCTCCATGCTGTGTCAGAGAAGCGACACTAGGGGACCCATTCCAATCTTGCCATGCGCTGAACCGTGTACGTGAACCGCCGATACAGAGGCGGGCAGGGATTTCATCCAGTGCCGCGCATCGTCCGTACCTGGCTGCACGTACCCTTCCCCAATGCCCCATAAGAACATCTGAATCCTTCTAGTTACCCTGGGAGGGGAACAAGGCGATGTTTGCCAACATGGGAACTTTTCTCTCTATGTTTCTCGCATAGAGCAATCACGGCCGGGGCCCTTACACGCATATAGGGAAAGGGGTCTTACCCAGACCCTGCGGAGACCACACCTGCCCTTTTTCTTGGGGAGGAAAAGTGGTAGACACGTCACACGGCCGTCTTAGGGCTCGTGTGGAAAGTATGGTGCGGTGGTAGATCCAGCCTCGAAAGGGGGGAGTTGCTACAGCATGGCGACCGGGGCAGCTGTAACTGCTTAAGGGAGACACGGGGGTCCGCTCGTAAGGGGACAGAACCGTGGAATTACACACAGGGGGAGTCCGCGCACGAGGCCTTACCTGTGGAGCACCTATACCAGTACAGGGTAGCCATCAGGGTACTCGCAGTGGCCTGGGTCGGCGAGTTCCTCCGCTGAACCGTGGACCCGGAGGGCTGGGGAGGAATCGACCAGGGGCCCGACTCGGAGTGGGGCGCCCTGGGAAGAAGGCGCACTACTTTACCTTGACGTCAGGAAAAGGGCGCTGGGTGCAAGCGATCCACCCGGCCTTTCGGTCTACGTGTTACCGAGTTCTACGGGCTCGGACCTGACAAAACACGAGACGCAACCGACTCAACGCGGAGGTTGTAAAACCTCTCGAAGGTGTTGGTTGTTGCCCAACCCGCGGCTCTACAGATGTCTGCTAGGGAGGTGCCCTTGGCCAGTGCCCACGAGGACGCAACACCCCTTGTTGAGTGAGCTCGGACACGCAAGGTTAGGGGCACGGCCTGGGTGTGATAAGCCAGTGTGATGGCGTCGACAACCCAGTGGGCGAGCCTCTGTTTGGAGACGGCATTCCCTTTCTGCCGTCCCCCAAAGCAGACAAAGAGCTGCTCAGAGCGTCTGGTGCTCTGTGTGCGGTCCAGGTAAATGCGCAGGGCGTGCACTGGACATAGCAATGAAAGGGCTGGGTCTGCCTCCTCCCGGGGCAGCGCTTGCAGGTTCACTACCTGATTTCGGAAGGGTGTGGTAGGAACCTTGGGCACATAGCCCGGTCGCGGTCTTAGGATCACAGACGTATCTGCCGGACCGAACTCCAGGCAAGTGTCGCTGACAGAGAACGCTTGCAGGTCCCCGACCCTCTTGATAGAGGCGAGCGCGATCAGCAGGGCCGTCTTAACAGAGAGGGCCCTGAGTCCAATTGATTCAAGCGGCTCGAAGGGAGGTCTCTGGAGTCCTGCCAAGACTACCGAGAGATCCCAGGAGGGAACTAGGCCTGGCCGGGAGGGATTCAACCTCCGGGCGCCTCTCAGGAACCTGAGGATCAGGTCGTGCTTACCCAAAGACTTACCATCTACAGGATCATGGTGGGCGGCAATGGCGGCAACATACACCTTGAGGGTGGACGGGGACAGCCTCCTGTCCAGCCTCTCCTGTAGGAACAGGAGCACTGACTTGATCGCGCATCTCTGCTGGTCTTCGGTTCGGGAAGAACACCAATCTGCGAACAAGCGCCACTTTAGGGCGTAAAGGTGCCTGGTAGAGGGGGCTCTGGCTTGGTTGATTGTATTCACAACGGTCGCCGGTAAGCTGGCTAGCTCTTCCGCATCCTGTCCAGGGACCAGACGTGGAGGTTCCAGAGGTCTGGGTGCGGGTGCCAGAGCGTGCCCCGTCCCTGAGAGAGGAGGTCCTTTCTCAGGGGAATTTGCCAGGTAGGAGCTGTCGCGAGAAGTCTGAGTTCCGAGAACCAAGTCCGAGTGGGCCAGTAGGGGGCCACTAACGTGACTTGCTCCTCGTCCTCCCTGACCTTGCACAGCACTGGTGCAAGAAGGCTCACTGGGGGAAATGCGTACTTGCGCAGCCCCGAGGGCCAACTGTGTGCCAGCGCGTCTGTCCCGAGGGGAGCCTCTGTTAGGGCGTACCAGAGCGGGCAGTGGGAGGTTTCCTGGGAGGCAAACAGGTCTACCTGGGCCTTTCCAAACTGTTCCCAAATCAGCTGGACCGACTGGGGGTGAAGCCTCCACTCCCCGCCGGGCAGGCATTGTCGTGATAGCGCGTCTGCTACGACATTGAGCTTGCCGGGTATGTGAGTGGCACGCAGCAATCTCACGAGGACATGTTTGTCCCGAACTAACGGGAGGAACTTCCTGAGAGCAAGAAGGACGGTCAGCAACTCCAGGCAATTGATGTGCCAACGCAGCGGGGCCTCTTTCCAACGGACCGGGAGGCGTCGGTTGTGACCAGAATGCGTCAGGACACCTGCTGCAGGGGCACTCCTGCCCGTAAAAAGCAGAGGTCTGTCCAGGGTCGGAGTGTTTTGAGGCAGGCGGGGGTGATCCTTACCCGATGCGTGCCGTGGTGCCATGCTTGTCTCGGGACTCGAGTCTGGAGCCAGTGCTGGAGTGGTCTCATATGCATCAACCCCAGCGGCGCGACCGCCGCGGAGGATGCCATATGCCCCAGGAGCCTCTGGAAAAGTTTTAGAGGGGCCACTGTGCCTGGCTTGAAGGGAGCGAGGCAGTCCAGCACCGACTGAGCACGCTCGCTTGTGAGACGTGCTGTCATTGAGACTGAGTCTAACTCCAACCCGAGAAAAGAGATGCTCTGAACCGGAGTGAGCTTGCTCTTTTCCCAGTTGACCTGAAGCCCCAAACGGCTGAGGTGCCGGAGCACCTGGTCTCTGTGTGTGCATAGTAACTCTCGAGAGTGTGCTAGGTTGAGCCAGTCATCGAGGTAGTTGAGAATGCGGATGCTGGCTACTCGTAGCGGGGCAAGGGCCGCCTCTGCGACCTTCGTGAAGAGGCGAGGGGACAGAGACAGGCCGAAGGGGAGGACTTTGTACTGAAACGCCTGGCCGTCGAACGCGAACCGTAAGAAGGGTCGGTGTCGTGGCAAGTGCGCGTCCTTCAGGTCTACCGCTGCGAACCAATCTAGATGCTGAACGCCAGCCAGAATAGTTCTCTGCATGAGCATTTTGAACGGGAGTTTTAACAGGGCCCGATTGAAAACTCGCAGGTCCAGGATTGGTCGTAAGCCGCCGACTTTCTTGGGTAAAATGAAGTAAGGGCTGTAGAAACCCTTCCTCATTTCGGTTGGAGGGACGGGCTCCACCGTGCCCTTGGCTAAGAGGGTCGCAATTTCTGTGCGCAGGGAACTGGCATGCTCGCCGTGTACTGCGGAAAAGCGGACGCCCCTGAAGGGGGGCGGGAGCCGGGCAAACTGAATTGCGTAACCGAGTCGAATGGTCCGGTGCAGCCAGCGTGATGCGTTGGGAAGTGAAAGCCACGGTTCCCAGCTCTGCGCTAGGGGCACCAAAGGGACGAGTATTTTGGACGTACCCGGCGGGGCCTCGCAGCGGGGCGGAACAGGTAGTGCAGCGTCGGGCGGCTTCGTTGCGGCCTGAGGCTGAGGTGCTGAGAATAGACTCAAAGCACTTTCCTTGCTCCGCACACCCGGCAGGGGGCGGGTTCGTGACTGAGGAGGAGGTCTGATGCTGGCGTCCTCTGGACTCGTCTGAACCGGCCGGCCGGGGGACAGTCGTGGGCAGGCGGAAGGTGGGATCTCCGCGTCCGGTGTACCGGGACTGTCGTAATCTGAAAGCAGATTGCCGTGAGAACGGCATTTGCGGGCCAGGTGACCCAGAGGCAAAGGAAATAGCTCTTTTATTGAGAATGTGGGTACCACAGCCCCCGTCAGGGGGTGTGGCAAATGAAAAAACAAAGGATTCTCCTCCCGGCCCTCCACCGGGGGACAGAGCGGTCTTACCACCTCCGGAGCTAATGTCTTCGGCTCTGGTTCGGCTGTCTCAGGAACGCTTGGGAGCCTTCCGGGTCCTAGAGGGGGTTCGTGAGACAGGGGGCATGCGCCGCCTACGGGGTGCTCGACGCTGGGGCTGAGAGCTGGGCCCGGGTTGAGGCAGAGCAGGAGCTGGTTTCTTCGCAGGGGGATGCCCTCGGCGGGCAGACGGGGTGGGGCCCGTAGCGGCAGGTCTGCGGCGGGGCATGATGTGACTGATGGCCTCCGTCTGCTTCTTCACCGCGGAGAACTGTTGGGCGAAGTCCTCAACGGTGTCGCCGAAAAGGCCAATCTGGGAGACAGGTGCATCCAGGAAGCGGTTCTTATCAGCCTCACGCATCTCGACCAGATTGAGCCAAAGATGGCGTTCCTGGACCACTAGGGTGGCCACCGTCTGTCCGAGTGCCTGCGCTGTGGCCTTCGTCGCTCTCAGGGCGAGGTCGGTCGCTGAGCGCAGTTCCTGCAGCACATCAGGATCAGGTCCACCCCCGTGCATGTTTCTGAGAGCTTTGGCCTGGTGGACTTGCAGGAGGGCCATCACATGGGGGGCGGAGGCAGCGCGTCCAGCCGAACTGTAGGCCTTTGCGTTGAGCGAGGATGTTGTCCTATAGGGCTTGGATGGGAGTACGGGGCGACCACGCAGCAGGTAGGGCTACCAGGGCATAGATGGTGCGCAACTGCCCTATCGACCTGGGGAATCGCGCCGTATCCGTGGCGCTCTCCGCCGTCGAGGGTGGAGAGAGTGGAGCGGGTGGCACCTAGACGAGCGGAGAGCGGGGCTCTCCACGTAGACGTCAGCTCATCATGCACCTCCGGGAAAAACGGGACCGGGGGGGGATGCGAGGCCGTGAACGGCACGCTGTCCCCAGGAACCAATCATCCAACCGCGAAGGCTGTGGGGAGGACAGAGGGTTCCAGTCCAACCCCATTCTCACGGCGGCCCGGGAAAGCATGTCGGACATCTGAGCGTCGGCCTCAGCCTGGGCCTGCTGGCCCGAAGGCGGCAGTCCAGGGGAGTCCTCGGCATCAGACACCGCACTCTCCGATGCAGCGGCGAGCTCATCTGCTTCGGACTCGGGAGGATAGACAGCCGGGCCGTGAGGCGAGCCGCTATCGCCACGAGCTTGGACGGGGACCGGCGAGCGTGTCGGGGAATGGGAGGTTCGCGGGGGGCTACCCGGCGAAACCGCACCCGCTGCCGCCCCCAAATCGCCCCCAGCGCCAACCGCATCGTCCTCAATCCCGTGGGAAGAAGGAGCAATGCGGGGTGCAGCTGGGGTGGCTTGCCTTCTGTTGAAAGCAAGCCGTGACCGCAACGTGGTCATGGTCATGTTCTCGCAGTGAGAACATGAACCATCCACAAACGCCGCTTCGGTGTGATCGCGGCCCAAACACACGAGACAGCGCCTGTGGCCGTCTGAAGCAGAGAGGCTTCTACCGCATCCAGGAACGACACAGGGGCGGAAGGGCATCTTGAGAAAGACGCGTCCTGAAAAGGACGTTCAACACCGCTGTGTTTGCTCTTTTAGAGAAATTTGCTCTTTTAGGGAAATTGCTCTTTTAATACACAGTGTGTGTGTGTGTGTGTGTCTGCGCTGTCGAAGCGCTCAGGGGCAACAATGCACGCCGTGCAAAGTAGGAGAAAGCCGCTGTTGTGCGCCGTCAAATCCAACAGCATTCAGATCGTCAGAGAAACGGGAACGTTCAGGCTTCTGTATTCTCGCAGCAGACTGCAAACAGACCATCGGCTCCGAAGAAATTTTCTGACTAAACTTCCATATATGCCCCGCTTAAATACCCGTATGCGGGGGCGGGGTATGCAAATACTGACTGACAACTCTCATTGGCCCTTTTCAATAGGTCAGAGGTGAATATCGGCGCTCAAGACAGACCCCTAGTGTCGCTTCTCCGACACAACGTGGAGAGAGCGACAGAAGGGTAACTGCTGCTAATAGTTAATAGTTAATTGACCCATTGTGCGGTGCGAGCTGAAAATCACCTGTCACCAGCCTGTCTCTGTACTATCTGAAAAGTCATAAATATGACATTAGTTACCATGAGATTAGTGAAAACAGTGAATATGAGGTAACATAAAAAGGCAACAGAAACCCTAGCCTGAAATAAGTTGAGGCAAATAACAGTAAGCGAACACTAATCCTCAAATATTAGCTGATTTGATCTTTAAAAAAACAACATCGCTGTAACAACATGCTCATGCTACATACATATGTCGGTGTGTTACATAAATATATAAAATAAATGCATTTATTGACTACTAATTACCAGAAATCGCAGTTCTGTCACTCTACTCTAACAGTTTGAAATGCCCGCCAAAGCACTTCCTGGAACTATCTGAAGTCTACGTGAATCATGTGACGATCAAGCATTTAGACTTCTGTTGTCGCAACTCTCTCTCTATATGGCTCTGGTATAAAGTAAATTAATAAATACACATATTCATGGTATTATTTTTGAAAACATTCTCACTATACAATTAGTTTTTTCAAAACAGCTTAAAACATTTGCACAGTACAGTGTATCCCATTCCTTACCGTTACTGATCTAAGCTGATCACATTTTGCTGAAATTACTTTAAAAAACCTTTGTTCCTGTACTTCTGCCATGGGACCTGAGACACAATGTATTTATAAATATTCAGTATGGTGTCCCTGCCCACCTCCTAGAGCAAAAATCAATGGTGCAGTAATGGGCCTGAAAAGAAGCTTTGCTCCAAAAAAAAAAAAAGATTTGCCCACCAGCATACCAAATGTGGTTTCCCTGCTGATAGAACAATCCATTGGGACACACCCCAAGCTATCATCTGTGTAAAGAAAGAGCCTTGCAGTTTTTGAGTGTTCAGAATTGTTGAGAAAAAATTAAGTCTGTTTAAGTGCATTGTACGTGGAATAATCTACTCCTGGAAAATTAAAATTTATAAGGAGGTAACACAAAACTGGAATGAGATTTTGATCAGATGTCAGTATCTTTCAGTGATGCTCCTTGAGGTAGGAATGCATACAGGTGAGATAATGCCACTGTTTGGCATTGGAAAGTGATGGAAAACTGCTGCTTCACAGTCATTTTTGCCTAGGTGCCCCTCAAATTATTGTAATTAAAAATTATCCATTTTAAAATTTTTATAAATAAATACATAATGTGAACTATTAATGCCAACTCAATATGTCTTTTTTCTTCTAAATATAAATGCACCTTGTGTAAAATAAATAAAAAAATAAAAATAAAATATAGCTGCTAGCAGCGATGACAGGCCCAAGCACCATGGGTCCATTTCCACTCAGTAGCTTTCGGAAAAAGCATGATGGACACAGCAGCAACTCAACATTGCTGTACCCTTTCCAGTTTGACTACAACTTCATGTAATTGAATCCCCTGTAATGACAACACTATTAAAGTGAAACACTTCCTTCCACTAGTTGGTGGCGCTACAGTTTAGGACGAGCTCCCACCCCTGACGGTTTGTAAAGCTGCATATCTCAGCAACTACATCCTGAGTAAAAAACAGCATGAAAAAGTCAATGTCTCGCAAAATCATATTGGAGGTTGACCGCAGAGCCTGACGCACGCTACCTAGGTCAATACTGAATGAATGGCTAATCTTAAATGGGAGCTGTTTTGGTGCCTGTGAATCGATGTCAGAGTACGAGGGATATGAAACAGAGTCAGGGAAGCATTTAGACCTTCTAGCTTACTTGGGACCTGTGCGAGAATGGCTAGCCATACCCAAAATAATAAGAGTAACAGTGTTAGTGTTACTGTGAGTATCAGTCATATGAGAAATAGAAACAAACAATACATACACATTCATATATACACAGTTTAAGGTTGCACGATTTTAGCAAAAATCATAATTGTCGATTATTGCCTTTTGATATTGTAATCGCGATTATTAATGTCCATTCAAATATTAAATTACCGTGACATCACAAAGTAAGCAACCGTGTGGTTCTCCGGAGTAGCAGATTTCAATGGTGGTGTAACCCGCACAAACACACACACACACACAAGATGAGACAGTCACAATGTCAGATAAAACTACTTTATTAATAGAAAGCAGTGCAGGCAAAAGTACAAAGGGCAAATCCAGTGAAGAGTTGTCGAGGGAAGCGTAGGGTCAAAAGCCGGGGAATCAAAGTATCGTAAGGGGCAAATCCGGGAGAGAGTGGTAAACGAGAGCGGGAGGTCGAAGCCGGGAAAACAGTTAACAATTAGGGCGAAGAACTAGACGGGACTAGCGGGATCAAAGACAGGGGAACAAGGGGAGCTGGCAAGCTAAGGGGTAAACAAGAGGAGGTCAGAACTAGACAAGACTAGCGGGGGGCAAAGATACGGGAAACTAAACACAATAACCAACCCCCGTGAAACGGATGTGCTGTGGTATTTATAGGGGAAGGTGCAGGTGTAAACAATGAAAGGTGATGAGACGAGTGCAGGTGAAACTAATGTGCAGGAGGATTGGAAGCGCGTGAGAAACTCGCGGAAGGGAGATAACCTACGAGCATGTGAGCGAGTAGGAGCAAAGTGGGGCTCGAGCGAGCAAAAAGAGCGTGAAAAGCTCGAGGGGGCGGAGCGAGGGAGTGAGTGTGTGTGCGACGAAGCGGGGATGGGGCAGAGGAGCGGGGTTCGTGACAGTACTCCCCCCTCTGAATAGGACGGCTTCTGACGGCCGCGGGAGGCAGTGCAGGATGATCGGGGGACAGACAAAGGGAAGTGAGACAGTCCATGGGCAGTTCAAGGTAAGGTCAGGGGGAACATAGTGGACAGGCGGGTGGTCGGGAGATCTAGGGGACAGCCATAGGGCAGAGACTGGGTCAGGGGGGTCTGGAAGGCGACTGGAGGACAGGGACTGGGTCCGGGGGTCTGGAAGGTGACCACCGGACAGGAACAGGGTCAGGAGGCCAGGGAAGAGGCCACAGGACAGATAGAGTGTCAGGGGGCCACCGGACAGGGTCAGGGGGCCAGGGAAGAGCCGTGAAAGGCGGAGCCGTGGAGGACGGAGCCATGAGAGACTCGGCAGGCGGGGTACTGAGAGGCTGAGGAGGCGGCGCCATGGGGAGCCCAAGAGGTAGGGCAGAGGAAGGTGGTGCCGCAGGAGGCTCTAGAGGCGGAGGCCTGGAAGGCTCTGGAGGTGGAGCCGAAGGAGGCTTTAGGGGCGAAGGCCTGGAAGGCTCAGGAGGCGGAGCCAATGACTGTGGTGCCGTGGGCGGCTCTAGCGAGGTAGGCCTGGAAGGCTCTGGAGGTGGAGCCGAAGGAGGCTTTAGGGGCGAAGGCCTGGAAGGCTCAGGAGGTGGAGCCAATGATGGTGGTGCCGTGGGAGGCTCTAGCGAAGTAGGCCTGGAAGGCTCTGGAGGTGGAGCCAAGGGAGGTGGCGCCGTGGGAGGTCCCTGAGGCGACGACCTGGCAGGCTCTGTAGTCTCGGGGGGTAGAGCCGTAGCAGGCTCGAGGGGCGGAGCTCTAGAAAGCTCTGGAGTCTTTGGGATCAGAGCCGTGAGAGGCTCGGGAGGTGGAGCCGTGGGAGGCTCTGGAGGGGGAGCTGTAGGAGGCCCGGGAGGCGGAGCCGTAGGAGGCTCGAGAGGCGGAGCCGTTGGAGGCTCGAGAGGCGGAGCCGTAGGAGGCTCGAGAGGTGGAGCCCTAGGAAGCTTGGGAGGCGGAGCCCTAGGAAGCTCTGGAGTCTTTGGGATCAGAGCCGTGAGAGGCTCGGGAGGTGGAGCCGTGGGAGGCCCGAGAGGCGGAGCCGTAGAAAGCTCTGGAGTCTTTGGGAGCAGAGCTGTGAGAGGCTCGGGAGGTGGAGCCGTGGGAGGCTCTGGAGGGGGAGCCGTAGGAGGCCCGAGAGGCGGAGCCGTAGGAGGCTCTAGAGGCAGAGTCCTGGAAGGCTCGAGAGGCTTGGGGGACGGAGCCCTGAGAGACTCGAGAGGCGAAGCCGTGAGAGGCTTGAGGGGTGGAGCCATGAAAGACTCGAGGGGCAGAGCCCTGAGAGGCTCGAGGGGAGGAGGAGCCCTGAAAGACTCGAGAGGCGAAGCCGTGAGAGGCTTGAGGGATGGAGCCATGAAAGACTCTAGAGGAGAAGCCCTGAGAGGCTTGGAAAGAGGCGGAGCTCTGGGAGGCTCGAGAGGAGGAGCCTTGGGAGGCTCGTGAGGCAGAGGCCGCGAGGGCTCTGAGGGGCAAGCAGAGGCTGGCAGAGCCGTGGAAGACTCTGGGGGCGGAGCAGAATCCGGCAGAGTCGTGGAAGACTCTGGGGGCGGAGCAGAACCCGGCAGAGCCGTAGAAGACTCTGGGGGCGGAGCAGAACACGGCAGAGCCGTGGAAGACTCTGGGGGCGGAGCAGAACCCGGCAGAGCCGTGGAAGACTCTGGGGGCGGAGCAGAACCCGGCAGAGCCGTGGAAGACTGTGGGGGCGGAGCAGAACCCGGCAGAGCCGTGGAAGACTGTGGGGGCGGAGCAGAACCCGGCAGAGCCGTGGAAGACTCTGAGGGAACCTCTGCGGTCTTGAGCACAAGACAAGACTGGGGAGAAGGGGCCCTCTTCCTTCTCTTACGTCTTCGGCCAACAGGGGACGTGGCCATGGGGACGGTCGAGGCTACAGGCGCTGGCACTGGGGCGGTCGAGGCAACAGGCGCTGGCTCGCTGACCGTGGCAGACATGGGCGCTGGCTCGTTGGCCTTGACGGGCATGGGCGCTGGCTCGTTGGTCGTGGCGGGCATGGGCGCTGGCTCGTGGGCGCTGGCTCGTTGGCCGTGGCAGGCATGGGCGTTGACTCGCTGGCCGTGCCAGGCTTCGAGGCTGGGGCCGTGACAGGCTTCAGGACCAGGGCCATGTCCGGCTTCGGGACTGGGGCCGTGACAGGCCTCGAGACGGGGGCCGTGGTGTGGAGCGCTGGTTCAGTGTCTGCCTCCCCCACAGTAAACAAGGAACCAGCATACAGTAGGGCGAGGTCAATAAACTGAGCCAGGTTGAGAGAGCAGCGACCACCAGGCATGAATGATGAGGTTGGCTCATTCAGTCCAAATTGAAAAATGGTTTTCAGAGCCACCTCATTAAAATTCACCTGGTTGGCCAGGGCACAAAAATCCACAACATAAACCTCCAAGGGTTGACTCCCCTGACGCAACCCCATGAGTCGGGCCGCTGGCTCCATAATGTCGAGGGCGGGGTTATGAGTTACACAACTGCTACCTCGCATAAAAAACCCTTGGTCAGCGTCCGAAGAGCCATAAAACCTCTCCGGGGGTGGAGAGTGCACGGCGCTCAGAAATGCACTGGAGGCATAAACGGGCTCAGGGGCAGACACAGGTGAAATAGGGTGAAACAAATCAGAAATAGCGCATACCTGCTGCCCCTGGGCCGTGAGCGCGTGGTCATCTCTCCACACTGTAGCTCCTCGCGCCGAATGTGACATGCTTCTCCGCTCTAGTGAGCTGCGCGAATCCTTAGCGCGGGGCATTGTGACTGTCAACTGTGGGGTTGGTTATTTTGTAACCCGCACACTCACACACAAGATGAGACAGTCACAATGTCGAATGAAACTGCTTTATTAATAGAAAGCAGTGCAGGCAAAAGTACAAAGGGCAAATCCAGTGAAGAGTTGTCGAGGGAAGCGTAGGGTCAAAAGCCGGGGAATCAAAGTATCGTAAGGGGCAAATCCGGGAGAGAGTGGTAAACGAGAGTGGGAGGTCGAAGCCGGGAAAACAGTTAACAATTCTGGCGAAGAACTAGACGGGACTAGCGGGATCAAAGACAGGGGAACAAGGGGAGCTGGCAAGCTAAGGGGTAAACAAGAGGAGGTCAGTACTAGACGAGACTAGCGGGGGGCAAAGATACGGGAAACTAAGCACAATAACCAACCCCCGTGAAACGGATGTGCTGTGGTATTTATAGGGGAAGGTGCAGGTGTAAACAATGAAAGGTGATGAGACGAGTGCAGGTGAAACTAATGTGCAGGAGGATTGGAAGCGCGTGAGAAACTCGAGGAAGGGAGATAACCTATGAGCATGTGAGCGAGTAGGAGCAAAGTGGGCGTGAGGGCTCGAGCGAGCAAAAAGAGCATGAAAAGCTCGAGGGGGCGGCGCGAGGGAGTGAGGTCGAGGGAGTGAGTGTGTGTGCAACGAAGCGGGGATGGGGCAGAGGAGCGTGGTTCGTGACAGGTGGATATGAGCTGCGTTCCAGTTTCTTTTAAGCATTATATTGTATTGTATTTTATATTGTAATAATGTTTTAAGGTAAATAAAAAATATAGATTTTAAATGGATATCTATGATATGGAATAAATTAAATTATTGCTAAATTACTGCTTAAATTATTCGTTCACGTACAGTAAATTATATGGCCTATTCAATATTCAAACTTATTAACAGCCGATTTAAATCAACCAAGTTAATCTGTTCAGTAAGACCTTTCATGGAGATACAGGGGACCATTCATTCCATTAGATCTTCAATGGTGATCTTGTTCATGAATGTGAACAAGATCATCATCATTAGATAATTTTTTGCCACAGTGGTTGCACTCTAAAAATTAAAAACAGTCATTTGTGATTAGAGTTTGTGCAATTCATGAAAATTTTAAATTTACCAATACCAGCTGCGTGGCAAATGGGTCTTATTAGAGCAGATGTGATAACAATGACGGTGATTCCTGAAATGTGCCATTCATGCCATATTCTACATGTTGGCTACACTGCCAAAACACACTTAGAACAGTTAAGGTGAATTAATGTATTGCTATTTTGTACAAAACAAATTCAAATTGGCCTACTTATTAACATGACAAAACAAATCTGTTATTACATTTGTAATAAATTGTACACAGAAATCGAACAACGCAACAAACTCTCCCATTACAATGATTGCTGTCACTCACTGCAGGTTTACACTGTTTGAGACCTGCATTTTGACACAAGCTCAATAACGCTCCACACAATGTTCTGCACTCTCACAAATGCTCTCATTAAAAACAAATACATTAATTACACCACGTCTGTGCCTTGATTAGAACGGGAGCATTTTAGTTTCATCGTGTTGCTCATTTGCGGTGTATTTAACATCTACGTTCAAAGCGAGCAGTGCAATATGCAATGAATCCAAAATAATTACAAAGTGCTTTTTGCTCTTGTTCTACAGCTTATTTTCGAGTGTCAGGTGATGTTTCTTCAGTATTAATTTTCCTGTGCCACTACCAACAGAGGTGGTACATAAAGCATTAGTATCAGTTGTCATTACAGATAGGACGGAGGACTAATTTATGCGGCTCTGATTGGCCATTGCCGTTTCATTGCTCAATGGACATGTTAGCGATTGGTTAGAATACTCAACCGCTGCAAAAATAAGTTGTAAATAGAAACCATTGATGCAACAGGAGCCGACTTAAATTGAAGGCTGTAATTGTCAGTTTCCACTTGGTAACAAACAGTGTGTCAAGAAACCCTTCAGAATTTAAAATGTGCAATGCCTTGACATTAATCTGTATTTTTTTAAGCAATTCAGGTGAACATAATAGGGATTTTTCAATGTCTGTTAAAAGTGACAAACTTTGCCAGTTGGTGACGTTACGAACGTGACCCACAATAGTCACATCAAAGTGATCAGTCCGCAAGGACAAACATTAGTCATATTAGAAGATATTAGTAATTTCCTTATTCCATTTTTTTATGTTATTTTGTCGCTTCGCCATGGCAACACAGTTCGATATATCAAAAATCCCTTCGCAGAGCCTGACAGTCAGTG